>NC_052669.1:13868269-14218269 GCF_016802725.1 Solenopsis invicta | reverse complement strand
ACTATATCCTTTACGAAGATCGACTGCCGAAGTATTACTGGCCGCTGCATAAAATGATGAAATTAAAAGAAACTATTGAAAATATTACTAAGAATTACATAAACGTATTATTGACAATTACATAGAAGTATCATTGCCGTATGCAATTTTTCGCACTACTAAAATGTATTGCAGCCTAAATATCACTGCTAATAGTATGTGCACAATAGTACTTAAATATAAATTTTTCTAGATTCAATAACTGCACAAGATTGAAATTATGGTTTTTAATCCTACTCAAATTCGCTTAAATTTGGAAAAATTCTAAAGATTTGGTATAATATTACGCATGTTACTGATAGTACTACTTAAGGGGTAACACCACCTTTGAGGTTTGAAAAAATCAATTTTTTTTGTTTAAATTATTAGTTTATACTTATAAAAATATGCTGTAAGTAATTTTCAAACAAAATTCAAACTGTATTATAGTGTTTGAGCTGATTAAATAAATCGTTTCTATGCACTTACCGAGCAGCTGCAAGCGATTTGGAGCGGCCCCATTTTCTCTATGCTTTGTAGGTATTTGGGCCTTATTTATGTACCCAAAATAGACCTTTGACTAACACAATATAGATGTTATTACTTGTACTACATCAGTAAATAGTTTTAAAAGCGTCGGTTTCTGTGTTTATGCAGCGCCATTAGTTTTTCTGTGTTTATGCAACAAACTTGGCTGTTTGCTATTACAATGATGGCTATAACACTCTAATGAAAACTTTGCAAGTCTGAAACCTTATGGTGGGCACTACTTGTCATTATTGCCAAAAATTGGATGCGCGGCGCGTCGTACTTGTCGAACGCAGTTTCACCGAAAAAGCAAAAGATACAAAAATATCATTATTAGCAACAAGAAAGGAATATAATAAGGCTGTTGAACTCGTGGAAGGACAGCTTTATGAGGCAGGCATCGCAAATTAGAGATAAATTAAAAATTTTCAACTTTATACACAAATAATCAGTTACCAAAACTTTAAACGCGTTTTTCTCAAAACACAGTTTTTCAAATTTGCGTGCAACGTCACTCTTACAATTTTTATCCGATTGACTTGAAATTTTAACACAATCTTCTTGTAACTATTCTACAAGGAAGTACGTAGGCTTCTTGCGAAATGTTGAAAACTCTTTTTGTAATCAGCATTTTTTAAACAAATTTTTGGGTGAAAAATGCACTTTTTCTATAAATAGTTGCCATTTTGATAAAAATTAATATTTTTAAAAATCCCTACGTACTTCTTTAGTTTTGAATATGTAGATAATGTAGATTTTTTTTGTTTGGTTCCAACTTAAACTATGTCGCAGAAAATTTGCACGCAAAAATTCATCTTTAAGAAAAGACGATTTCGTAAATAGGCCAGTACGCCGCCATTTTGTGCATAAAAAGAAAATTAAAAAATATTTTTTTACTCGTCAATATATGTACAATAAAGCCCTCTAAACTTTTTTTTATATAAAGTTATTCATTTGCCGATAATAAATTCCCAAACTTAGGTATCATTTTAGGGCCTCAAAAATGGTGTTATCCCTTAAGTAGTATTATATTAACTACATAAATATTATTGTCAGTATTACATGCTCAGTAATATAAAAAATTTGTGGAATTTTTCCAACTGTTCAATATTTCACACTTAGGCGGATTATTTGATCAGGATTAAAAACTGCAATTCACATTTGATCAAATATGGTTATTAAATCGACAAAAACCCCTTTAATTTTGGATTGTTTACAATGTTTTTAAATTAACAATAATTATATAATTTTGAAAAATTTAATACATTAAACATATTATTATATTTAATATTTCTGTAGTATAAATACATATCTAATACAGTATTATAAATACTATTAATATCTCTTTAACGCATATATAACACCGTGTATATAGTACAGGGTGACCAATGGGAATATGTTGAAAGTAAACGGTTATATATCCCCTCCTCGATTTCGGTAACTGTTTTACCGACTAGGGTCCGCTACCTAAGACCCGTCAATTTCATTTGAACCGTCGTATAAACCGATTTGCGAGTTATAGGATGGACGCGCTAAGCATCGAAGAAAAAGTGTTTCTCATCGAGTGCTTCTATAGTAGAGGCAAAAACTATAGTCAAGCGTATCGTGGATTCCGTAGTAAATATGGATCTAAAAAAGTTTCAAGCGAAACAATACTCAGAAGGTATGTTTTTGATACTTTTTACCCACGCTCCCTCTCCCTGGAATCGCGTCATCATTCCAATGTTGGTTAGGTGAGATTTTATTTTTATTTGTCGATATTTTTTGGCAGGATTATTGATAATTTTGGTATGTATGGCACTTTGAACGATCGTAGACATGATTTACCTGGTCCATCTCGTACCGTTACAACGGACGAAACAATTGATGACGTTAGAAATTATTTTGACAAAAATCCAAACACCTCGATTAGGAAAGCTGCTCAGGTTTTGGATTTAAAGCGAGAAACTCTCCGAAAAATAATGAGAAACGTCATTAAACTGCATCCCTACAAAATCACTACACATCAATTGCTGACGGAGAAAGCGATGGAAAAACGAGTTGAGTTTTGTAAGGTGGTAACCAATATGTTTGAAAGTGAGGAACTCGATGAAAAACAAATAATATTTACGGATGAAGCTCACTTTTGGTTAAACGGATATGTCAACAAACAAAATTATCGGTTTTGGGGACAGGAAAATCCAAACGTGTCTATTGCCATTCCTCTTCATCCTCAAAAGGTTTTCGCGTGGGCTGCAATTTCTGTAAAAGGGGGTCTACCTGCAATTTTTTGAAGGAACTGTGACTAGTCAAAGTTATAAAGAATTATTGGAGACTAAATTCTTTCCCCATGCAAAGAAACGCGGATTAGTAAAAAACTTCCATTTTATGCAGGATGGCGCGACCCCACATCGTACACGCGAAGTCTTTGAATCGATACATGAAGTGTGTGGCAACAGAAAAATTGGATTAGGATACCCGAAATTTGCTCATGGAGGTCTGGAATGGCCTCCTTATTCACCTAATTTGAACCCGTGTGATTTTTTTCTTTGGGGTTACCTCAAAGACAAATGTTACGCCGTACAACCTCAAAACACCGCAGAGCTGATAAATAGTATTAAAAAATGCACTCGCAGCATTCCTACATCTATGTTAGATAATGTATTTCAAAGTTTTTGCAAACGATTGCAGTTCTGTGCTAATTCTAATGGACAACACTTTGAAAACATATACCATTAATTCATATGCGCAAGCAAAATTTTTCTTTTTTTTAATATTGTGTATTTCAATTGTTAAATTATTATATTTCTCTTTCATATATATGGTAATAAAATTGACAAGTTTTCTCTACAAAATGGCGTTTAATTCATTTTATTCGGCCTATTTGTTACGAAGTAATAACTATTTACTTTCAACACATTCCCATTGGTCACCCTGTATTTATCTTGTTGTACACCAGCAATAGCTTCTATACGATAGCACCGACAAAAGACTATTAAAGACCGTTAACCTTATGGAAGTTTGTGTGACTGTTAAAAGTGATGAATAGATAATGTAGTACTAATTTTATGATTTATTGTATACCCTTATGTTTCATAAACATGTTTTTGTATTTGTAATCCAAAAATTCTCGATTTTTATTAAAAACTGCAATTTTAATGTTAACATCCAAGTTTGATTATCAGAGATAATAACTAATCGAAAAGAATGAAAATTTGAAAGTATATATATGATGTTACTGCATTATAAGCATTCATACTTGTTTATAAAGTATTTATATAATACAAAAATCAAAATTTTAATAATGTATTAGTCAAATGTGTTAACAATCATACATTTCTACATGTAGTCGATAACGTCATCGCTCTTCAATTACCGTCGAGCTCGTGGGGCCCCCGTGACAGTCACAAAAATTTATACAGGATTGATGGTCTCTCGTCGGTGATAATAGTAATATCCACATGGATAACCAGAAGTGTGTAATAATTGCTGTATAATCTGATGACAGTAATTATTACACAAATAGTAATACTCCCAGTGATAATCACAAGAACGTAATATCTAAGGCTGTAACAACCAGTGGTAATTACCCAGATAGCCAAACCTGATAGGAGCATGAATTGACAATTTATGATACACATTATGCTGGCAAAAATCAAGCAGCAGCCAGGCATGATTTGTTGTTTCAGTTAATGTTAGCAGAAAACAGCAAAGTCCGAGTTGAGACTGCGTCATAATGTGTTTAAAAAAAATGCAACAAAAAATATAACAAAACTTAATGATATAAAAAAAAAGAAATTGAGCTTTGTGTGTTGGCACAATAAAACGACAAAAATAAGCAAAACTTACACATACTAAATAGCGTCACAATCAGTAGGCAAAATGTAGTTAAAAATTTATAATAATAGAGCTGTCACATTATGACAACAGAAACGTGGCAAAGATGCAACTCGATCTGTCTCATTAAGTACTGACAGCAAAAATGTAGCACGGCGTGCCGTCATGGCGTGACGGCAAAAACACGGCAAGTATGAAACGCGATCTGCTTTATCAGCTATTGATGGCAAAACCAACAGCAAAAATCAAGCACAGTGTGTCGTCTTGACATGACAGCTAAAATGCGGCAAATATAGAACACGAATTGATTAATCGTACTCAGCAAACGAGAAATAATTGAAAAATATTTAGGATTATTAAATGGAACAAAATTAAATCCCGTTTTTGGATTTTTTGAATCCGTTTTCTATCCGTAATCCATTTGAATCAATAATTACGGATTGGCTATTTGCTTTCTGTATCTTATTCAATATACATAAAAGTAAAACGTGCGACCTATTCATTTGAATCTGTAATTGTGGATTAGCCATTTGCTTTTGGTATCATATTCAATGTACAATGCAATGAATTATATTGAACTACCCTAACAACACAACCATCTATATGTCAACTGTAAATCGACTTTTCTAAGTCAGGCTTTCGGAGTTGCAAGTCGACTTTGCATAAACGTCTGCAGACGTTCTTCAAATATTGACTTTACGACGTTTAGACAAAGGCATGCGGTCCTGTAGTCCTGTGTGCATCATGTATTGTTGAGAAACATAAATATTCATATCAATAGACAAAATAGGTCCATATATGAAGAAACCTCGATCTACAGCTCAATGAACAAACAGTATTTTTTAATAAAAATTTTTTTATATTTAATTTAATTATTGTATTATATTGATATATATTTTCTGATTGCATCTTATTTAAACAAATAACAGAAAAGTTATTCCAGATATTTTACATTTGCAAAATTAGTAAAAGAACTATAATTTTATATTTGTTTATATAAATAATATGCTTTAATTATACATATTTCATTTTTTTCGATAACGTATATTGACCTGATCTAACAATTATATGCACATATCAGTATAAAGTATTCACAGGTCATCATGAGGGATTAGGTCGCAGCGATCACGGAGGTCAAGCAACGTTCATCGGAGTCGCTACTTGGATGGATGACCGCTGAAAATTTCCGGAAAAAATTCCAAAGAAATTGATTTCTTTTTTGCAAAAATTGTTTTTGAAACTATTACAAAAATGTTGTTTTGCTCACTTAGATTCCATTTGAATGATTTACGTAAAAAAAATGCAATGAATTATATTTAATTAGGAATATAGGAAACGGATTCAATGTGTTCAGTTTCTATAAAATTCAATATTTTTTTGCAAATTCAGAAACATGATTCATATGGATTTATCCAATCTAATCATTTCTCGTTTGCTGGGTAATTTTGGATTGAAATGGATTTAACCAATGAGTACTGGCGCCACCGCTAGGCGGTCACGCCGCGGGAATCTTCTCATAAGTTGAGTGCGGCCACATACGTTATATCTAGACGCCACCGCGGCGGACTTCCCAGCTCATACTTCAGTGAGAAATACTTTTAGGAGCTGCTTGTTGTAACCTCGAGAAGAATTCTCGCTTATTCTTTTCAAACGTGACGTGTGTGTGGAATGCTGTTCCACATAAAATTTTACATTTTTACATGTAAATAACAATTTGTATTATTTCATCTTGTACATAACTTAAATATATAATCAAATTTAATCTTTTTTAAATCTCTTTTAACGAAAAGAAACAAGAAATATTTTTTTTGTAAACTAAACTTTTATTACGTTTACATTAATGTATTCTGTTTTATTAAATCTACTGATTGTGAGTTTCGATCTTATTTTCAATCGGTCTTAATACCGTATTTTTGGTGCAGAAATCCTGATGGATTCGGATTACTTTTTTTTTTTATCAGTTTTAATCGCATATTTTCGGCAGGACTATATCTGCCGCATTTTAGCTGTCATGTCGTGACGGCACACTGTGCTCAATTTCTGCAGCAATTTTGCCGTCAACAACTGATAAAGCAGATCGCGTTTTATATCTGCCGCGTTTTCGCTGTCACGCCGTGTTTGATTTTTGCTGTATTTTTGCTCTCAGTACTTAATGAGACCTATCGTGCTGCATTTTTTCCGCGGTTCTGCTTTTATAAAGTGGCAATATTTAATACTGTATTTCTGTTGTCTTTTTACTGTCAGTTCCTGATATTGCAGACTGTGCTCGATATTTGCTATGTATTTGTTGTATCACGACGTTGCAGCAGATAATGCTCGATTATTGCTGTGTTTCTATCATCGTTTTATGTTGACAAATTGTGCTGTTAGAAACTATGCTTAATGAGGAAGCAACAACTTGAAATCTGTTGTTAATTCGTGATCAAGTTTGCTGATAAACTGACGGCAAGCAGCTGGCATTTTGCTATCTGGATATTATATGGGCAATACTCCCAGTAATAACTACATACCCTGATAGCCAAACCTGACGGGAGCACAAATTAAAAATATATGATTCACATTATGTTAGCAAAAGTCAGGCCAAACCCAGGCACGATTTATTGTTTCAGCTAATATTAGCAGAAAAACAGCAAAATCCGAGCAAGCACTGCGTCATGACATGTTAAAAGAAATGCAACAGAACTTATTGACATATAGGAAACAGAAATTGAATATACCTTGTCGTCCTAACATGACGGTAGAAACGCGGCAAATATAGAACATGGTCTGCTTCAACATCTTTTGACGACAAAATTGCAGCAGAAATTGAGCACAGCGTGTCGTCATGACATAACAGCAAAAACGCGGCAGATATAAAACACGAGTTGATTAATCAGTGATTTGATAAAATCGCAACAAATATTGAATACAAGATGTCGTCAAATGTAAAATGTAGTCAAGTTGGCTAAAATACCTTAACGGAGGTCCCAGATTTGAATCTTGGCTGAGGTGATATTTTTCGTAATAAATTCTTTACAATTTTTTCAGGTAGGAAAGGGTTCTAATATTTAAATACTAATTAGCATCATTTATTACACAGGCACATAAAAAAATGTGTCAATGTGTCATGTCTGAGAGACTACACTTATGCATTCTTGTTTTTTGATGGATGGGATCCGATAGTGCACGGTGCGATAGCCCACCAACCAATCATCTTGATTTATCTAACCCAACCAATGGAAAAACTCTAGGCATCGGCCGCTGTGTGTGCTATCGGTCCCGTGTGTTATCAGGATCCGTCCTATTTTGACGCACTGGAAATCGAATATGATCTCAGAATTCTTCCATCAGGTCAGAATTTCTTTTTTTACACTCAAAAAATGGCCAATGTTCCTTAAAATTATACCGCCTAGTAAAAAATCCTGATGTGGCGCAATTCTGAGGTTATATTCGGTTTCAGAGCGTCAAAATACATAGGGATACATAGGTGTAGTCTCTCGGACATGACACTTTTTTTCTTTTTGTGTGCCTGTGTTATCAAATTGATTTCAATTTAACAAATGTATAATAAAAAATTAATGTGAAATAAATATTAAATAAACGTTAAATATATATTTTCCCAAAACTTTATTTTAAATATTTAATTAATGTTAAATAAATATTTAATAAATGTTCAGGAAATACTTTTGTTATAATAAATTGTACAATGAAGAATTAATATTAAATAAATATTACAAAAACATTTATAAAATATTGTGTGCTGGCTGGGCCCGCAGAAGAGGAGGCATCCAAAGAGGTAGAGTCACCCATAGAAAGCACTGATGCTTGGTCTCTGCGTTTAAGTTTAAAGCACTCGTCTTTATTGTGTCCACGCAGCTTGCAATAAGTACATGCAATAAGTACGTGTTGTTTTTACTTCTCTCTGGAGACACAGGTTTCTTCCTAAAGCTGTCCTTGGAATCTTTGAGATCCTTGTTTTTCCTCGCCGGGGTAAGTGATGAGCGTTTAACCGAACAAACGCTTGTAATGTTGTACGGTCGAAGAACTCGTTAACGCTGTTGATCTGAAGCGCGGCAGCAGCGCTCTTGATTCATAAGTTATCAATGCCGCTAATGAGCATACTGATGCAGGTATCCTGAGGTAATTGCAACAGATGGAGAAGCTTCAGTGGCTTTAGCCATTGCGTACTCTTGATAGCTTTCTTTTCCAGCATTCCATCACCGACAATCACCGGTCTTTTGTAACGCCAAATTGAATAGAATATGGCAACGGAAATGTCCCGTAATGGCACCTTTCAACGATTCCCATGGACCGTAAATAATTTTTGGATCAAAGTCATACCAATCTATGGCATGTTTGGCTATCTTGGAAATGGCAGCAAGAAATTTCACCGAGTTTGTAATGCTGTGGGACGCAGCGACGTCATCTACTCTTTTCACCGAGACTGCAACATCTTCATCCTCTCGACCACCGAAAGTTGGGATCTGAAAGGCGAGCAGGTTAACTGCCTGTGCTATCGGTATCGTAGCCAGACAACTGCTCGAGATTTTAACGTAGCATAGTGTCTCGTCTCGACCGAGTGATTACCATCACACACACACACACACACACACGCGCGCGCGCGTGCGCGCGCGCGCTCGCGCGAAGCCGAAACCGAAACGGCGAAGAAGAAAAATCGTTACAAGAATGACGGGTTGAAACGTGTCGGTCGAAATGGCGGTTGAACACGACGGGTGGATCCCGATAGCACACGGGACCGATAGCACACCACCACTCACAGCGGCCGATGCCTAGAGTTTTTTCGTTGATTGGGTTAGATAAGTCAAAATGATTAGTTGGTAGGCTATCGCACCGTGCGTTATCGAATTCCGTGCAAACACAACGAACTGGCGACGTTCGGTGACAAACAACGCAACAACAAATTTACTAAAGACGGGCGCGCGAGAACTACTTCCGTTTCCGCGAAATGTATCCCATAGTAGCGCAGTCAGTATTCCACTTCTGAGAACTGTAAGAGCGGACTACTAGGATTTCAAAATCCCGCCTCACAAAGTAGAGGAGAACGTGCGAGTCAGAAAATACTAGGAAAGGGAATATTTCGACATGGTCTCTCGTGTATCAGGAGCCGGAAGTATCGACGGAAAGGAGGGTAACGGGAATTAACTACGCACCATGAATACAATTGCAGAAACTTTATTCACCGGTTGTGTACAGAAAAACATGGCGGTCCTGCCACACTTGGTAAGATCTTCGACGCATAGAACATATGTAAAACATATATTACATACCTTATACACTAATATATACATATATACTATATGTCGCATATATCTCGCTTATTTATTTACGCATATCACAGCATTGCATAAATAGTTGGCAGATCCGTCCATGGAATAAACCATTCAACACGTACAGATGATTTTGTGCAACTCCTGAAGAAACATGAAAGCCGTTACAATTTACAATATAATAAAAATGATAACATAAGAATAGAAATACATTTGAATAATTATTAGCACTATTGCTCAATTACTAATATGGTAAATATTTAGAAAAGTAATAAATACAGTTGTAAATATAACTGCATTTATAAGAATTAAACGACCTAATCTCCAAAATATAGATACACATTCCCAAGGATACACAATATCATAAATTATAGAATATTTATAACGTACAAATATTTTCTCTTCTACAATACCATAATAATTACAAATTTATACTTACAAAAGTATATCTGTAATCATGATGAATTATGATGAATTGTATGTACTGTTTGGTCTGACTTTAGTAAAAAATTTTATCTCGAATGATTTGGCTTCCTACAGAGCTCAGTCAAAAGCTTAGCCCAAAGTTTGTTTGTTTTGGATAGGAAAAAAAATCGGATAATCAAAATCTTAATTGTGTAAAATATGTATTGCAAACAAAAAATTGCATTAACAATCCTAACCACGTGCTTTCTACACAACTACACTCAAAATGGCGACTAAAAAATAGTATAGTAGAAATAGCCGTAGTGGGAATAGTCCCACCACTGCATGACGTCATGCGCGCGCATGCACTTATCCCTGCTTTTCCGTGCACGTATCTGTTTCCACTTTTCATATGTAGGTTTCACTCTCTTACTTCGACGAGTCTGAGGCCCGTTGTCATAGTCGTGACTTATTTTCAAGATTGTCTTAAGTACGGTCTTAAGTTGCCCTCTTGATTCATAGTCATGAATCAAGCAAATGCTTGAGTAAAATCTCAAGTCGAGACTTGTCCAAGACGATCTTGTTTGGAAACGTCTTTGACCTAGTTTACATCGTACGCAATTTTAATAGGCGAATCAAGTTAATACGTATCAAGCATTAAATTTGCATGTGTTTACACCAAACAATATCAAGTGAAAAGTACGAACCATTAAGAATCCAATAAAGTACCCGTCAAATAATATAATATCTTTCTGCTAACAGTTGTTTCAGTTTCATAGAAAGAATAAATTTACATAAAAATTAAATTCTACAACAATGAATAATATACAAGAGGTTACATCTTTATTTATTGCATTATTTGCAATAAATAGACTTTAACAAGATTGTCGGAAAAAACAATTACAACAATTGTTTTCCCGTAGACGACGTGCATTAAAGACAAAGTTTGAAAGGTTATGTTTTCAAGAAAGAACAGAGTTGTTATTAAGGCGGAAACAAATTAATAGTATAAAACAAATAGAATTAATTGCAGAAGGTATACGATATCGAAGGATTTGGCAACTTGAGAGAAGTCCAGATTTTTAGGAAAGGATCGTGAATTGTCATTATACTGAATGAGAAAACAATGGATTGAAAGTTTTCGTATGTCTAAGGAGAGTTTTATAGAATTATGTGATATGCTCAGAGATGAATTAGAACCAGAACCACAATTTTTAATGCCAAAGAAACCTATATCTGTAGAAAAACAAGTAACTGTGGCCTTATATAAATTAGCAGAATATAGAGTTATTGGCAATGCAATTGGAATACATAAATCGTCTGTAAAGAAATGTTTATACAGAGTAATAAAAGCTATCAATAAAGTAATGCTTCCAAATTATATAAATATGCCGGATGAAAATGAAGCCAACTTAATAGCTACAAATTTTGAAAAAAGAGAAACAGTTTTATTCCACAAATTATTGGTAGTATCGATGGTACGCACATAGAAATTATTCCACCAAAAGATGGATATAGAGATTTTATAAATAGAAAAAGTTGGCTTTCATATAATGTACTTGCAATTGTTGATCATAACGGAAAGTAATTTTTTATATTTCAAACAGTATGTAAAAATAAAATTTTATATTATATATAAATTTAAATTACAGATTTAGAACTATTGTAATAAAATATCCAAGGAGTTGTCACAACGCAGCTGTGTTAAAAGAAAGTATGTTATATAAAAATGATGATACTCTAATACCTAAGGTATCTGGACTTATTTTAAATTTAAAATATTGCATAAACTATTAATTATATTTATTTTTATATAGAGAATAATTATATTTATTTTTATATAGAGAATAAAAAATATACACACGTATAACTATTTAGTTGATATTTTTATATAGAGAATAATTATATTTATTTTTATATAGAGAATAAAAAATATACACACGTATAACTATTTAGTTGATATAATTTGATAACTGTTCGATAAATAGTTATGATAATTTGATAAAACAATTTGGGAATATTTTATATAACAAATATAATATAATATTCCTAAAATTTTCCTAATATTTCTATAATATTCTTTTATTGGCACAAGTTCTTAAACTTATAGATATTATATGGACGGTGTTCTAATATTCACTGTTAGTACTAAAAATCTATAGTGTACGTAATATTAACTATAACTTTTTAGTACTGGTAATGAATATTGAAACATGATCATAGTGAACACCTAATTGTACTGATTGAATAAATATACATGATAAATATATATGTGATATGAAATTTATTTTCTAAACTTATATTATAAATGTTCAGAAAACTCGTAACATAAATGAAATGGAAATACCGTTTATAATTGTGGGTGATCCTGCCTACCCACTGTTATTATGGCTCATAAAAAGATTTTCTGGTTCATTATCATGAGAAGAAGAATCTTTCAATCTATTTTAATTCTGCTCGAGTATCTATAGAAATGGCGTTTGGTAGACTGAAAGCTAGATGGAGAATTTTAAGATTAATTGCAATTACAATTTTGCACTAGAAATTATTGCAGCTTGTTTTGTATTACACAATTTTGTTGAAAAAAACAAAGATAGGTTTTACATACAATGCTTACAAGAAATTGAAAAATTAGAACTTGTAATACCATAACCAAGAACTGTAACGATTACTGATACAGATTCTATAGATGGTACAAATGTTCGTAATCATCTAAAACAATATTTATCTGACAATTTTCCATTAAGAAAAGCCTTGGTACGACCATAAAAGTATTTTGCATTAAAATAATTGCAGTTTGTAATAATAAAAGTAATTGAAATAAAGTTATCGATTTAGAAAATTGAACTTAAGTAATATTATATCTTTTATATGTATTATATATATATATATATATATACCCAGATAGCACATGGACATTCAGTGGATGTCCATCGGATGTCTGTGTTTGGACATTGGACATCCTTTTTTGGTACAAAAGAGGTCCGTTGGACGTCTGATGTACATCCATAGGTTGTACATTTGACACAAGTTTGGACGTAATTCATAAATAACACGTGGACGTCCAGTGGATGTCCTTCGGACGTCTATTTTTGGACATCCTTTTTGGTACAAAAGAAGTCCGTTGGACGTCTGATGTACATCCATAGGTTATACATTTAAGGCAAGTTTGGAAATTTATTAGAAAGTTTGTAACGGTTCGACTTTTCTCGCGATCACGGATTAGCTCGCCGGTGCCAGGGTCGAGAAAAGAAGGAACTCCGATTTGAAAAGAAATTAACAAAATATTTATTTAAATCAATTTCTCCTCACACTCCGTGATACAAAAAAAAAATAAAATAAAATTTATTAGGAAGAGAGGAAGTTAACACCTTCGGAACTCGTGTTCCCCGGAACGTTTGATCACACACGGAAAGAACCAAAAACTAATTATAAGGTACTCGCATAGAGAACACATAGAAAACTTAAACTAAATTAAGCGCTCGCGGCGTCGATTGAGACGCGGATCTTACAAACTAACGCTCGGAAAATATTACAAGTAACGCGACTTAATGCTAACGCGACTTAATAGCTATCGCTCGCCTGAGGAAGGGGTCAAGATACGCTCGCTTTGTTAGGAAGGCGCTTGTTCGGGCAAAACGCTCGGGACAGAGGATATCCAAGGAAAAAAAAATAAATCCGGCGAGGAAGTTGTAACTCCGGGTAAACGCGTCGTCGCCGACCGAGTGAAATTATTCTAAATCTGCTCTGAAAATAAAACAAAAATTAAAAATCGAAATTATAGGACAGGTAACAGGTAAAGAAACGGGTAACCGAGTAAGCCCGGTATCAGGAGGCCGTAAACGGCCTGTGTCAGGAAGCCGAGAACGCCCGGCACAGAAGTGCGGGTAACCGAGAACGCCCGGTGTCAGGAAGGCCGTAACCGGCCTATGTCAGGAAGCCGAGAACGCCCGGCACAGGAGTGCGGATAACCGAGAACGCCCGGTGTCAGGGGTTTTCAGGAAACCGAGTACACCCGGTATAAGGAAGCCGAGAACACCCAGCCAAGGAGCTCCGAGTACACCCGGAGTGTCGGTACCGGTGATTTGGAACCGACTGGTTGTTCCTTCCTGGGTGTGGCTCCGTATTTATACCCTCCAGCCGCCCACGCAGTCGGAACCACGTGTTTACCCCACTTTTCGGCGTATACCTACGCGCACGTGCCCGCGCGATGCTACGTGTGACGTCACGCGACCGGGCGCAAGAGCGAGCGAGATGGAAGACGGAACCGACGTCACGTGGCCGCGCGTTCGAGTGAGCGAGACGGAGAGTACTGACGTCACGTGATCGGGTGTGCGAGTAAAAGAGACGGAACGTTACGTTATAATCCGGCGTGCGAGCGAGAAAGAGATATAACTTACCTTCGTAACGATGCTATCGTTACATCATCCCCCTCCTCAGGCTGGTGGCGCGGAGATTTTTAATTTCCTCGACGGCAAGTCGTTAATTGGCCCCGATGGTTAAATCGCATGATCCATCGGTCTCCCAAAAGTCGTAACTTGTACTTGCGGCTTTTATGCACCGCGTAGTATGGTATATCGACCATTCTTCCGGTTGGTAAAAGGATTTTATCCGGCGGCGGAGGGGGCGGTGTTACATTAATGTCCTCTATATTAAGCGGTGGTAATTCCTCCTGTATGGGTATCGGCGTTTTCCATTCTGTCTGTTCTTTCATGCGTGAACTCTTCTGAACAACGTTCTCGGAAATAGCAGCTCTGGAGGCGGTTTCTGGAAATGATATTTTGACGACTTCTGCCGGCCGAGTTACTGCCGCGGCGGTGGGCATGATTTTTGATTGTTCACTGTCCGTAACTTTGCGGCTCACCCGTGGAACAAATATTTGTTTTCTTGCTCTAGATTGTGTTCTTGATCGATATTGCTGTGGTACTGGTGGCGTTGAAAGAAAAATTGCCTTCTTTGCCGCGTTTTCTCGGTCGCCCCTTTGTATTGCTGTGCCGACGCTGGGTATTTTGCGAGGCAGCACGGAAGTCGACGGCGGAGGTGGTTCCTCATCGGATAGATCGGAGATATTTCCAAATAGTTCTTGAAAAATTTCTTCTTTGGTTGCCATCTTTATCTCAAAGGCTGAAGACGAGCGTGTTACTCCTTCGAGTTTTCGCAAGCGACTGTGGTGATGTGTGTGGTACTTGACCTTATTAGGCTGGTGCGCTTTTACAATGGTTTTTGGGTAATTTTTGAATTGCGCTCGTAGAGATGTGGCAACGTGGGGGCGCGAATTCTTCTGGAAGTGTAATGCAGGGGCGTCGCAAGTCGGGGGCACGGTTTTACTTATAAAATTACAAATTGAAATTTCGCTTTCTTCCGGAGCGGTTTTTAAGTCTTGGACATGCACATGTCGGTGCCAGCGTCCTCGCGTGTCTCGCAAATCCACAATTACCGGGGAAATAATGCGTCTTACTTCTAACGGTCCAATGTATCGCGGGCAAGTTTTGCGTTGAATCCGGCAGCTTTATTTGATAGCTGGTACTCACGTTTCCAAACTTTGTCGCCGATTTGCGGTCTCCAATTTCTTCGGCGGAGATTGTAGTGCGTTTCTTGCTTTTGGAAAGCTCGGGCTTGATTGATGCGGACTACCTCGAATGCTTCTTCTAAACGACGGCGCGTAATATGCGGTGTCGTGTTTTCGGCATATCGGCGATCCTGCGGATGCGGAAAAGTCAATTCGCGGCCGTGATTTAAATAGGCGGGGGTATAACCCGTGGCTTCGTGCCTTGCAGTATTATATGCGAATTGCAAGGGTAGTAAATATTCATCCCAACGTCTATGATTTTTCCCCACGAATTGAGAAATCATAGTTTTAATGGTTTTATTTGTTCGCTCGACAGGATTACAGTGAGGCGCTCTTACCGGTGTGGTGCGATGCTTGATTTGAAAGGCGCGCAAGAGTTCGGCCAGCTGTACTAATTTTAATTGTGTTCCGTTGTCGGAAATGATTTGATCGGGACATCCGTGACGGTGTATAATTTTTTCGGCGATTGCTCGGGTGACGACTGGGGCCGTGGCGCGACGGAGTGGCTTTAACTCTATCCATTTACTAAAACGGTCTTGCATGACCAGAAGCCATATATGTCCGTTCACTGACCTCGGCAATGGACCGACTAAATCCAAAGTCACTTGTTTCCACGGCGCGGTCACTGGAGTCGTGTGTAAATTGCCAGCTGGTTTCATTGATGGTATCTTGTGTGCTAAGCAAGTCGGGCATTGTCGTACGTATTTCGTGATGTCCTGGAACATACCTGGCCAATAATATAATCTGGCCATCCGAGCAATAGTCTTTGCTACTCCGAGATGACCGGCTGTAGGCTCATCGTGGTGCCGCTGAAGTATGGTCATGCGTTCTTCCTTAGGAACACATTGTTTCCATTGCTCGGCAGGATCGCTTTCACGAAAATCTAATTCGTGCATGATGTGCCGATAAAGTCGTCCTTGTTGCACACGGAAGTCCGGGTAATCCGCTGGTTTATTTTTAACTCCTGTTAATACCCGGCGGTACCAGTTGCATTTCGGAGTTGTTTGCGTACTGCAAACTTCTGGTTGCCTGGAAAGAGCGTCGGCTACTCGATTAAGGCTGCCTTTGCGATATTGAATGTCAAAATCGTATTGCTGTAACTCCATAAAGAGCCAGCGTCCTAAGCGTCCGGTCGGTTCCTCCAGTTTCTGCAGCCATCGTAATGATTGATGGTCAGTTATTACGGTAAAGGCGTAGCCTTCTAAATACCCTCGCATTTTTTTTATGCCCCAGGCGACTGCTAGGCACTCCAATTCCGTGGCGCTATAATTTTTCTCTGCGCCATTTAACGTGCGACTGGCGTAAGCTATTACTCGTTCGCCGCTTTCTTGATGTTGAGTCAAGACAGCTCCGAGGCCGTACGAACTGGCGTCGGTCTGAAGGATAAAGCGCTTGCTAAAATCCGGACAGGCTAGGACTGGTGCGCTTACTAATGCCTCCTTTAGTTGCTGGAAAGCTTTTTCTTGTTCCTCGGTCCAGGTCCATTTGACATTCTTTCCAGTTAACTTAGTTATAGGTGTGGCGATACTTGAAAAATTCGGTACGAATCGGCGATACCAAGAAGCCATCCCCAGGAATTGTCGTACCTTGCGTATCGTGGTCGGAGCGGGCCAGTTCGCCACGGCGCTTACTTTCTCAGGATCTGTCCGGATGCCCTGGCGATTTATTATGTGGCCCAAATACTTTAATTGCTCCCTGCAGAAATGGCATTTCGCGGGATTAACTCGTAGCTTAGCCTCTCGTAGTCGTCGGAACACTTCACGAAGATGTTGAAGATGTTCTTCGAAGGTCTGACTAATGATGATGATGTCGTCTAGGTATACCAGCACATTAGGTTCAAGTTCTGGACCTAGCACTTCATCTAAGAGACGTTGAAAAGTGGCTGGCGCCGAATGGAGGCCAAAAGGCATCACGCGGAACTGCATCAATCCTCTTCCAGGCACCGTAAAAGCCGTAACAGGTCGACTCTCTGGATGTAGCGGAACTTGCCAATATCCGCTTACGAGGTCGAGCGTAGACAGGTATCGGGCTCCTCGTAATTTGTTAAGAGTAGCGGTTACATGAGGAAGCGGATAGGCGTCCTTTTCTGTAACCTCGTTTACCTTTCTAAAATCGATGCAAAAGCGATGAGTTCCGTCTTTCTTCTTTACAACCACAATGGGTGAACTCCAGGCACTGCGGGACGGTTCGATGATGCCATCAATAATCATTTTTTCGACTTCTTGGTCGATTACGGCTTGCATTGCCGGATTTCGCGGTCTATACCTTTGCTTAATCGGTTGGTCAGTTTTCAAACGGATGCGATGCTGTGTTCGATCGGTCGGACCCTGAACTTTCTCGAATTTTCGCAACTCATATTCTAGAAATTCTTTTAATCTCTGCTCTTCTTCTGGAGTTTGAGTGCTCAGTCCTTCTACCGTTACTTTCGTTGTAGATGCCACGTCTCTTAAGTAGGCTTTAGGCGGTGGCCTTAGCATTGATCCAAGCTTGGCCCATAAATCCACGCCAATCAGCATCGCACTCTTAAGAGAGGGCATTATAAGAAAATTGTGTACATGTTGTCTGCCCCCGATTTGAACTGGTAGATCCACGGTCCCAGGGATTTCAATGGCCGTATCGTCTGCCATTCGTACGATGCTAGCCTGGTGTTCTGTATTGAAGCCAAGCGATTGTGCGTATTGGGCGGTTTTACTATTAATAAAAGATAGTTCGGATCCGGAGTCGATTAGAGCGCTTATCACTTTATTTTGAATCTGTACAAGTATGTGCGGCCGCGGCTGGTAACTCACTGGGATTTTTGCGAGGACCGGTCGGTGGCGGCATCTCCTCCGGTCCGGTCGGCGTTTCCCGTCGGGGGGTGACAATCTTTCGTGAATATTCCGTCTTTGCCACATCTGGAGCAAAATTTCTTCGGAGGTCGTTTGCAATCAAAGCGTGTGTGGCCTCGCTGTTTACAACGCCAACAGCATTCTTCTCTACTGTACGCTGTCGTAACGGTACTTCCGGAGGTAGTTTTCTTTTCTGTGCGTAATTCTCGCCGTTGCTTTTCAATAGCTTCGAATTCGGCCGCTCTATCACTGAGATCGCTAAGACTAGTGAGATCGTCCAAGCGAATGTATAACTTATATTCCGGATTCATATTTTCGTATAGCCGGTCAAGTTGTTCTTCCGGAGAAAATTTTCCTGCTCGACGCATATTGGTGAGCATGGCCGTGGCGTATTTGTGGAAAGGCTCATCTGCTCGTTGCAATCGACCTTGAATTTCTCGCACTAATTGCGTACGATACCGGCGGGGTAAGAATTGCCTTTTAAAATCGTCGCAGAAATCGTCCCAGGTAGTCCAAGAACTCTTACAGTTCCGATACCACAGCAAAGAATCACCTCTCAGCATTTCAGGTAGTCCCATCAACATTTGATCGCCCGTGTATCCATAGCCTTGTCGCAATTCATCTAATCGCTCCAAAAAGGAGATAGCGTCTTTGCCATCGAAATGGCAGCCCCATTTCCGCATCTGATTCATCACCTTTGCCGAATCCAGACGGTCGTTGTTTTCATCGGCCGGTGGATTGATAACAAGTTGAGGAGGACCTTCCCCTTGTTGATCGTCGTTGTCCATATTTAGAGTTTCTAACTGCTCTGGATTTCTCAGGAAATATTTCAGGAGCCGCTGTCGGAGTGCTATGTACGTGCCGGTACTCTCTAAGCCGAGCCGGTCTAACTGTTCGATTAACTGGGTTTTATTATAATAATATATATCACTTCGTGTAGGAGACATTTATAACAAATCGGAGCTCGACGGATCAGGTCCCTGTTCGGGCGCCATGTAACGGTTCGACTTTTCTCGCGATCACGGATTAGCTCGCCGGTGCCAGGGTCGAGAAAAGAAGGAACTCCGATTTGAAAAGAAATTAACAAAATATTTATTTAAATCAATTTCTCCTCACACTCCGTGATACAAAAAAAAAATAAAATAAAATTTATTAGGAAGAGAGGAAGTTAACACCTTCGGAACTCGTGTTCCCCGGAACGTTTGATCACACACGGAAAGAACCAAAAACTAATTATAACGTACTCGCATAGAGAACACATAGAAAACTTAAACTAAATTAAGCGCTCGCGGCGTCGATTGAGACGCGGATCTTACAAACTAACGCTCGGAAAATATTACAAGTAACGCGACTTAATGCTAACGCGACTTAATAGCTATCGCTCGCCTGAGGAAGGGGTCAAGATACGCTCGCTTTGTTAGGAGGGCGCTTGTTCGGGCGAAACGCTCGGGACAGAGGATATCCAAGGAAAAAAAAATAAATCCGGCGAGGAAGTTGTAACTCCGGGTAAACGCGTCGTCGCCGACCGAGTGAAATTATTCTAAATCTGCTCTGAAAATAAAACAAAAATTAAGAATCGAAATTATAGGACAGGTAACAGGTAAAGAAACGGGTAACCGAGTAAGCCCGGTATCAGGAGGCCGTAAACGGCCTGTGTCAGGAAGCCGAGAACGCCCGGCACAGGAGTGCGGATAACCGAGAACGCCCGGTGTCAAGGGTTTTCAGGAAACCGAGTACACCCGGTATAAGGAAGCCGAGAACACCCAGCCAAGGAGCTCCGAGTACACCCGGAGTGTCGGTACCGGTGATTTGGAACCGACTGGTTGTTCCTTCCTGGTGTGGCTCCGTATTTATACCCTCCAGCCGCCCACGCAGTCGGAACCACGTGTTTACCCCACTTTTCGGCGTATACCTACGCGCACGTGCCCGCGCGATGCTACGTGTGACGTCACGCGACCGGGCGCAAGAGCGAGCGAGATGGAAGACGGAACCGACGTCACGTGGCCGCGCGTTCGAGTGAGCGAGACGGAGAGTACTGACGTCACGTGATCGGGTGTGCGAGTAAAAGAGACGGAACGTTACGTTATAATCCGGCGTGCGAGCGAGAAAGAGATATAAGTTACCTTCGTAACGATGCTATCGTTACAAGTTCTATATAAAATCATTCTCGTACTCCTTTAATTTGTAATTAAGATGAGTAACTATTTAAAAATAATAAAACAATGAATTTTTGTTTAAATCTAATCATTTATTAATTAATCTTAAATTTGAAATTAAATCTTTGAATAATAATATCACATACAATTATATTAATATCACATATAATTATATCAAACATATGCAAACATATTCATAAACTTTAGCCATTAAATATAAAAAACGGAAATACTTTGTAACGGTACGCGGTTTCGGTCGGTTCGGTGCGGTGCGGGAACTTCGGGATCGGACCGGATAAGGCTCGTCGGTTAGTCAGGTGTCCGTAATGATCATACCCAATGTTTTACGTAGCAAAAGATAGAGAATGATTTATTAAAGATATAATAATTACAAAAGAGTTGACAGAATGAATATGAGAGAAAAATAAAAGAGATAATGAAAATAAAAGAGATATCAAAAATAAAGAGATTACAAAGATACGGAGATATCAAAAAATGAAGAGATAACAAAGATAAAGAGAGCTCGTCGGCGTCCAGCCAATCGCCGGTATCGGATTGCGGCGGAATGACTTTAGAAAACTATGGTCTTATTCACGCGGTTTACGAGGTGTGTTCAAAAAGTATCGCAAATTTTGTGTTTTTTCAAAAATTATTTATTTATTCATGAATATCTATTTTGTCCCCTTCAAAGTAATCCCCATGAGATATTATACACTTGTGCCAACGGTTTTTCCAATCTTTGAAGCACTTCAAAAAATCATTTTTTTTTATCTTGTTCAGCTCCTCCTTCGATGCCGTCTTTATCTCGTCAAGCGTAGCGTAACGTCGTCCTTTCATGGGCCTCTTCAGTTTAGGAAACAAGAAAAAGTCACAGGGGGCCAGATCTGGGGAATACGGTGGCTGCGGCATCATTAGTGTGTTGTTTTTGGCCAAAAAGTCGCGCACAAGCAACGATGTGTGAGCAGGGGCGTTTGGTACGAATTTCGCGGCGACCCGTCTCATGCCCAAATCATTGATAAAAATCGAATGGCACGAGCCAATCGATATGTTTAGGTCCTCAGCAACTTCTCTAACGGTGATTCGACGATTGGCCAATACCATTTTCTCCACTTCATTAATTTTTTCGTCTGTTGTTGAAGTGCTCGGGCGTCCGGCACGCTCTTCGTCGTTCATATCTTCTCGGCCTTCTGAGAACATTTTGTACCACCGATAAACGTTGCTTCGGTCCAAGGTAGCTTCTCCGTATGCCACAGTCAACATTCGGAATGCATCCGCGCACTTAATTTCGTTTTTCACACAAAATTTGATACAGGTTCTTTGATCCATTTTTTTGAATAGGTAAAAATCGAAGACGATCCAAAACACGTGCAAGCAAAGCAGCTGTCAACAATTAAGTGAACATTCAAAATGGCCGAGCTTGTCGGCATAAGTGAGAGACATGAGTACCAACATAACGCCACAAAAAGATCGAAATTCGAATATACGTAACCCGCGAAAATTCAAAATTCGCGATACTTTTTGAACACACCTCGTACATTTAGACGACAGAAAGTAACTATCCACATAGAACTAAAACCTCCAATGGACGTCTTATGGACGTCTGCCGTGGAAGTTCGGACCTTCCAGTGGACGTCCCATGGACATCCAATGGACGGCCACCAGGCATCCACAGTTCCGCATTGCGCATGTCCATTGGACGTCCATTAGACGTTAAAAACGGATGTCCATTAGACGTTACGTGGATTATTAATAAAGGGTTCATAGAGCCTTAGTGGATGACAAACTGACGTCACGTGGATTATTAGTAGAGGCTTTATGGAGTTTCAGCAGACGTTATTTAGATTATTAATGGACGTGTACCGTGGAGGTTCGGACCTTCAGTGGACGTCTCATGGACGGTAAAAAAAATTTTTTTTAAAACAAATTTTATTATTTTTATAGCTTAATCTGTATTCACTGTTTCACATATAACATTTTAATTCACTAATTACAATTACGTATTATTTTATAAATTTTTGAAACGCATCGGCGCCGGCGGGATTCGAACCTAAGATCTTCGGAACGATAACCTAATATCTTAACACTGAGCTAAACGTACACTTGTGAGATTGTTTATAAAAAGTTATATTTGAAGTAAAGCTGATTTGAACAAGAAGAAACTGGCGTCTTGGTATCGCGCGAACACTCTTATTAACTTTTTGTTTATTTAGCCTTAGATATTTTTAATATAAATTATATAAATAATTAAAACCTGTTTCTGCCCATGGCCAAATCAGTCAAAAAACAACAATTAGAAATAGTATCGAAGCATGAAAAAACATTAATGACGTAAAAAGCCCGTTGCCAAAGTTAATTTTGCAATTAATTGTTATAAACAAATTGTCAAAACTGACTGTAAAGGAGAACTGATTGCGCAATCGATTCACCGAGAAAAATTACTAAAAAAACATATGACGCTTTTTTAATTGTCATAGTTGTTATAATTGTTATAAACAAATTAGTTGCATAATTGTTTTGATAAAGAGATAATGACCAAATTCCGTAAAGAGAGCGCATGATGTACGTAATATAACATTTTATCCTTGTTTAACTTCTGGTGATCAACAAGGATAACGTCATGCGCATTATACGCTTTACGGAATCTATCTGACTTCTATGATAAGAGTAAAATCTGATGAAGCTATAGAAATTTTATGGACTTCTAATGGACGTCCATTTGACTTCCATGATGGAAGTAAAATCTTATTAAGCTATAGAGGTTTAATGGACTTCTAATGGACGTCCATCTGATTTCTATGATGGAAATAAAATCCCATGGAGCTATGGAGGTTGGATGGATGTCTAATGGAGATCTATCTGACTTCCATGATGGAAGTAAAATCCCATGGAACTATGGAGCTTTCATGGACTTCTAATGGACGTCCATCTAACCTCCATGATGGAAGTAAAATCCCATAGAGCTATGGAGGTTTCATGGACTTCTAATGGATGTCCATCTGACTGCTATGATGAAAATAAAATCCCATGGAGCTATGGAGGTTGGATGGATGTCTAATGGAGATCTATTTGACTTCCATGATGGAAGTAAAATTCCATGGAGCTATGGAGGTTTCATGGATTTCTAATGGACGTCCATCTAACTTCCATGATGGAAGTACAAACCCATGGAGCTATGGAGGTTTCATGGACTTCTAATGGACGTCCATCTGACTTCCATCATGGAGATAGAGGTCCCATGGAGCTATGGAAGGGCGACGGACATCCACTGGAGGTCAATTTCTATGTGGGTATTTATTTACAGAGGTAGGATAACTACGCGGTGAGCTATGCGGGCTGTACGCCCGTACGGTCGGGGAGTCGCGGGGCGCGGCGGGAGTGACTAGCGCGGTGGTGTAAGCGCGTGCGCAAGTGCGGGTTGTTGCCGGCGCGGTCGCCGCCGCGATTCGCCCGAGCGCGTCCCGTGCAAGTGGGGCGCTCGATCGACAGGTTGCTTGTGCCCTGTCGATGACTAGATTACGAGATTCGTCGGTTTGACAGTAAGGTATTCGAGGACGACGGTGATTGGTCGAGAATACTCGGCCGGTGAGAATAGCGAGAATGCTCGTCGAGGATCTCGGACGTGATTGGTCGAGAATGCTCGGCCGGTGATGACGACGAGAATGCTCGTCGAGGATATCTGAGTTGACTGGTCGATGATACTCGGCCGGGGGTACCGACGGGAATGCCCGTCGAGGATGCTGGAGTGCGACGAGAATGCTCGTCTTAAGGAAGCGATCGAGAATGCTCGGTCGAGTCGGATAGTCGGACGGATCTGATCTCTGCGTTCCCACTGCCGGCTTATATATCCGAACGCGCGGCTGAGCAAGCCAATCCGCGCGCTCGGTCGGCTGAGCCGGAGTGGGAGTGTTACGGAACGTCACGATCGGCGCGCGTGTCGCCGCACGTCGAAGTTCGGTCGTGCGCGCACGTGGTCCCCGGCTGCACTCGGCGTTCGTTGTTCGGTGGACGGAACGGAGGCGCACGGACGGTGGAGGGGCGTATCGTTATAACTTAATAATTAATAAAGAAAAACTCAAAGGCTCGGTTTAAAATACCTAAAATTAAACATTTGAATTATTACATTAACATAATATTATAATCATACAGAAAATACGGATGTATATATTATAATAAATTGTTTAAAATGAAATTAATACTTAAAATTAATCGTTTAAATAGCAAGAACGTATATCGAAAATACAAATGTATATTAGTACATTTACCCGATTTCACAAACGTTATTTTGGCTTTAAACGAGACTTAAACATGCCTTTATCTGTCTTTATCCGCTTTCTAAATAAATAAAGACAAACACATTTAAGTTTTGTGTAAAGTCAAAATAACGTTGATGCAACCGCGCCTTATTAAAACAAAAAACAAAAATATTTGTAATATTAAAAAAAAGAATATTAAACTCATTAACTTTTAGTCTTACAACTTCTTCAACTCAGCAGTCATTCTTTCCTTTGCTCTTTGTAGCCATTTTTGAATCGCTTCTTCCAAAACTTTTTTGGTACAATTGAAATCAGTTTCCTGACCGGCAACTGTTATAAAATATATGTATTAATTTATAAATAATTCTATAAATTTTTTTTCAATTAGACATATTTTGATAAGAATTAATGAAAATTAACTATTCAAATAAAAATATTTTTATCAGTAAACTAGATAATTGACTTTTTATAATATTGGGCGCTTATCAATTAACAAATCAGCAAGTTTTAAAGGAGCAAATTTTCATTTTTGCCTTGCCCCTAGCCAGCTATATTTTTCTGCTAATTCGTTGGTCAATAAATGAGTACAGTTGCGCTTTATAAATTCGTAAGGATTTTTTCCTCCAATTCGAGATACTTCTTTAACCTACATTAAATGTTATCTCGTTATAAAATAAATCGTTAATTTACGAACTACAAATGTAACAAACATGCTTTATATTAATTTAATTATATATCTACGTTTAATGTATTAATATTAATTAGATATATTATTCTAGTATAAACATAAATTAAAATTGAAGTTTAGTAAAAGTAAAATTAAAAGAAATTTGGAAAAAATCTGTCACTTCAATAATTTATAATTTATGTTCTAAATTAAGTATTTAATTTTAAGTTAAATTATTTTAATATTATGACATATTCAATTTTTAAAAATTTGGTTTAATTAATTTTTCTTTTCAATTTTAACTTACTCTAAATTAAATTTAGTTTTAAATAAAAATTTATTTACAATTTTAAATTAATTGCAATTTTTAAATATTAATGAATATATTATTTTATTGTAAAAAAGTCGTTGTTATTATTTTATTGTTAAAAAATATTGTTGATGAATAAAATTTAATTGGAAAAAGAATTAGTTATTTATTCTTAAAAAATGTTTAATAAAGCTTTCTCCAAATTAAAACAAAAACAGATCACATGTACTAAAATAGCAACAATTTTGTATTTGTACAAATAATGTATTATATATGTGTATATTAAATGCTTATGAAGTAGTATATTACCGATGCTTCAAAATTTTTCGCTTGGTTTAAAAAATCCTCAAGTCGCTGTTCTAAGTCATCAACAGTGTTAAAAGGAAGTTGAAAAACAGAAAAAATAGATTCCTCTCTTTGATACTCATTGGGTCGTTGATGAAATTGTTGCAAGAGTTTATCCTTCATAACTTTAAAATCACCTGCAATTTGCCATAATTGCGTCTTGAAATATGTCTGCTGACGAATAATTTCTTGGAAATATTCTTCTGCTGTAAATAAAAAAAAAGATAATATTACTTTTTACTTACTCAATTTCCAATATTTTTAAAGACTTCAATTTATTTGATAAATTAATGCTCATACTATCAGCAGAAGTCAATGATATGGATTATTATTTTTGAAGTACACGGAAAAAAGGGAACAAAAACTTTTTCCTTTTTTTCAAATAAAAATAAAAAAATTATTAATATAAATATAAGGATTACACAATGATAATGAATATGATAATGTAACAGTAATTATAATATTGATGATAAAAAAGACGATTATTATAATATAATAATTATAATATTAATAATTATACAATAGGTATAATACTATTCCATTATAAAAAATAAAAGTCAAAATTATTTTTTTAAATTACAATTGATAGCAGAAACATATGTACCTACGAAAAATCATACTACATACATATGTATATAATGTGCGAGTTTGAAAGAATAAATACATACCATTTTTTTTGTGGACATGTTCTGTTTCATTATTCCCATTAGATTTTTCGTTTTGCAAAATAACATTCAAAGTATTCACAAAACCATTTAAATCATAAACCGTCTGTTATTTGTATTTTCATCGGGTAACTTTCGTGATTTTAATTTAGACTTGTTGCTTTTTGTGTTTACAGAACTTGTACTCTCCAATTCTATAAAATAATTATAATAACCTTTATTTTATTTACGATGCACAATGTTAGAAATGTATTATTAGCACATTTTATTAGATAATTTTTTATTGAATGATATACAAGATGTCATATTATTAAACACAATATAGAAAATCTAATGCTAATTATTGTATAAAATGTTAAGATATTGGCTACTCAATGTTAGAGCAAAGTTGTATGTAAATTTTTCGAAAGGCATACATCGATATAAAATCTAGTTAATAAGTTTTTTTTATTGGCTTATATTTAAAATATTGTTAAATATGATATTTTTAAATCAGTTGTGTGTTCACATATCTGTTTGTTTCCTTATTGTTATATAATATTGTTTATCTCCAAAATTTATCTTATTTGGCATATTTATCTTATTATTGAACTTTGTCAATAAAAATTGTTCTATCATTGATTAATCTTATTATGTCTTATAAATATTTAAATGAAATTTTATACTACAATGATTACAAAAAGCAAATATTTTAACGTTTTGCAATTAGCACCGAATTTTTTGTTGTATTCGTATAATAATCTATTAGCAGTAAATTATTCAACAAATTTTAATTGAATTCGATAGGAATGTGTTTATATTTAAAAAACAATATTGAAAAACTATAGCCTCTAAAATGTATACGACAAATTAAAAATTCAGAAATAGATTAAAAAATCCAAAAATAGATATTGGAATAATAAATGTTGTAATAATTTAATATTATTTAGAATATTATAATATATTTAAAATATTAGGAGTACAAATTGAAAACCGCCGTTTTCCAGTAGATGGCGCCAGCGGTAAATACTGGCGCCAAACGTTAGATCAAAAATTTTAAATGTAAGGTTGGGCATCTGGCAACAATTCCTTATCATTGCAGTTATGAATTTTTATCGGCGTTATATATTTTTTTGTGATCGAAAATGTCGAAATTTGTGCCCAATAAGCGTCATTTGCGGGAAGTTTTGCTTTTTGCCTTCAATTCGAAAAAATCTGCGGCTGAGGCGCGTCGAATGATTGTAAAAACTTATGGTGAGGCTTCCATTAGTGAAAGAACGTGTCGAGAATGATTCCAACGCTTCAAAAGTGGTGATTTCGGCGTAGAAGACAAGGAGCGTCCCGGACAGGTGAAAAAGTTTGAAGACGCACAATTGGAAACATTACTGAATGAAGATTCATCTCAAACGCAACAGGAGCTTGCAGATTCATTGGGCGTGACTCAACAAGCTATTTCACATCGTTTGAAAACCATGGGAATGATCCAAAAGCATGGACACTGGGTGCCATACGAATTAAAGCCGAGAGACGTCGAACGGCGTTTTTTCGCGTGCGAACAGCTGCTCCAACGGCAAAAACGGAAGGGTTTTCTGCATCGTATTGTAACCGGCGATGAAAAGTGGATCCATTATGATAATCCAAAGCGAAAAAAATCGTGGGGCTATCGCGGCTATGCATCAACTTCGACTGCCAAGCCAAACATCCATGGCTCGAAGCTCATGCTGTGTATTTGGTGGGACCAGCTCGGCGTGATTTATTATGAGCTGTTGCAACCGGGTGAAACCATCACAGGAGCTCGCTACCGAACACAACTAATGCGTTTGAGTCGAGCATTGCAGGAAAAACGGCCACAATACGAGCAAAGACACGAAAAAGTGATGTTGCTGCACGACAACGCTCGGCCACATGTTGCTCAGGTCGTTAAAACCTATCTGGAAACATTGAAATGGGACGTCTTACCTCATTCGCCGTATTCTCTTGACATCGCCCCTTCAGATTACCACTTGTTCCGATCAATGGCGCATGGCCTGGCTGAGCAGCACTTCCATTATTACGAAGAGGCCAAAAACTGAGTCGATTCGTGGATCGCCGCAAAAGACGAGCAGTTTTTTCGACGCGGGATTCGTATGCTGCCCGAAAGGTGGGAGAAAGTAGTGGCCAGCGATGGACAATACTTTCAAGAATAAGTATGTAACCATTTTTCAACAATCAATCCTCAAATTTTGACAAAAAACGGCGGTTTTCAATTTATACTCCTAATATTAAAACCGACCTTGCATAATTGGAGGCGTAGGTAATTTAGTGTTAATACACTCTTCATCAGAATCATCTGAACATGAAGACAACATTTTTGAGTCAATTTTTCTCTTTGGGGCTTTGATATTTTCTCTCTCTCGCTCAGTATCAGAATTTAATTCTGATGTAAATTCAGCTTTTCTAGCTTTTTCCCTGGCTGTTCCATAGTTACCTAAAAATTTGTAAACATTAATAGTATTATAATAGAAAATAACAATGTTACTGATTAATTATATTATTGAGTAAGAAAGTAGTATGCATTTGAATATTCATTTTGTATTTACCCTAACTGCTGTTTCTGAAAGTTTTGATATCATGAAGGCCAACATGTATTAGGTTCAGCATGTTTTTTAATTGCTGCAACAACTTTTTCTTTTGGAAACGGCGGCCAATAACATTTGTTATTAATAATCCAAGTAGATGGGACAGCTTCAACGGCATCTTCATCAATGAATTGTACAACTGTCCACAATTTCTCCATTTCTGTGCATATTACAAAAATTTAAGCAGTATTTAGTCTAATAAAGAAAAGCTAAATTTATCATCTGTACGTATATTCTAAAACGAAAGTCTTCCGTCGTAATAATGTACAAACAAAATTTGTATATGCACACTCACACATACGTATTCACACATATAAACATCTATATATAGAAATGCACAAACATTTCAAAATGCCAGAACTACAGGGTTTGATTATATTATCTAAGATTACAACTTTTTTGGAAAAAAAAATTAGCAGAAAAGAAAAAGAAAAATTACAAAATATTATTCCAAATGTAACAAAGGAAAAACTACAAACTTATTTTTAAATTTTAGTTTTACACATTTATTGGTAATTTGTTCTAAATTCCAAGATTTTAAATTTCCGACATCATTTATTAAACATATGTTTAGTTTTGACGATTTACATGGTATAAAAATCTGTAAGGGTCTTATATTTATTTCCAATTACAGCAGTGCCTTCATTATTTACAACAAAATTTTTAATAACGATAATATCTCCATTCTTTAAAATACAGCAATTATCAGGTTCATATATTTTCAAAATAAACTGTTTAAATTTCACTTTACTGAATTGATTGCATTCATAAGAATCGATAAGTGGACCATTAAAATGTGGATTTAAAAATTCAGGCTCATTATTCATTTCTTTTAAAGTACGATTTGTACAATAGTTTTTTTCACTAATACGATAAATAATTTGTTCTAATACTTTATTATTGCGAATCTTTTTTAATATGGACTGTAAATAATTTTCGAATGGAAAAGCACTAAAGTTTTGAAGAGTTCCGAATTTTTTGGCATCATCACAAATATGTAATAAATGGTGAAGATTATGCGATGCATTTTCTTTTCCATATAAAGTAATAAAGGTTTGTACAAAATATTGCAATAAAGAATTGGAATAATCTAAATACTGTTCTATATGTTTCGAATTTGATAAAATTGTGGTAGATGCATGCAAAGTTAAAAAATTTAAATATTTGTCCTGATTAAGTATAGATTTTAAAATAACAGGTCCTGTGTATAATAAAAATGTTCTAAATTCGGTGCCTTCCATCTTTTACTTTCGAATAATGATCTTGATTTTCTATTAAATTCGCAAGGTATATTTTTTTCTTTGGTCTATTAATAACTTTGATATTTCAGACATTTCATAAAAAGATAGTTTTGTTTTTGGTTTTCCATAACACCATAAAGAAACTACAAGTTTTTTTACAATTCCCAGGAATATTAAATGCATTGGATCTGATGGAAAATCACTTACCATATTTATATTAGGAATCGATTCAAGTATTGATGTACCTGTATGGTAGTTTTTCTGTAATTTTACTCTGAAACCATTATCTGTTCTTAATTGACAATTATTCAAATATGGATAAATTACTCTGTCGGCATAATATTCTACCTACGGATTTGGACCGTGAAGTCTTCCAATCTGGCCCGAGAACTGCCAGTTGGGCATCCCTGGTCTATTATCACGATCGTTAACAGACAGATCGCAATTTTCTTAATGAGAAAATGTTGTCAATCTGCGCGTATGGCAATAATTTAGTGGGAAAAATACAGCGCATTATTCAAAATACCGTACTATTATAAGATAATACAGCACATTTAGCACTTTTATTTTATGTCAAATCTTTAAATTACACTATTTTAGTAAGAGTTTGTTAACATTTCACTTAAAAATATTGAATCAAATATTACGCATGTGCGCTATATATAAAAAATAGCGCGCTTTGATTGACATCCAAATCCGAACATCCTATGGATGTCCAAAAATTGGTCATTAATGGACGTCCAAAATTAGACACACAGTGGACGTCTATTTAATGTCCATGGGCGTGCGGACGTAAAATGGACCTAAAATGGATGTCCATAGGATGTCCTGTGCTATCTGGGTGTGTGTATATATATATATATAATATTGATAAATATAGCAAGATTATACAGGGTGATTCAGAATAACCCGTTATCATTCAAAAGACGAATTTCTGGTCAAATTTTAAGACGATTTTTCTTTTAGCAAAAATTTAGTAAATACTTAAATTTTGAAACATAAGATGATTAAGTTTGGGTATCAGGGGGTCAAGTACAAATAGTAGGCAAAAGTGGCGCACTCACCGTTATGCGCGGATGTGTCGTGAGGTGCCTGCTGCGTTCAGCTGATACAACTCACAAGAGTCCCCCCCCCCTTCTCACTCTCTCTCTCTCTCTCTCTCTCTCTCTCTCTCTCTCTCTCTCTTCCTCTCTCTCTGTGACAAGAAAAGTGCTATTGTTTCTAAAAACTCGTGATGTATAGTATTAGGTGCGCAACTAAGTTCCCGCTGTTTATCAATAGATGGCTCCAGCAGTAAGTGCTGGTCGATTTAGACATATCCAAAACGTCATGTACCAAGCTTAGACATATGGTAAACAAACCGCGTTGACACGTTAGTGATTTTGATTTGGCGTCATATACTTTTAATTGTGCGAAAATGTCTGATTTTGTGCCAAATAATCGTCATTTACGGGAAGTGTTAATTTTCTTACTTTATTCGAAGAAAACGGCGGCTGAAACGCATCAAGAGCTCCAAAAAGTTTACGGAGATGCTGCTCTAAGTGAAACAACGTGCCGTGATTGGTTCCGTCGCTTCGATGATTTCGATATTAACGACCATCCGCGTGAAGGCCAAAAACAGTTAAAGACGCTGAATTGGAGGCATTGCTCAATTAGGGTCCGTGCCAAACGCAAGAACAGCTTGCTTCAGTATTAGGAGTTAACCGCCAAGCCATTTCCAAGCAATTGCATGCATTGAGAATAATTCAAAAGTAAGGAACTTGGGTTCCTTATGATTTGAAGCCAAGGGACGTTGAGCGTCGTTTTTTTACCTGTGAACAATTGCTCCAGCGGCAAAAAAGAAAGGGTTTTCTTTATCGCATCGTGACGGGTGATGAAAAATGAATTCATTACAGGAACCCAAAGAAAAGAAAGTCATGGGGACTGCCCGGTCATGCTTCTACGTCGTCGGCTCGGCCGAATATCTACGCTGCGAAGGTTATGCTGTGTATTTGGTGGGACCAGGTCGGTGTTATTTATTATGATCTGTTGAAACCGAACGAAACCATCACTGGAAAACGGTATCGACTCCAATTGATGCGACCGAGCCAAACACTGTGCAAAAAACGGCCACAATACAAGCAGAGGCACGCCAAAGTGATTCTATTGCATAACAACGCTCGGCCTCATGTTGCCAAACTCGTTAAAACCTACGTGGAAACGCTCAAATGGGAAGTCCTACCCTACCCGCCACATTCTCCAGATATTGCGCCGTCCGATTATTATTTGTTCCGTTCGATGGCACATGGCACAAGTTACAGTACACTATAATTTTCAAGCCTTATAACTTAGAAAGTACTCAACGAAAATAAACTTTCCTGTAGTGTTTTGGAAAGGTCTTGACACCAGCTATTAGATTCTGGAATCAAAAGTAGGGTATTCTATTTAAAAAGGTTAATGTGATTTTGATCTGACCTTGGCGACGCCATCCAAGATCAAACTGATAATATCGGTTAATAGACCTTTTAAAATTCTACAACTTTTGTCTGAAACATTTTTTCTTAAAATGTTTAGTTTTTGAGATATTTCACCGTCCCAAAACTTTATGGCCACCCTATGTGCGCGCGCGCGCGTGTGTGTGCGTGTGTATACATATATACACAGGGTATCTAAAAAAAAGGTCACATATTTTGATTACCGGTTGGTACTGATCAAAACAAGAAGAAAAGGTTTAATTAACATGAGTCCTAAAACTAGTATCTTCAAAGGTACAAGCTATTTTATTATTTGAGCTCTTTGTCATTTTCTTATTAGTCGTGTCATCTTTAAAATGTAATGAACAAAGGAGTAGGGGAGAGAGGGGATATCTTTTTTTAGGTGCCTTAAAGTATAAAAAATAAACAAAGAGAGATAAAGAAACAATTTTTATTTTGTAACGAAACGCCCCTCCACCTCGCGCGCACTGCCACTCCGCTCCGTCCACTCGAGCATCGCACCGACAAGCACCACGTGCGCGCACCGAGCTAACCTACCGTCGCGATCACGCGGCAGCACGCGCGCCATCCGTGGCGTTCGGCAACGTTCCCACTCCGGGCCAGCCGACCGAACGCGCGAATTGGTCCTCCCAACCGAGCGTTTGGATATATAAGCCAGCAGTGGGAACACCGAGTGAGATCTTCCCGGTCCACCGAACCCGACAGGTCGAGAATCCTCGACCGCAACTCCGACTCTCAAGAGGACGAGAATACTCGCCTCATCCAGACCCCCTCGACGAGAATCCTCGTCATCCCGACTGGCCGAGGATCCTCGGCTAACAACGAAATTCCGAATACCCGCTCCGCAACCAATCGCGGCGAGCATCCTCGCCACGCTCCTTAGCCGAGTATCCTCGGCGAATCACCGTCCACGACGAGCATCCTAGTCGAGTCCGCAGGCTAGGTATCCCTGGCCAATCAACTCCGTCCTCTCCCTCAGGGAAGACTCGCTCACCGTAACCTAGAACCTAGAACATGGTCAGGGCATCCACGCCCTGGCGATATCCTCGCCTCACCTTGCACGAGGCGGCTCGGGCGAAGCGCGGAATCGCCACCGTTAGACCGACTTCGCGTTCCGCGAATCCCCGACCAATCCGGACACCGTGTCCGCTTAAACCACGCGTATAAATTGTTACCGTTATTAAGTTCTTTCTTGTCACCTACCTGTTTCATTCTGATTACCGATCAATCATGTTATTATTATTATTAAGTTCTTTTTCCGTTGTCTTAGTACATATCATTTTGTTATTTCAAGCGACACATTACTTTGTTATACGATACGAGAGCTAGCCTTTTGGACCGCATAAAGGCGATTGGTTAGCGCAATCACCGATAACCAATCGCGTTCTTGCTTAAGCTCGGTACACTTATCGCGAGGCTGCTATGACTGACCAACGATCTCTCTTTCTGTAACTATCAAGTGTGAATAAAAATAGTCTTTTTCATTTGAATTCCGAGTGCGATTATTCTCCCGAACCCAGCCAATCCGGCGAGCTTATACGCAACCGTAACCTGATCCAGTACCGAACCGACCGAAAATAAATCAGCGTTACAATTTTAATATGAAATGTAATCATTAATCTTCTATAAAAAAACTGAAATAAAGAAACTGAATGTACGTACATATGATAACAAAATAAAAACTTTTTTTTTACAAAAAACAAAAAATTTTAATGCTGACTGAGACGATTAATCTTGTACTGACGAACTCTCGTATAGCAACAGTAGTAAACACTCTTTTGTTTACTAGGGCTGCTCACATTTGTCAAGGCAATGTCGTTTGACTTGTAGTATCTATTGCAAACCAAATGTAAATATCAGAAGACACATTCTAAAGATGACACGACTAATAAGAAAATGACAAAGAGCTCAAATAGTTTGTATCTTTGAAGATATTAGTTTTAGGACCCATGTAAAATTGGACCTTTTTTTCTTGTTTTGATCAATACTACCTGCTATCAAAATATGTGACCCTTTTTTTAAACACCTTGTATATATCAGTCTTACATTGCAAATATTTGTCTTACACTTAAATCTTTAATCACATTGAGCATAGAAATATTAAATAAAATATAATCATAAAGTAAAAAAATAAAAATCCTAGACTCATAAATAACATAAAATATAAACTATTTTACTGCCTTAGCAAAATATTGCTTTCTTATAACAGAATATGAAATTGCAAAACTGTAAATAAACTACAGTATAATATGAAGATTACATTTAAAACTAAAACATTGGACATTGCAAATATTTGTCTTACACTTAAGTCTTTAATCATATTAAACATAGAAATATTAAATAAAATATAATCACAAAATAGAAAATAAAAATCCTAAACTCATAATTAATATAAAAAAATTAACTATTTCACTGCCTTACAAAACATTGCTTTTTTATAACAGAATATGAAATTGCGAAATTGTAAATAAACTACAGTATAATGTAAAGATTAAATTTAAAACTAAAACATTAAACATAACACATTGAACATTGAGATAAAAATATTAGAAATATATAGTAACGTAAAACTTACTTCTTTGGCAATACATTATATAATTTAAAACATCCCATACAGCACAGAGAGATTCCAGGAACATTGCAGAATGATTTCATTGAAACATTGTAATATTGCATTTTGATTACGAAACATTGCTGCAACATTGCTGGAAGATTACAGCAACATTAAAATGTCCGTTTTTTGAAATATTGCATTGAAACATCTCATTTTTCCAAAATATTCACATAAATTTTATTACACCACATAATTCCAATGAACAAAACAGTATTCGTGTAACATTTTAAAAAACATTTTTCGCAAAAAAAAATCTTGGGAATATTTTTTCGGAATTTCCAAGCGGTCACCCATCCAAGTCGCGACTCCGGTGAACGTTGCTTGACCTCCGTGATCGCTGCAAACTGATTCCTCATGATGACCTGTGAACACTTTATGCTGATATGTGTATATAACTGGTAGATCAGATCAATATACGTTATTAAAAAAATGAAATATGTATAATTATTTCCAGAGTTGTAGACTGTAAAAGTGAGCGCGTCGCCGAGCGCGTGGCAGTTACTAGCGCGCGGCAGTTACTATAGCGACGCTGTGTTTGAAACTTCCCCTTTTTGACCGTTTGGGATTCTTATATCTGTGCCTATTGTATGTGTATCCTACCTAAGACTCTTCCTTAACCTGTGTTAGTATACAACGATTATTTTTCTTTGTGTGTGACCTTAACGTAAGTCTTTTAGAATCAGTTTTCAGTAGAAAATCATCGAGAAAAAGTTCTAGACGTCAAGGAGCACCTGCACGAAAAAAATCGTTTCGAGGAAATCAACATACTGCCGAAAAAGACACCGATTTTGTTAGTACTTCAGCCAAGAAATTAAAACAGGCTGGCGATTTTGAAGCAAATGTTGATCCTACTTTTAGCATTACTGCATTATAAGTTTTACTATGATTTTTTCAACATTACAAAACTTATTAAAGTGTAAAAAGTGTGATGGTGACATTCAATTTTTAAAAAAAACACAGCGAGGATTGGGTTTTCAACTTTGTGTGAAGTGTCCTTGTCAAGAAGTTTTAATTAATTCTAGCCCTTTAGTTACAAATGCATTTGAAATTAATATTAGAAATAAAATATTAGAAATTGCCACACTTACGGCAGCATGCTTTAATGAAGATTTTAAACCTTCAATTAAAATAATGGAACTTATGGGTGTGACAATCGGTCCGCAAGCTATAAATTTCATGGAAACGCACGACGAAGCGCGCATAACAAAGGCGGAGCGCTGTAACACTGCGGCTTCAAAAGAGGCCAGAGCAGCTTTGAGGGCGGCTAGGGCAGAAGAAAATGATGCCTTTGAGGAAGCTGAAGGCCTATTGTATGGAGCAGGCATAGCCGATTAGTGTAAGTATATTTTTTCTTCGAAAAATCAACTAAGAAAACTTTAAACGCGTTTTTCTCGAAACTACTTTTTTTTTGGTCGGTGCAGGTGATTAATAAAAAACTATCCAACCGATTGGCCTGAAATTTTTTGAGCATAATCTACATATGATTGGCTCTCGCAGGTACTAGAATCGCTTTTTTTAAATGAAAATTTCTAATTTTTTTGACCACCAATAAACACGAAAAAATTGTGATTTCTTGCTTCAAAATTTCAAATGGCCGCTATTTTGTTTCTTTTTTATAAAAATGACCAATTCTGGTACCTGCGATAGCGACAAGCATACAGATTAAGAATCTTTTTTACTTTTTTGTTTCAGATGACAGTGTGAGCTGAAATCATTTGCACCGCTGACAATGCTTTTTTTTAAGGCACCATCTTTGACTTCAGAAAGCATACACAAAATATTAATAAATTATGACCAAAAAATTTTTCTTATAAGCTACAAGATGCAAGTAATAACATATAAAAAAATTAAAAAGATTGCGTTTTATTTTCTTTATAAAAAAAATTCCTAAAATATGCTTAAAATTTTGACCTTGACATGAGAATACCCCCTTAAAGCTCAGTATTTATATAAACAAATATAAAATTGTAGTTTTTTTTACTAATTTCGCAAATACAGAATAGCATTTGGAATAACTTTTCTGTTATTTGTTTAAATAAAAATGTAATTAGAAAATATATATCAATATAATACAATAATTAAATTAAATATAAAAAAATTTTTATTAAAAATACAAGAATAAGAAATATTGTTTGTTTATTGGGCTGTAGATCGAGGTTTCTTCATATATGGAGAAACCTCGATCTATTTCGTCTATTGATATAAATATTAATATGATATTGATATTGCAATGTTTCCGGAATATTACTGGCATATGCCATGAGACGTTGCAAGCATATTGTTAATTTATGTTTCTACAATGTCTCCGTAATATTACATTGCAATCTGCAACATTGCAACATTGATGCAATGTTGCTGCAATTTTCTGTGCTGTAAGGGATAGTTTTAACTAAAACTTTTTGGATAAATCTTCTTTTGAAGTAGCTTCTGTGTGTATCTTTATATTTTTTTTTCTTTTTGATTTATTTTAAAAAGTGAAAGACCAACATTATTCATCTGAAAAAAATATATCTTATATTTTTGCTAATAAAACACTATTTAGTAAAAACATTTCATTTCAGAATTTACAGGAATTAAGTTTACAGATAAATAATTATTTTGAGGAAATAGAGGCATTTGAGGATTTAACATTTGTATACTTTGTGAAAGGTTTGCATAATTAAATTAGTTTGTTCCCGTTGAAAGTTACGTTCGTTTTCTATTTCATGTTGCTCCCGTTCTTTTTGCTTATCTATTTCTTGTTGAATTAATTCTTTTTGCCTTTTATCTTGATGCTCTAACATTGAATTCAAGATAGTATTTTGCAATGTGAACCATTCCTCTGTTCAGTTTTTTGAAGCGGTCTTGTAACTTTTTCTTTTTAAAAAGCAAAATAAATACTATTTGTTACATATATAATCTGTTACGTTCGCGGATTCGCGAAGGCTGCGATCCGGGACGTGGGTGACTTTTGGTTCTTTCGGTGTTAAGGCAGCTGTCACCAGTCGCGGCTCCGAATCGTGCGATAACACGGCCGGATAAGCGACAAATTCCTTGTATGGGAAATAGGAGGTATTGTAGGAAGATATATTATTAGGTGATTAATAAGCAGTAGTTTTAGAAAATGTAGTAGCATTTTATTAAAGCTACAGGAGTTGTAACATGTGTGCTTGAGCTTGGCGTGGGATTAAATGAATGACAAAGCGTGTAATGATTAAACTGAATATGTATATATATTTTCGTGATTACAGAATAGTAGATGGTTACATATGGGGGCTGCGGGTAAAACGGATTTTCCCGTGCCGATCCCTAGTTATGCTTCCGCATCATCTTGGGAAAGAAGCGCTTTCTGCCGCCGGCGTACGCGCGGTGTGCCCTAAGTTTGCCCATATGTGCTTCAAGCGAGACATGGTAGAGTTAATATGGGAGAAGGATTGCCATGTGAATGCGTAAATGAGCAATTAACTTACCGATCTTCCGAATGGACGACTTTAACGCGAGAGAGAGAGAGAGAGAGAAAGTTCAGTATGAATGATCTACGAGTTTTAGTAAGATAAATTATTAATCGAGTATACGTTATGAGAAACGAATCCGCTGGGTCGGAGTGGCCACTCGTTAGAATGCCTCCCTTGAAGGTGGATATTGTACGGAAAAAGAGGGGGCGGTGAAAGCGTCGAGGAGTCGCGCTAGCGAGTCTTCCTCGACGGGTTGGGAAAAGTAGAAGGACGGTGTCGAAGAGTCGCGTTAGCGAGTCTTCTTCGACGCCGTAGGAGAGGGAGTGAGGGGAAACGTCGGAGAGTCGCTTTCGCGAGTCTTCTCCAACGCTCGGATGAAAGGGAGGGAAGCAGAGAAACGAGTGAGGCCACACTCTAGCTAACGCTAGGCGTGGTTCAACCCTCAGGATCTCTAGTGGGAAGGAGGGAGAGGGAAAGAGGCGATCCGACCGGGGCCACCCCGAAGACCAACGTCTTCGTCAGGAGTAAAACCCTCCCGTCGCTGAGATCGTACCTGGAGGTCTGAACATTGGTGGTCGCCGATGGCAGCGAATCTCACTCGACCAACAAGACTGATCTGAATCTCGAGCTCCGATTTCGCTCCTTATATAGGCAAGGATATGGGCAAGAGGTGTCGCGGGACGATTCCTCAGGTTCGCGGAAAATTCGGAGCGATTTTTTTGTAACGTGTGGCCCTTAGAAGCCCGCCCCGTTCCGCGACCGCGCGGCTTGCGCCTATATCGCGCGAGCGCTTGTAGACTTCTCCGGGGATCGCGACTCGCGGGGGCACCGCATACCAAGCCCCGACGCGAAATCCAGTGCTCAGAAAATTAATAGAATTTAATAGAATTTATATTATAATTGAGAGTGTGTGAGGCGATAGCGCCAAGCACATGCAGTAGTTTTACATATAAAAAGTTAAGGTTTTATTATCGTTCGTAAGAGATTAATTGATTCAAAATTATTTGGCATTTTTAGTGGCCGTGATTTTAGAGTTGTTTCGATCGGAGTTGCATGGCGCAGCAGTGGGAAGCGTCCATGAGTGGATCACGTTTAGATAATTATAAATTTGCCGTTCTTAATATTTTGTATTAAATTGGAAAGATGAATAGAATTCCAACGCGCGGAGCTTGTTGGTATCAGAGAGGGCCGCGAGCCGAGGGGTCGGCGCGCACGATGTTTGTCTCGCGCCGATGGACGCTCGCGGGTGTTGCGCGTCGAGGGGGCGGCACGATGTAGCCAAGCCGTATGATGAGATTTGAAATCGAGCGATATCGACTGATGCGGGATTTATCTGATTGATCGGAGGTTATTTCCGGATACTAATTAAGCTGTTATTAGTACGAATGGCGCGGAAAAATAAAAATTTTCTCGGCAGACGTAACATAATCTATTATTAAAATTTTAAATAAAAAATATATGTTTACCAGATTTTTATTTAATCTTTTTTTTTTGCTGTTTTTTCATTTTCTTCAAGATTAACTTTAACTGGCAAAATATTGTCAGTACTATTATTACTGTGAGCCTTATCATTATCATCAGAACCTTCATTATCATCAGCACCACTATTATCATTATCAGTTTTATCATGTTCATTTTCAATTACGTTGCCAACTAAGGTTAAAAAATTCTTTTAATTATGACTTAATTTTAATTATGATTGTATTAATTAACAATTGTACGTTCTAAACAATAATATAAAGAGATAGGTCAATAAACTAACAATTAAAAAGATAAACAATATATTATATTTTATAATTTTATCACACAATATAGAACGATAATAAAAAGTTGTCTTTACTTAGTTACTCTAATAAGAATAATTTACAAAACATAAACTTAAATATAAGATAAATATCAAAATATTGAAAATCGAGGTCGTTGGAGATGTCAGAGTACATATATATATATATATATATATGGGACGTTTCACGTCATATCGATATATATATATATATGTAAGTGTATATATTAGGAGTATAAATAAGTTTCCGCCGTTTCACAAAAAATGGCGCCACTAGTATGTTATGATTGAAATTGTCTGTAAAACGGTATATCGTAAGGTTGGACATCTGGCAACAACATAACCTTAAAATATTAGCGATTTTGTATCAGCATCATATATCTTTTTTCGTGCGAAAATGAGTTTTGAGCTGAATAAGCGTCATTTGCAGGAGCTTTTGATTTACTTCTTTAATTTGAAGAAATCTGCAGCCGAGGCGCATCGATTGCTTGTAGAAGCATAGGGCTGCCTTAAGTGAGAGAAGTTGCCGTGAGTGGTTTTACAAGTTTAAGAACGGTGAATTTGATGTCGAAAACAAAAAACGTAGCGGAAGGCCGAAAGTGTACGAAGACGCGGAATTGAAAACATTATTAGATGAAGATTCGTGCCAAACGCAAGAAGCACTTGCACTTACATTAGGAGTGACTCAACCAGCAATTTCACATCGCTTAAAATCATTGGGAATGATTCAAAAACAAGGAAACTGGATTCCATATGAACTGAAGCCGAGAAACGTTAAACGCCGATTTTTCACATGTGAAATGCTGCTTGCCAGGCATAAACGAAAGGGTTTTTTGCATCGTATAGTCACTGGTGATGAAAAATGGATCCACTACAATAACCCAAAGGAGAAGAAATCATGGGGACCACCTGGCCATGCTTCAACATCGACAGCCAAGCCGAACATTTATCGAAGAAAGCTGATGTTGTGTATTTGGTGGGATCAGCTTGGTGTCGTGCATTATGAGTTGCTCAAACCGAATGAAACCATTACTGGGGCTCTCTACCGAACACAATTGATGAGATTGAGCCGAGTACTCAAGGAAAAACGTGCCCACTACTACTCCAGACACAACAAAGTTATTCTTCTGCATGATAATGCTCGTCCACATGTTGCGGCGTTGGTCAAAACCTACCTGGAAACACTCAATTGGGAAGTTTTACCCCACCCGCCGTATTCACCAGACATTGCTCCTTCTGATTACTACCTGTTTCGATCGATGGCGCATGGCCTGTCTAAGCAACACTTCACATCATATGAAGATACAAAAAATTGGGTCGATTTGTGGATAGCTTCAAAAGATGAAGCATTCTTCCGACGCGGTATCCGTATACTGCCAGAAAGATGGGAAAAAGTAGTGGCTAGCGATGGACAATACTTCGAATAAAACATTAGGTACCGTTCTTTCACAATAAATGTCCAATTTTTGATAAAAAACGGCGGAAATTTATTTATACTCCTAATAAATATATATATATATATATATACAGGGATGGGCATTAAAGAATAATTTCTTATTTAAATAATAAAAAATTGATGAATAAAAATTTATTCATTATTCGGCCTCTTATAAATGAAGAATAAAAATTTATTCGTTATTCAGCCTCTCGTAAATAATGAATAAATATTTATTCGTTATTCAACCACTTGTGAATGATGAATAAAAATTTATTCGTTATTCGGCCTCTTATAAATAATGAATAAAAATTTATTCGTTATTCAGCCTCTTGTAAATAATGAATAAAAATTTATTCGTTATTCAGTTGCTTGTAAATAATGAATAAAAATTTATTTGTTATTCGGCCTCTTATAAATAATGAATAAAAATTTATTCGTTATTCAATTCGTTATTCACTTGTAAATGATGAATAAAAATTTAATCATTATTCAGCTACTTAAAAATGACGAATAAAAATTTAAAAGTTATTTAATCATTCTGTGAAATAATGAATAAGCACTTATCCTATACTCAATACATCTTGAATAAGGAACAAAAATTTATTTTCCTATTCAATTCTCTTTGAATAACAAAATAAACGACTGAAATTATTTTTATTTTTATTCTATAAATTCTGAATAACGAATAAAGATTAATTTCTAATTTTGTTCATAACAAATAACTGCCTTACCATTAACTGACGATATATATAATAATAATTTAAAGTTATTTTATTGATAACTCAAGAATGTAAAGGATCATTTGTAAAAAATGTTATCGGTTAACATAGTTTTTAAAATTTTTAATATAATATATTTATTACATGTGTATGTGCGTGCGTGCGTGCGTGCGTGCTTGCGTGCGTGTGTGTGTGTGTGTGTGTGTGTGTGTGTGTGTGTGTGTGTGTGTGTGTGTGTATACGCGCGCGTGTGTTACCATTTTTGTTTTATGTTGCTTGCTGTTAAAACTCGTCTTTCGAAGTTTTCATCCGTTAGTCTATTGTAGCGTGGCAAATTATGCATTGTTGCATATGAGAATAATCGTTCCACTGGAGCAGAAGAAGGTATCGGCGTATTATATTTGATAAATAATTTCTTTACAATTGGATATGCGTTAATTGCAAATATATTTTCAGTACATGGCTCCGTATATGTATCTTCGTACTTCCATTTCAGCATCAGAGTTTTCAAATGTTTCTAATGATGAAACGGAATTATTTCGTTCATCTCCAAAGTCAAAAAAATCATCATTTAAATTTTGATTGGAAGCAGTAATTGGTTGAATTCTACTTTCAATTCGGGCAGCATGCATCACAGCTTTATAAGCTTCTGATTGAGCAGTATCACTCAAGCATCCAATCCATTGTGTTTTGAATTTTGGATGTACAATGGCTGCAATTGCTGCGAAACATCCGTTACCTTGAATATTGAAAAAATCGGTAAACCTTCTTTCAATGCTGCTTAATAAACCTTCTGCTATTGGTTGACAACAAACCAAATTACTGTGATTGCTAATGCGCCTTAATTTTTGGCGCAGAAAAACTAAGCATGGAAGTAGATACCCGTATGAACATTATGTTTCTCCTTGTAGTTTATCAATAGTTTCTGCAACTGGTCGTAAACATATGAGATATTCCTCGATATATTGAAAATCTGTATCTTTTAGGGGATTAGAAGTTTTAAGCTGTTCATTAGTCTCTAATATTTTTTCTCTTAAGAAAAATATTTGTTCTAGAGAATAGAATAATGAATTCCATCTAGTGAAAATTGGTTTTATTAGTGCTTTTCCTAGATTGTATTAAAATTTCTCTTTTTTTTGGAGAACGTAATTGTTTCCACAATACTTCACATCGAGTAATGGTTTCATTGTGCCGTGCAGCTAGTGTTCTCGTACTTTTTATGCAATTTGTAACATCTGTAGTCGCAATTAAATTTAATGTGTGACTTGTACATCGATAATGTACTGATAACATTGCATTTAATTGAAGATCAGGAAAATCTATTGGTATCGCCGGAATATTATTTAATAATTGATGTTCAATTATTTCTTCATCAGAAACACTTTCATTATCACTATCATCATTGTCGAAATGATCAAGTGTACTTTACCGAACTGTAGAACATTCGATACTGAGGCGTTTACGATATTTTTCGAGAAGTTATGTGAACACATAATATAGAGGAGAAAGAGGTCAAAGTGTTGTTTAACAGATTATAGACTCAAAACACATAAGTAATGTAAACAAGACAACAAAGTAGAGGTCACATGGCACATATTTTGGAGTCTATAATCTGTTAAACAACACTTTGACCTCTTTCTCCTCTATATTATGTGTTCACATAACTTCTCGAAAAATATCGTAAACGCCTCAGTATCGAATGTTCTACAGTTCGGTAAAGACGCTTCTTGCTCGTTCGCTTACAGTAATACGCGAAACATTTCTATAATTTCCCACTCGTTGTAATTGTAGTTGTGAATTCTTGTCCAGGTAAGATTAAAGATTAGAAATAGAGATTAGAAATAATATATTCTATAATTGAGATTGAAATTTTATTGTTTGAGCACAGGTAGTAAATATTTTGGAATATATAAAATGGATAATCCAATTGCTGTTGAAGAAGACTCTATTAATAGTATAGATGCACATGTTGATTCTTTGGATTTGAGTGCATCCGGTTCTACAGCTATGGAAAGCATCAATCAGTTGACAATCTTGAAGATTAAATGTCAGGAGACATCATATCTTGACGGTCAATATTTCGAATTAGATGCTGAAAATTCATCCTTGACAGGAACTGTTACAGGAATATGCAAATTATGCAATTCCGAAAAAAGAATTGAAGGTACGAATATGATACAAAGGACAATTCTTGTATACTTTATAATTATTTTATATATTTTATAATTATTACACGATGACTTCCCATACAATACCGAGCTTTTAGAAAAATTTTGAACTTTTCACATTTCATGTGCAACACTTCTGAAAGATTCTGTTGCAACGAAACGTTTCTGAAATCTATCACGTGCAATAAATTAAAAAATTGAAATTCTTAAATTTTGTTGAATTCAGCAAATTTTTTGCTTGAGTATATCAATATATATGCAAACAGAAAATTTGTTTTAGTGCTTTTGCTGACTGGCTGAGCAAAATATTTTAAGTCCATTCTCGGCGTATTGCTTTTGCTGAGTGGACGAGCGACGTGTGCTAAGTAGTTGGAATATACTTTAAAGTTAAGTATACTTTAGATTTAAAGTACTTCAGAAATAATTTTAAATTAATTATATTCATAGGATTACGATCACCAATATTTTAGAAAGATTTTAGAAAACTTTCAGCAATATTTTTGCAAGATTTTAAAAACGGACATTTTGATATCCTAGAGACATCGTTGTAGAGATATTTCAGGAATTTTTCTGTAACGTTTCATTTTTTCAGGTGAAATATTTATGAAAGATTTTGGTGTTGTATGGGCTGGCGTGGCTCTCATTGTCGTTTATATTCCTTTTTATTAGAATCTTATTTATCTGAGCCTGATATTGAGTTTTTAAAATTAAAGGTACGCTACGTTCACCTTCTAATTTTATTTCTCACTTGAAAAGAACACATCCATTTGTGTATCCAGATGAATATTTAAATTATGTGAAAAATAAGAAACAAAAATTAGATGATGAAAATACACAACAAGAAGACCAAAATTTATCATTACAACATCAATATGAAAAAAATGTAATAAATTATATTTTGGAGAGCATGGCACCTCTCTCAACAGTTGATATGCCTTCCTTTCGCAAAATGTTTGATGATCTCTTATTATCAAAAAGAGGAAACGTCTCTATTAACCATTTGACGAGACGTACTTTAGGAAGAAAAATAGCGAAACAACATTGCCAAAATATGAAAGGATTACAACGCATATTAAATGAAGAAGTTGACTACGTTTGTACAACAGCTGACATCTGGACAAGTAGTACTCGTCGATTTTTAGGAATTACTGTCCACTGGATCGATTCCAAAAGTTTAATTAGAAAATCAGCAGCAATTGCTTGCCGTCGATTTTCAGGAACCCATTCTTATGATCGATTAGCACAATTGATACATGAAATTCATACATCTTTTGGATTAAATACCAACAAAATTGTTGCTACTATTACTGATAACGGAACAAATTTTGTAAAAGCTTTTCGTGACTTTGGTATTCAATCATCTCTAAATTTATTTAACGAAAGTACACTTGATCATTTCGACAATGATGATAGTGATAATGAAAGTGTTTCTGATGAAGAAATAATTGAACATCAATTATTAAATAATATTCCGGCGATACCAATAGATTTTCCTGATCTTCAATTAAATGCAATGTTATCAGTACATTATCGATGTACAAGTCACACATTAAATTTAATTGCGACTACAGATGTTACAAATTGCATAAAAAGTACGAGAACACTAGCTGCACGGCACAATGAAACCATTACTCGATGTGAAGTATTGTGGAAACAATTACGTTCTCCAAAAAAAAAGAGAAATTTTAATACAATCTAGGAAAAGCACTAATAAAACCAATTTTCACTAGATGGAATTCATTATTCTATTCTCTAGAACAAATATTTTTCTTAAGAGAAAAAATATTAGAGACTAATGAACAGCTTAAAACTTCTAATCCCCTAAAAGATACAGATTTTCAATATATCGAGGAATATCTCATATGTTTACGACCAGTTGCAGAAACTATTGATAAACTACAAGGAGAAACATAATGTTCATACGGGTATCTACTTCCATGCTTAGTTTTTCTGCGCCAAAAATTAAGGCGCATTAGCAATCACAGTAATTTGGTTTGTTGTCAACCAATAGCAGAAGGTTTATTAAGCAGCATTGAAAGAAGGTTTACCGATTTTTTCAATATTCAAGGTAACGGATGTTTCGCAGCAATTGCAGCCATTGTACATCCAAAATTCAAAACACAATGGATTGGATGCTTGAGTGATACTGCTCAATCAGAAGCTTATAAAGCTGTGATGCATGCTGCCCGAATTGAAAGTAGAATTCAACCAATTACTGCTTCCAATCAAAATTTAAATGATGATTTTTTTGACTTTGGAGATGAACGAAATAATTCCGTTTCATCATTAGAAACATTTGAAAACTCTGATGCTGAAATGGAAGTACGAAGATACATATACGAGCCATGTACTGAAAATATATTTGCAATTAACGCATATCCAATTGTAAAGAAATTATTTATCAAATATAATACGCCGATACCTTCTTCTGCTCCAGTGGAACGATTATTCTCATATGCAACAATGCATAATTTGCCACGCTACAATAGACTAACGGATGAAAACTTCGAAAGACGAGTTTTAACAGCAAGCAACATAAAACAAAAATGGTAACACACGCGCGCGTATACACACACACACACACACACACACACACACACACACACGCACGCACGCACGCACGCACACGTATACGCACATACACATGTAATAAATATATTATATTAATAATTTTAAAAACTATGTGAACAGATAACATTTTTTTCAAATGATCCTTTACATTCTTGAGTTATCAATAAAATAACTTTAAATTATTATTATATATATCGTCAGTTAATGGTAAGGCAGTTATTTGTTACAAGCAAAATTAGAAGTTAATCTTTATTCGTTATTCAGAATTTATAGAATAAAAATAATAATAATTTCAGTCGTTTATTTTGTTATTCAAAGAGAATTGAATAGGAAAATAAATTTTTGTTCCTTATTCAAGATGTATTAAATAAAGGATAAGTGCTTATTCATTATTTCACAGAATGATTAAATAACTTTTAAATTTTTATTCGTCATTTTTAAGTAGCTTAATAATGATTAAATTTTTATTCATCATTTACAAGTGATTGAATAACGAATAAATTTTTATTCATTATTTATAAGAGGCCGAATAACAAATAAAGTTTTATTCATTATTTACAAGCAACTGAATAACGAATAAATTTTTATTCATTATTTACGAGAGGTTGAATAACGAATAAATTTTTATTCGTCATTAACAAGAGGCTGAATAACGAATAAATTTTCATTCATTATTTATAAGAAGCCGAATAATGAATAAATTTTTATTCATCATTCACAAGTGGTTGAATAACGAATAAATTTTTATTCATTATTTACGAGAAGCTGAATAACGAATAAATTTTTATTCATTATTTATAAGAGGCCGAATAACGAATAAATTTTTATTCATCATTCACAAGTGGTTGAATAACGAATAAATTTTTATTCATTATTTACGAGAGGCTGAATAACGAATAAATTTTTATTCGTCATTTATAAGAGGCCGAATAATGAATAAACTTTTATTCATCAATCGTCAATCGTTGAATGTCAATCATGCCCATCCCTGTATATATATATATATATATATATATATATATATATATATATATATATATATATATATATATGTGGGTTTAGAGATAGTTATCTTGAGTCGAGCTAGGGCGATGTACTCGCTTGTTACGGGCTTGAGCTTAGGTATGTAACGGTATGTAAGGGTTATAACAAAAAAGCAGGCGAAAAAGGAAGCGGGCAGTTGTTAACCGACAGTTGAATATGACGGTCGATGGAGCGTGCGTTCCTGAAATCTTGTAACCATGAGATAGCGAAATACATTTATATTAATTGAAGAAGAGTGTCTCCCTTTTAACCCTACAATATTGGGGGCTCGTCCGTGCCAAAAAACAAGCCAAAGAGAAAGTGCTAATGAGTGTTTAAAAAGAAGCGACGAAAGACGAAGAACGAGGCAATACGAAGAATAGGAAACGACGAAAAGACGAAAGACGAAGGAAAGACGGAAGACGAAGAAAAGACGAAAGACGAAGGAAAGACGAAAGACGAAGAAAAGACGAAAGACGAAGAAAAGACGAAAGACGAAGAAAAGACGAAAGACGAAGAAAAGACGAAAGACGAAGCAAAGACGACAGACGAAAAACGAAAGGACGAAAGACGAAGGAAAGACGAAAAACGTGAAGAAACAGTCAAGAAAACGAGTAAGCAAGAATCGAGAACGTTCGAGAAAATCAGGGAAAAACGCAAGACGAGAGACAAAGAGGAGCAGACGGAGTAGGGAAAAGAGAGACAAACAACGAGTAGGTAAGAATCAAGAACCTTCGAGAAAACGGGGGAAAGACGTGGAAAAAAAAACGGAGTAGGAAAAAAGAGAGACAAACGAATAGGCAAGGATTGAGAACATTCCAGAATCCAAAAAGAGAACATATATACGAACAACGCACGTGTGACCGAGAACATTCCAGAGCCGAACACAAGAACTCCAATTGCCGTTTGTGAAAGTAAAATCGATAGACGAAATTATGGAGCAATTAGGGCAAATACCTACAATAAAACAAAAAATTGCTACAGCATCTCGAGCAGTGATAGTGGTCATGCATAAATTTATTTTCGAGGAAGACGGAGATAGGAATAACCGGCGGCGGTTACGAGAGTTCCGCGGGTTTGAATTTAGCGACGACTCTGCCGAGTTCAGAGCTAAACTTCAATATGCTATGAGATTTTCAATAGGCGATTTAATATCAATTTGCAATATTCTTGACATTGCATACAACGGGAATGCTGAGCAATTAAGAGAGCGGATAGTGAGGGCCCTGATGGATATAGGATCTTTGCAATCGACGAGGACGAGGATGACGAGGAGGACGTTGACAACGAGGGTGATGGAAATAACGTCGAGAATGATACCTACGGGATCAACGATGAAGATAATGACGAGGATGCTGATGCCGACGAAGAGGGAGGAGGCACAGTCAGTGTGGAACGAGGAAACAATCGTCGATCTGAAAGAGATAGGAGACAAAGAAATGCGAATAATGACTCTAAACAATTTACTTTGAGCTATAAAGATGTTGAGGATTCGGTTCGTGCATTCAATGGAACCGATTCGTATCCAATTGAACGATGGATTAATGATTTTGAAGAAGCCGCTACCATGTTTGACTGGGACGACCTACACAAGGTAGTCTTTGCAAAAAGATCGCTAAAAGGCGTAGCCAAATTATTCATACAGAGCGGAGGAATCATTAAGACGTGGAAGAAACTGAAGAACGCGTTAATAGAAGAGTTTGCTACAAAAATCTCCAGCGCCGAGCTGCATAAAATGCTAGAAAAACGAAGAATAAAAAAGGAAGAAACCGTTCAGGAATATTTTTTTAGCAATGAGAGAGCTGGCTTCAAGAGGTGCAGTGGAGGTAGACGCATTGATTCACTATGTGATTAACGGCATCAACGACGAGATAGGTAATAAAATGATACTATATGGAGCGAAAACCGTTCGTGAGTTTAAGGATAAACTCGAGACCTACGAAAAAATAAGGAAAAGTCAAGCGGATAAAACATCGAAGTACACGAAGAATCGAGACGAATGGACGAGGAACGCGGGCAGGAAATTCTCGCGCGAGGACGGAAGAAAGACGACCGACAGCCGGGAGGACGGAGCGCTAATACGGTGCTTTAATTGTGGTATAAGCGGACATCACGCCAGGAACTGCGCTAGGAAAAAAATGTTTCAGTTGCAATAAGTTCGGGCACGAAGCGAAAAATTGTACTGACAAAAGAGTAAGCGGTTCTAATTCGAATGCGGAACAAGCGGTCAATCTGGTAAGCGTGTCCTTGACTAACGTTATCAAGCAAGTTGTTATTAATAATGAGAATTTGAGAGCGCTCATAGATACGGGAAGTCCAGCTAGTCTAATGCGGGAAGACGCGTTTACAAAGTTAAAAAAATTTGAACTGGTTCAATCGACGCGCGTATTTTCTGGATTTGGAGGTGGCGAATCTAAAGCCATGGGCTATTTTCAAGCTGTAGTTCTTATAGACGGTGACGACTTTCCTTTGACGTTCTATGTTGTACCTTATGAGACAATAAGTGTAGAAGTAATTATTGGTAGGGATATAATAGAACAAGCTAATTTGAATTTTAGTCAAGAAGGTGTGACTATTTATAAAAAATTGGAAACTGATTTTCTTGCCCATATTAATATTCCAGAAGATTCGCAAGCGGACATTGAAGCCATTCCGGACGCGGAAACAAAGAATAGAGTTAAAAAATTAATAATCGATTATAGGCCGAAAAAATGTAAAACAACGGGAATTAAACTTAAAATAACGCTTAAAGACGAAAAGCCGATTTTTCAGAGACCACGTAGATTAGCTTTGCCGAAAAAGATAATAGTTGAGAAACAGGTAGAAGAATGGATCCGAGATGGTATAATTGAGCCATGCTCTTCCGAATATGCGAGTCCGGTAGTTGTAGTAAAGAAAAAAGACGGTTCTCCACGAGTGTGCATCGACTATCGGCCACTCAATAGAATAATAGAACGAGATAGGCATCCGTTGCCATTGATCGAGGATCAGGTAGACAAATTAAAGGGTGCACTACTATTTAGTAAGCTTGACCTCAAAAACGGATTTTTTCATGTAGAAGTTGACGAAGAAAGTCGAAAATATACTGCATTTATTACACATGAAGGTCAATATCAATTTTTAAAGGCTCCTTTCGGTTTGTCTAACTCTCCTCCCGTATTCCAAAGATTTATTAGTCAAGTTTTTCGACCACTAGTTAACGACGGAATAATGACGCTGTATTTAGACGACATTATAATTTTTGCGGCCAATTTTAGGCAAGCGGCGGACAGATTAGAAGCCGTGCTAATAACAGCACGCGACTACGGGTTAGAGTTAAATGCTAAAAAATGCGAGTTTATGAAAGAACGTATTGAATTTTTAGGTCAAATAATAGAGAATGGAACGGTATCGCCATCCCCGGAAAAAGTAAAAGCAGTAACACAATTTCCAGAACCAACGACGATTAAAGAGGTTCAAAGCTTCCTTGGTCTTACGGGATATTTTCGTAAATTTGTTAGTGGATATTCAATGACGGCGAAACCTTTAAGCGACCTTCTGCGTAAAGATATAATGTTTCAATTCGGAGAAGTAGAAAAAGAAGCTTTTAATAAATTAAAGCAAATATTAAGCAGTGAGCCTGTGTTACAGATTTTTGATCAGACACTCGAGACAGAGCTGCACACCGACGCCAGTCAGGATGGATTGGGCGCAATATTATTGCAACGATCGCGTATAGACGGTAAATTACATCCGGTACAATATATGAGACGTAAATCGCGACAAGCCGAAAGAAATTATAAAAGTTACGAGTTAGAGGTGTTAGCCGTGATAGAGGCACTCGAGAAATTTCGTATATATCTACTTGGCTTAAAATTTAAGATAGTGACAGACTGCGCAGCGTTTACGCAAACCATGCGGAAGAAAGAAGTCTCTCCAAAAATCTGGCGATGGGCTGAAAAGTTGGAAGATTTTGACTATACATTGGAGCATAGGTCAGGCACTAAAATGAGACATGTCGATGCTTTAAGCAGGAACGCAGTCATAACGATAATCGAAGACGGCATCTTAGCAAGAGTAAAAGCAGCTCAAGCAGATGATTCAGAATTAAGAATGATAATAGAGACATTGAAATTAAAACCCGATAATAAGTATACGTTAATGGGAGGTGTGCTGTATAAATTCGTCGAGGGTAGAGATGTATTGGTAGTTCCAAGTCGTATGCAGAACGAAGTCATTCAAGCAGTTCATCACAGGGGACATTTATCGGTAAAGAGAACAGAAGATGCTATTCGAAAAGAATACTTTATGCCGGATTTAAAGAAGAAAGTGGAGAAGTTAATAGCAAACTGTATCCCTTGTATACTTGCCAATCGAAAGCAAGGCAAACAAGAAGGTGAACTCCATCCGTTACCTAAAGGTGATGTGCCTTTGCATACGTATCACATAGACCATGTAGGTCCCTTGGAATCCACCAGCAAGAAATACAATCACATTTTAGTTGTGATAGACAGCTTCACTAAATTCACTTGGCTGTATCCAACGAAGAGTACGACTTCACAAGAAGCAATTAAGAAATTGGAGTCGCAACAGCAAATATTTGGCAACCCGGCCTGCATCATTTCAGACAGAGGAACAGCATTCTCGTCGAAAGAGTTTCAAGATTATTGCGACAACGAAGGAATTAAACATGTCCTGATTACGACGGGCTTGCCGAGAGCCAACGGATAGGTGGAGAGAATTAATCGAACCATAATCCCAATACTCACGAAGTTGTCACTGGAAGATCCTACCAAGTGGTATCGCCATGTGCGCCAGCTACAGAATATCTTAAATTCTTCTTATCAAAGAAGCATTAATACAAGTCCGTTCGAACTGCTAACAGGAGTGAAAATGCGATGTAAGGAGGATCTACGCTTAAAAGAAATCCTGGAGCAAGCCTTACAAGAACAATTTAATGATGAACGCACTTCTCTTAGAAGCAAAGCTAAAGAGCACATATTAAAAATTCAACAGGAGAACTGTAAAACGTTCAACAAACATCGGAAGGCATCACGGAAATATAAAGTCGGAGAATTAGTTGCGATTAAACGCACTCAAGTGTGTCCAGGACGGAAATTACGCGCGAAGTATCTAGGACCGTACGTAGTAACAAAAGTAAAATATAACGATACATATGACGTTAAACGAGCAAATCCAGGAGAGGATCCAGGTTGCACTAGTACTTGCGCCGAATTTATGAAATCCTGGTCGAGTGTGTAGCAATTACTCGAGGCGAATAATTAATCAAGTAGGCCGAATTTTGGATAAATAATAATAATAACAATAATGATACAGTTAGTAATTATTCGAGGCGAATAATTAGTCAGGAGGGCCGAGTGTGGGTTTAGAGATAGTTATCTTGAGTCGAGCTAGGGCGATGTACTCGCTTGTTACGGGCTTGAGCTTAGGTATGTAACGGTATGTAAGGGTTATAACAAAAAAGCAGGCGAAAAAGGAAGCGGGCAGTTGTTAACCGACAGTTGAATATGACGGTCGATCGAGCGTGCGTTCCCGAAATCTTGTAACCATGAGATAGCGAAATACATTTATATTAATTGAAGAAGAGTGTCTTCCTTTTAACCGTACATATATATATATTTATTTATATACACTACCCAAAAAAAATAGGGAATACTTTCCAGACACCAAAAATTAGGCTATTTTCAAATGACTGTAACTCGGTGAAAAATCATCGTAGGTAAAAAATACAAAAAGCATTTTGAAGCTTGAAGATCGAGCTTTAACGTTCTACTAGCAGATTTTCAAAATTCTTTTAACTTCCTTGTCTTACGCAGTAAAAAAGCACATCTTGTTTTGTTCGTTAAAATTTTGTATCTTTGACACTTTGCAGATCGACCAACAAATTTTGTTCGAATAATTCAAATAAAATTTCATAAACTACAACATTTTACCTACAAAATGCTTTTTTAAAAATTTCTCTATGATTTTTTTTGACCGAGTTACGCAACTTTGAAGCTAAACCTGCATTTTTTACAAATGATATCCGTACTCCGTGAAAAATCATCGTAGATGCTATTAAATCGAACCTGTCGGAACTTTATTTTTATGCAGGACAACGCTCGACCTCATACGGCGAATATAACGCGACGTTTTTTTCAACGACACGCAATTAGACTGTTAAATCATCCCGCCAATAGCCCGGACTTAAATCCAATCAAGCACATTTGGGATGAAATAGAACGACGATTAAGGCGTCGCGAGGAACAGCCGCGAAATTTAGAAGAATTGGGAGAAATTTTAACGGAAATTTGGCACAACATTCCGCAAGATCGTATTGCAAGATGTATAAATATGCGAGAACGCTTGCAAGCAGTAATTGATCAGAAAGGAGGAAATACACACTATTGAACACTCATGCACGCGCACGCACACACACACACACACACACACACACACACACACACAGCAGAGAGGGTTTGGAGTCATTAAATACTGCAGAAGTGACGAACTGCGGGGTCCTTATCTCTGCTGTGATACATACATACACACACACACACACACACACACACACACACACACACACACACACACTCACTCACACACACACACGATGTGCAAAAGTCCGACCGACAACCTCCACGTGGTGCACATTGGGTAATGCTAATGTCGACGGTAAACGTCATTTTTCGGAAAAATGTACTGTAAAAAATGTATATATTCAAAGTCTTGTAACTCGGTCAAAAAAAATCGTAGAAAAAACTTTAAAAAAAGCATTTTGTAGAGAAAATGTCATACTTTATGGCACTTCCATTGGATTTGTCGAAAAAAATTTTTTTATTGAGCTACAGGCTGTTAAAAATACGTTATTTTAAGGAAAAAACAGTGTATCTTTTTTGGAACATAGTACTAAGAAATTGAGAAAATTTTTGAAAACCATTAATAGCACGTTAAAGTTGAAACTTCGAATTTTAAAATGGTTTTTGGATTTTTTGTCTACGATGATTTTTCACGGAGTACGGATATCATTTGTAAAAAATGCAGGTTTATCTTCAAAGTTGCGTAACTCGGTCAAAAAAAATCATAGAGAAATTTTTAAAAAAGCATTTTGTAGGTAAAATGTTGTAGTTTATGAAATTTTATTTGAATTATTCGAACAAAATTTGTTGGTCGATCTGCAAAGTGTCAAAAGTACAAAATTTTAATGAACAAAACAAGGTGTGCTTTTTTACTGCGTAAGACAAGGAAGTTAAAAGAATTTTGAAAATCTGCTAGTAGAACGTTAAAGCTCGATCTTCAAGCTTCAAAATGCTTTTTTTATTTTTTACCTACGATGATTTTTCACCGAGTTACAGTCATTTGAAAATAGCCTAATTTTTGGTGTCTGGAAAGTGTTCCCTATTTTTTTTTGAGTAGTGTATATATATATATGTATATATATATATATATATATATATATATATATATATATATATACTCTGATAGCCACCTGTCTGTGTTGTTGCTGTAATGTTGCCGAAAACAAAGGACATTAGTTTTCAGCAAATTTAGAACAAGGTGTGTGTCTCATTTGCCAACAACATGTGCTGAGTCATAAAGAACATGTCGAAAACGGTTAAATATACGTTTTGTACTTTCTTTTTAAATATATAAAAAATAAATAAGTTAATTCTTCTTTCTGCTAAATTGTCACCACCCTTCTAAAAATGTGTGATAAAACCGATAAAAAAAAAAGTAATCCAAATCGATCGAACTTTCTACACTAAAAATACGGTTTCAAAACCGATTGAAAATAAGATCGGAATCCAGATAGATTTATTAAAACAGAATACATTAATGTAAACGTAATAAATGTTTAGTTTACAAAAAAGTATTTCTTGTATCCTTTTTGTTAAAAAGAATTAAATTTAAATTAAATATTTAATTTATGTACAAAATTAAATAACAATACAAATTGTTATTTACATATAGAAATATAAAATTTTATGTGAACCAATGTTCCACACACACGTCACGTTTGAAAAGAATGAGAGCGAGTATTCGTCTCGAGCTTACAACAAGCAAGTCCTAAAAGCTTACGGAAGTATGAGCTGGGGTGTCCGCCGCGGTGGCACCTAGATATAACGCCTGTGGCCGCACTCGACTCACGAGAAAATCTCCCGCGGCGTGGTCGCCTAGCGGTGACGCCAGCACTCACTTGTTAAATCCATTTCAATCCGATTCAAATAAATAATTAATCCTTTTACTTCTGTTTATTTATTACATTACACACGCTCGCGCAAACACACAATCACATACGCACACGCGCGCACACACACACAAATCATTTTCGACATTTTATTTGGCTACAAGACAATAATTAATATATTTAATGTTTTTAACAAATACACGACAGAAGCACAGCATCATTATCTTTTTTTATTATTGTCACGTTGCTCTTATGTTGTTGAAAATGATTCATAAAGTAAAATGTTTTCCACAAATAGAAGTCATTTTGTTGGCAACAGAATAAGCAACAGTTGCTCTCCGTTTGCTTTGAATTTGCCGACATAAAATGTCTCAAATCTGCTCTCATGTTGTTGAAATGTAAGACTATGCGTTACGTTTTCAGCAAATACACAGCAACTAGTCAAAAATTCATGCTCAGCATTAAGTTGCCTGATTTTGCAAAACATGCATAGCTATCAGGGTAGAAACAACTCATTTTTGCAGTTATATTTATTATTATGTGCTTCCATGGATAATTAATGAAGCAATAAGATATAAAAGATTTATATTCTTTTTCTTTCCTTGTTAAAACATAATTTCCTAGAAATATGTAATGTATATTTTTATCCCAGATAAGATCTTTGGATAAATTTTCTGTAAAGGCAAACAAATTGTTTGGTTTGCTTTTGCTTAGAATTAATTTGAAAAATTTTTGGGATTAAGATGTGCAAGAAGCAAATTAGGTTAAGTGAGATTGATAAAATAGCATCATTGCAGCAATATAACAACACTAATGCTTTACATAATAGCTACATTGCATCAATGTAACAAAGTTACGAACTAGGTTATTGGTATATAATTGGAATATTATTATTACATAACAGCAATATTTTCCCTCAGTTACATGTTACGTTGATATAATGTAACTATAATATTCTATGAGTGGGAAATTATAACTAACATGGACGTTACATATAACAAACACGCTATATTGCGCGTTACCTTTAAGTTTATTGCATCAACATTGCTATTATATAGCTGTGTTTGCTGGGATATAATGTCACTTATACACGTCACAAATAATAAATAAATATATATGCAATAATAGCTATTTATTGCATACAATTTTACAAACATATATTTGGTGTACAACTTAATTCGGTCCGTTTTCTGCTTGAAAAATGCATTTATTTTAACGATAAAATAAATCAATACCTTATTCAAAGTATTGTCTATCGCTAGCAACTACTTTTTCCCATTTCTCTGGCAATTTACGGATTTCATCGCAGAAGAAGCGTCCCAGCAAACACAGTTGCATAACAGCAATGTTAATAGAATAAAATCGGAAATAACACGCAATATAACATGTGCATTACATGTAATGTCCATGTTAGTTGTAATTTCCCACTCATAAGAAAAGTAACAATTACATAACAGTTACATCATATTTTTATATGTATGTTATAAATTGTTATATAATAGTTATATTATTATTACATGAATATTTTCAGTTTGTTATAATTATATTATATGAATGTTTTGAATATGTTATAAATATATTATATAGCTATGATTAATGCTGTTTCTAATTTTGTTATATAACTGTTATTTAATTACTGTTTTATTTAATTACTTAGGTTTTTATATGAGTTCAATAATGTAATAAACTGTTATTATATAACAGTTTATTACATTATTGAACTCATATAAAAACCTATTAGGATGCCAAAATAGTATTTAAAATTCTGAAAAGTCATTGATATTACAATATACTTCCAAAATTTCAAATAATTTATTTTCAATATCCTAATAGATTTTTGCATGGGACAACATTCAATTATAAAACTGATTATATATTGCAACATTTATACTGCATCATCTACATGCGTTGTATATCCTATGTCGTCTTATCTGAAAACGTGCAACGTAAATTGATACTTGTATCTCTCGAAGTTTATTATTGAGACTTTTTTGCTGGTTGGTTCTCCCGCTGTTCTTACTTCATGAGCTACTGTCATCGCGGATATTGCGTTTTGACAGTTCTCGAGAGTTAATACGTACCAAGTAAATTTGTAATTCGTAATATTAAAAGCTGTGTAGCGCGCGTCTATTTTGCCAGTTGTTTTAAAAATAATTATAGATATATACCATACAAAAAACAACTATTTTGGTTTATGATTTACTTTATAAGAATAATCAATACATAATATATTATTATGATATACAACAACATTATAATATACAATACGTTATCACAGTAAAAAATATTGTATCTTTCTCGAAAAAAAAGGAAAACGTAATCAATTTTTAATCGTCTATAGAGTTTTACAAATTTTATAGTAAATTAAAAAAGATATAAGAAAAAATTGGAACATTACAAATTAAAATTTAAATATATTTTATCTTCCTAAAGAAAAACAGAAACGTTTATATTAAATTATAAATATTTCAGCAAATTAAGAAAATAAAGTATTATAAAAAAATTGTATTATTACAAATTAAAATAAAAAAAATTGTACCTTTTTTTAAAAAAATAATGAAAAATAGGAACTTTTAAACTATATAAACTATATAAATGTTTGAACAAATTAAAAAAATCATAAGTTTGCCATTTTTTAATTATTATTTACGGCTTCTTCTGCAGCTAGTGTTGCTGCTGCCTTTTGTGCTTGACGTCCAGCTCGTTGTTTGGCGAATCGAAGCCACTCCGAAGCTACAGCGTCAAATTCTGTTTCCGTAAATGTGCTGTATATTGCATATAATAACCTTGCATATTATTTCTACAAAAAAAAGAATATAGAATATATAAAATAGATACATACTATAATTTTTAAATTAAAACAGTAAAGTCAGTTTTTTTATTTATTTGATTTTCTGCTGCTATAATTATAAATAAAAATTTTCACAATACTTTTAATGATACTTAACATATGTCATTTATTTTTTCTAAGTATTTTTCCATGGTTATCACATATACAATATTATATATATATATATATATATATATATATACACACATAAACAGTTTATGGAGACTATATCTGAATTTTTATTTACAAAGTCTGCATACTAAAATATATGAAATCTGAAACACTGGATTTTAAAATATATGGTTTATGTTCAGAAAGAAAGTTGTTTGAACACGTAGCGATTTATACTGAACAAATATGTGATCAATAAAAGAAATTAACTGACTTTGCACACAAAGAATATTAAAAGATGTATAATACCTTTTATTATTTTCACCAATCTTAAATGGCATACTTTGAAATTGGCCCTCAAACCCTTCCAAGAACAATACATTGCACATTCATTGCATACAGTTCGATCAAAAGCGCGATGGTTACTATCCCTCGATGTCGTGCCTCCTATTTTTGAAATAATCCGTTTCTACAAAAAAAAAACAAACTAACTTTGGAGGAGTGCATAAAAATAATAAGTGTAAATGGAGAAGAAATGTAAGAAAAATGTAAGAATGGGCTTACAGAAAAAGGCATAAAAAAGAATAAAATTGTATATACTAAAATTATATTGTATACTACAGAATGCAAGAGTCAGTAACATAACTCATGAATTATGACATGTATTTTTGAAATAAAACATACTAAATGGAATTAAAATATTATGGAAAATATAAAATAAAAAAAATATACTGTGATAACTTTGTGACAACTTTCATTATTATCGTGAATTTATAAGTTTTAAAATAAATTTACTTTTTTTTTCATCATTATTTAACAATTTATTAAAATAATTTTATTTCTTTTTTGTTGTATGATTTTCAGTAGAAATTGCAAAAATTCTTAAAACGCTTCATGGTTTTCTAAATTACTTTACTGTAGTGATTTAAAAAAATTAAATCAAAAACTGTATTATTTATGTATTTTATGAATATCAATTATATTTATACACAATTTTTATTTAAGAATACATTTTTTTTTAAATAATTTTTATTTAAGAATAACTTTTATTTAATAATAAACATTAACCAAAGCCAATATTTGCACTAAATATATACCTAAATTAAGATAAGTCATATGCTAAAGATAATTACGTAATATGCAGCCAAAAAATAATGGTATTAAATTATTTCAAGTAGATAACTTTAATGATAAGTAAAACTGAGCTGATACGTAAATAATACAAATAGATAGAAAAAAATCTTATTTGATTAAATCAGAATCTTATTAATTAATAATATCTAATCTCTGTGAATTTATATATATTTTCCAATTCTAAAAACTGCAATTACGTTTTGATCGTCAAATACTGTCCTAAACTAAAACTAAATTAATATAATTAAATAATTAATTGGTAATCATTTAATTATTTAATACTGGCAATCAATTTAATATTTGACATATAATTTATAGAAATAAAAATTACACACACGTACACGCACACGCACACATAGTCAATGTAAATGGTACATATATTCACTCAGAAGTTATTAAGTACTAAAGTTTAGTTGCAATTCATTAAGGTTGTCTACTAATTTAAAGTTAACTTTATTTTTCAATATTTTGTTGAACTAGATTTGAATAAAATCTTATTGAAGAAATATTCATAAAAATGTTAAATTCACATCACCATCTTCAATTGTATTCAAACTTTTTCATTAAAATTTATATTGTATTTTGTATTATTTTATTTAAAATACTTATTTCATTTTAAATGCCTTTTATTTATTTATTTTTGTAAGATTATCTATTTTATTTGAAATATATATAAAATTATTTATATTTTAAGTAAAATTTACACGTAGCAAAATCATTATTACAAGAAAGAAAACTTACAAATTGTGATGCTGTTATGGCACTATCTGTGATTATTTTATCAAAATATTTTATTTCAACGATTGTCTTTAATGGTAAAAGTTCCTTCACCAAATCCTCTTCATTTTCATTAGCAACTGGCACGTTCTGTTGCTTGCGTTCTAATTTGGCAAGTCGGCGAGAAATGTTTTGAACTTCGAAATATGTCGCTGTTTGAAGTCTACAAATTTCTTGTAATCTGTCATCTGCTATCAAAAACAAATAATATAATATTTATGTATTTGTAAATAATATTTCATTGCATAATTTATAATATAATTTACTTAAATAGGATATATATATATATATATGTATATATTATTATTATTATTGCAATTTGTATAATTATAAATATTAAAATTAATGTCTCTTAGGCCCGATTGCACCAATGTTATTTTGGCTTAAAGCAAGACTTAAATATATGTCTGTCTTTATTTATTCAGAAAGAGAGACAATAACAAACACATATTTAAATCTCGTTTAAAGCCAAAATAACGTTGGTGCAATTGGGCCTTAAAGAATTAGAAGTTCATTATTAATCAGATTTCTATATTTTACAAAAAATATGTTGGCAAATGTTATTTCTATTTTTTAGAAATACATGTATTATACACATATGTATACGCTCGCACGCACACATATATGTACATTGTACATATGTATCTTAACACAACATGATATCGTACAAATATACATATGATATCATGATATCGTTCGAATTTTCGAAATATTCGTTCGATATTTTATGCTATTACGGTATGTATGTGTGTATTTTGTAATTTTCATTAATAAATTGTTTAGTAGTTATAAATTGTTTCATTAATAAATTGTTTAGTATACATACAATTAAAGTTTATCTTATTAACATTTTCGTTGTCGGTTATAATTATCGGAATATCAGTCAAGTCCAATGGAGTAACATTTAAATCGGCAGAAAAATTATGTATTGCATTTTGTTGTACCTTAAAAATAAAAACAGAACAATGAAAATATGAACGTCAATTTTTTTATAATAAAATAATGACAAATAGAGTTACCGTGTAATACGTCTCTTTTAAATTTTTTTTTCTGGTAGTTTTTTAGGAGTTACAATGCGTTTCTCTTCCTCTTCGCATTCAAAATCAGACTGTTCACGTGGCATCAATTTTTGAAAACTTTTTAATCTCTTTTTCTCTGATAGTTTCTTAGGAGCTTCAACGCGTTTTTCTTCCTCTTCATATTCGGAATCAGACTGTTCACGTGGCATTGGTTTTCGCAAACCTCTGCCTAAGCATCATCATCAGTTGTTAAGTAGTCGGACGCTGCTTTTCGCGCGGTTATGAGTGAAGCTATAAATACAGTAAATAATAATATTAAAGTCTAAAAATTATAAATATATCTTTAAATAATTAAAATACTTGTATTATTCATAACACTTACAGCAGTATTTTTGTATCTCAATATCGTACTTCATCCATGTCTTCTCTCGGTTGTACACGATTTTCAATCAATGTACTGACCTTTTTGTTATAGACCACCAACAAAAATTTGCTACTTCAGCTGAAGTACCGTTATTTTCAATCCAGTTGGTTGGCACTTCAGAAAAACTGTCTTCGCAAAGGAAACGGACTACTGCATACGGAAGAAAGCTACTTGTAGAAGGTATCTCTGACGACGCCATACTTTCACCATGTATTTTTGGACATTATTAACTTGAAAATAAATTTATTTATTGAAGGAAATATACAATATATTTGTTAAAAATAAAACTTGAAAAAGGCTAATAAGAATAAACGCGCAGTAGTTGGTGCGCAATAATTTTAATAACAGTCTTTTTTACATAACATCACCTTCTTCTTAGCCTGAACGTTTTGGTCCCGCTTCAAACTATTCTCTTCAGCATATATTTTTGACTTATTTCCTTTGTAGCATTGTGGACTCACTGAGGGACACTTGACGATTATTCCACAGAGGTAATAAGTCAAAAATTAATATATGCTGAAGATGATCCGAAGTGGGACTGAAACGTTCATGCTAAGAAAGAAGTAACTTATGTAAAAAGGACGTTATTAAAAATTATTGCGCATTAACTACCGCGAGTTTACTCTCATTAGCCCTTTTTAAGTTTTATTTTTGACAGTTTCGAGAGTCTAACATACTTAGTATTTTTAATATCTTTGTGATGTCAATTTTGTAGAAATGTCTGAAAAGTACAACATATTTACTAGAAATATTTTATTAAATATTTTAGAAGAAGTTAGAAGATATAAGATAAATGTATGTTCAATATTTTCTTGTATCCAATATGGCCTACTTGCTGTTTTTAATTAGTTGTATGATAATTTGAACAAATTATCATATAACTAATGATTATTAATCTCCGCAATTCATAGATATTATTGTAGTTCTATATTTATACTTCCAAACATTATATTTAATTTATACATTCATCAAAGTATCCTGTTCATATTCAAACAAAAAAAACTCTTTGTAAGGTACAACTAATATAGTCTACATTAATATTGAATAGACACATTTTCAATGTAATGTTTTTATTCATAGATCAAAAATTTTAATCCATCTACTAAACTCCGATTCATAAGTCAAGGTGTTAAAGTGTAAGAAGTTACGAAAATAGTTTTTTATGTACTTTTGGTATATGTCAATATATATTAGTAAATATAGTAATATGTTAATAAACTTATAAACTTATAAATGTAATTAGGTAACTTTTTTATCTATTTTTCTAGTAGTTTTTGTTAAAAAAAATTATATAATTAATATTTTATATTGTAAAACATTTCAAAATATGTATATTACGTTTTTTTACTAAGATTTAATTATGTCCATGTAATAAAGTAATTATTACATAAGTATCTGAACATGTAGGATGATTTAATTTAATACATTTTCTTTTAATATTTATTGCTGGTACTTTTATGATCTTAAAAGTACTTGTTGTAGAAAATGTGAATATACCAATTTGTCTAGAATCGCAAGATGTAGTGAAAAATGGTTTAACTTTTAGAATTTGTTTAATTTGTACATATAAATTATTATTTTCTTCGATAATCTTTAAAATTGAAGCTATAGTATTATCTTTCAATAAAGTATAATTTTCGCCTTTTTAGTAAACACTTTAAAACTATTAAATTCAAGGTGAGAAATTATTTGATTATTATTGAATTTGGAATAATTTACGATTGGATAGTGTTTCAAATATCGTTGATCTGGCGGAATTTGATTCAGTTCATTTAGTCGATTTGAAAATTCTTGCAATGGTTTACCGGAATTTTTAAGTTGTTTTTTAATTTTTTGCATGTGATTTTCGAATTTAAAACAGCTAAAATTGTCCAAGCATCCGAAAGTTTTAACGTCGTTGCACTACATTATGAACGTTATGCGAAAGATGTTCAGATCCATATAAATTACCATATTCCGACGCAAACCACACTAACAGCGAATGTGCATAATCATTTTTTTCATAACACAGTTCTTGATCAGCTAATATACGGAGAGCTATACTGAGAGCCAAAAAATGATTATAAAAAGTCGCCGGCAGAAATGGCTTTAATATGACCGGTCCAATATAAAGTATGAAAAGACGCATCTCAGTAGCTTTTCATTTGTCAATATGGTCTAAACTTCTGGGCTTTCTCGCAAATTCCAGTATAATAAACTGCTCAGTTTCCAGTAAAAGTTTATTTAAAGCATCTAATTTTTCGGTTGGTAATCTCACATCTTTTGGTCCTCTAATCCAAAATTGGCATAAACGTCTTAATCCTAAACAAATAAGATGCATATAATCTAAAGGTACTTGAGAAATCATGTCAATGTTGAGATTTTCTAACATAGAAGTCCCTGTGTGGTGTTCGGGTTGAGTACGCTGACAAAAAGATTCGTAATGGTGAATTAATTTCAGGATATGTCACTCTGATGCATATAAAATCTCCTTCTTGTATACATTTAGAACATGCAAAATATCCTGTATGACCTTTCGTATATGTTATAAATGATTTTGCGGGTGCGTCATACAATATAGCATTAATAACAACATTGCAACTTTGACCATTAATTAACCCATTTTGTAAAACCACACTAGCTTCTTCGACAAAAGGGCGCAAAAATTCATTTGCATCGTTTGGCTTGGACATGCCATGATACATACCTACTACAAATGGCTCAGTATACATCATATTTGTTTCAATAGAAATAAGAATAGGCCAAAATTGACTACCAGAACTTTTGCTCAATGGCAGACCATCAATATTAATATTAATTTTTATTTCTGTTGGCGGCAGTTTAAAATAGGTTTTCAAACAACGTATCATGCCAGGTACAAAACCGAAATGCTTATATTTTTCACCACTAATTAACTTTATATTTTCAGAAGCATTACGAGGTGTGCTCATCAGAGATCTACAATCGAGAGGTAAATCAGTGTGACCATGTTTGCGTAAAATTTGCAACATATGGTTAACACACAGTTGCCTGTAGAATACATCGTTCTGAAACCATCATTTGTAGATCTTCGTGCATACTAGTTTGTTTGAAATCATTATTAATAAATATTTCATCAATTATTGAATTAGATAAAGAATCGGATGTAGGTTCTGCCGAAAACATGTTATTTAAGAAAGTTAAATCGTTATTATTGTTATTGTCATAATTATCATCATTATCATTATCATTATCATAATTATCATCATTATCATTATCATAATTATCATCATTATTATCATTATTAGGATTTGATTTTGTGTTATTGAATTCGCCAAGAGTATTAATTTTTGTTAATGGTAAATTGTGTGTGCAATCAGCCGATATTCTTACATCATAATCGTTAGAAATTTTAGGAATATTATGATTTTTATCATTATTAATATTTGACAGTTTTAATTTAATTATTTGATTTTTACGTCTTTTTGATAAGTATTGGTAATCCTTAGGCATATTGATAAATAAAATGTGAATAAAATAGAATAAAATAAAAGAACAAGAGAATTAAAAAACAAACACACTGCAAGCATGCAATGAGCATCGAAAAATGAACTTTTCGAGCAATGCTAACGTATTGCCCGAATTTAAAACTATAATTGCTATTGGAGGTTAGGTCTAAGTTTACCTTACTTTCCTGTGTTAAAATAATTTATGTTCAGTCTGTGCGGAATCGAAAGCAGATCCTTATATTTAAAAGATAATTAGGATAATTAATTTCTATTTATCTGAGCTGTAATTCCGATTACTTCGATTCTACGGAGAATGCGTATGTACACGTTTCTTATTGTTAGTTCAATCCAATATATCATTGGTACACGTGCAATGAATAATCCCTGCAATGAATAATCGAAGGCATTATGATTAATCCTCGACAAAAATATACTTGTAAGCTAGATAATTAATTGCTTCTTACAAAAATTCTTTTTGTAGGTTATGCCGATAGTCCGTGCGTTGCGTGATCGTGTCCAGCGCATCCAGCGTTGCAAGCTAACGCGAGTCGTCACGAGCTTGACGAAGATCACGTGATCTTCGGCCAATCCACAAATACCAAGATTGATTCCGATATGTTGTATAATTAGAATATAATTTATTATACAGATAATATAAAAGGATTATATAACCTTATTATATTTGTGAAATAAATATTTTTGTAGAGAATAATTAAAAATTTGAAAATTACAACAATTGATACTCTGATCAAAGTAATATATTTTGCAAGAAATTTTTCGGAGTTAAGGGAGTTTGCAAATGCTAGTTTGCATATATATACATATAATTGAAATTGATCTATTTATAAAATAATTATATGATTAATATACTGTTCTAGTTCATTTTCAAAAGCTGTGTTTGAAACTAAAAGTAATGGCGCACAATTCGAATGAATTGGAAGATATGTGTAAAAATCGCATGAAATATTATTTTAGCACCAAAAGATCTTGTTTATATAATCGTCTTGGTCTATCTTTTATTTTATTTACAAAAAAAGCAGAATTTAAACTAAAAAATTATAAAATTGTAAAAAATATTAAAAACCTAAAATCGAAGAACTGATAGCCGCATGAATATATCGTTTTAAAAAATATATAGCAAGAGTAGTATTAATAATTCAGTTTTATAACAATTATATTACTGAAAGAAAATGTTTGTTATATAAACCTAATAAACGGTCGTTATATGACTGTTATAAATTATGATGTTGTAATATCAACAATTCAATTTTACATAACTGTAACATTGCTAGAATGTAAAAATTTGTTATATAACGTGAAACGCACAAGTTATATAACTGTTATTTTCTGTGTTTGCTGGGGTTCATCTTTTGAAGCTAATAATAAATCGAGCCGATTTTTGATACCCTGTTCTGAAGTGAAGCGTATTCTAGTCAAAGCGTTCTGCATCGATTAAAACAAATGGTAGTCGGAAGGGACAAGGTCTGGGCTATAAGGCGGGTGAGTCAAAACTTTCCATCCGCTATTTTCCAAATAATTTTTAATCGGAACAGCAACATTAGGCCGAGCGTTGTCATGTTGAAAGATTATGAATTTGTGTCTGTTCGCATTCTGGTCGTTTTTTGGCTATAACTTGCTTTAAACGGATCAATTGTTTGTAGAAGTCTCCCGTGATGGTTTAACCAGGTTTTAGCAGCTTATAGTGGATCACACCCTTCTGATCCCACCAAATACAAAGCATTTACCTTGGCACTATGGATATTCGGCTTCGGCGTTGATGTTCCCGGTTGGCTGGTCTTTACATACGATTTTTTGCGTTTCAGATTGTCGTAGTAAATCTATTTTTCGTTTCCGATGCAGAATAATTCGATGCAAAAAAACTTCCCAGCAAACACAGAACATAGCTGCATCATTGCATTGGAATAACATGTAAGGTAACAGGTGTTATTTCACAATCCTGTAAAGGCAATTTAAAATGTTATTGGGGTACAATATAACTATTTTATGCAACTGTTACATTTTTTTGTTATTTTCTTGTAATATTGAAATAACAGCAACATAACAAAACTTATATAACAGATTTTATATTTTATCTACATTGTTATTAAATAAAATGTTAAATAGTATTTATATTGCATCAGATATAACTATTACATTAAAATTATATTTAAATTTTGAATAGCTTTTAGTAGCGCTATTTTGCGACACCCGATTCACCTTTGATATTCGACTTATCCGAAGTACGACAATCCAGAATTTTGTGATACGTTCGGATTCCCCATTTGAATACTCATTGAATATGACTGCTAAGGTGGATTTAGCTTATCTAGAAGATCGAGAGATTATAAAATATCAGAGAGAACGATTGCTGGAAAGCATTTGGCTGTGGAATCAAATTAAATGCACTCAAAGCTCCGCTCGTAGAAGTTATGGCCATTATTTTGTAAATTTTGTTTATCGCGTGCTAACGCAGCTATCCCAGCAAACACATTGCATCAGCATTGCTATATAATAGCAATGCTGATGCAATGAATTTAAAAGTAACACGCAATATAACGTGTTCGTTACATGTAACGTCTATGTTAGTTATAATTTCCCACTCATAGAACATCATGGTTATATTATATCAACGTAACATGTAACTAAGAGAAAACATTGCTATTATGTAACATCAAAATTGCAATTATATACCAATAACCTAGTTCGTCACTTTGTTACATTAATGTAATGTAGCTATTATGTAAAGCTTTAGTGTTGTTATATTGCTGCAATGATGCTATTTTATTAATCTCAATTAACCTAATTTGCTTCTTGCACATCTTAATCCCAGAAAAGTTTTCAAATTAATTCTAAGCAAAAGTGTTACATCCGGAGGATTTCACGATTTCCCTTTTCGCATCCATTATATAAATTATGCTAAGGGATTGTCTGTAAAATTTACAATACTTATACCCGGAACTCCACGATTTCTCTTTTACAAATAACACTATCACCCGGCTATTATAAGAAAAAAAAATCAAACATTGTTCTCGGAATATATATATATATAATGGCCACATATTACATCCGGAGCAATAAATAGAAGCAAAAAAAGGAGAAATTGTGCGACGACAAAATTAGCAACGATGCTTATTTAATAATTCATATGGACGAACAAAGCCTGGACTCGAAAGAGAAAAAATCTAAACGCTATTAAAGTCTGGCAACAATCAGAGATAAGATTGAGTCGCGACGCCGGACGGAAACTATAAAATCAAAATTTACAACCCGGTTTTGTTTGCTCGAACCTATGTTTCATCACGAACGGAAAGATGATTCATATGGAAAGCGAGTCCCAAATAAACGGACGCGGCGATATAAAAAATAGGGACCGAACGTTCCAAGAAGAGGAACCGTAAGATAACGAATCCCTTAAGCGATTGGGTGATGCAACTGCTCGCCCCTCTTAGTGTTAAGAAAAATCGGGAGAAGATGGAAAATTAGCCAACGAGAGATCATCCGAGAAGATGATTGGTAGTGAGCGTTGGTAAACTACCCAACGAATAAGCTCAAAACTTTGACAACAAGGAATCTCCAAGGAAAGGGAAAAAGCTCAAAAGGCTTTACCCAATCAAATCCTCATCTCACCCACTAAACTAACCCCACACCCTTTTCCTAAGCCCTATAAAATGCGCAATTTCGAACGCCTTGGGCATTCAAAAAATTCCAAGTTCGCACTCACATCCACGCATTCAAGTCCGCACTCACATCCACGTGTTGCAAGTATCAAAGCTGTGCGCGTTATTTTCAAAATCGTTTTGAACTTAGAATCTGTGCTTAAGAATCACATACATTAAGACTCCGAGCAGCTCACCATTGAAGCATCCCCAGAGCGGACAGCCTGCGCTGCGTCAAGCACCTTTCAACCCGCAGATTTCCATAGTTCTTCCCTTTCTCTTCTTGTCTAACTAATAAGTAAGTTTTTTCTTTTTTCTCTTTTTCGGTTTTACTTCAATTTTCCATTCAACTCGCCAGGAATCAACCGCTAATGAGCAATCACAGCCGTTCATGTCCCAGCTCCTTGTTCCCAATATTATTATTTTTATTTCGGATTAATACAGCAATTCTCATTTTAGACAATTCCCGACTTTCTCTCTAAATATTTCTTGAATTTCTATGTAAATGTTTTACTTCTATTCTAAATCTTAGGTTTTGATTTGATTCAATAGTTAAAATATGAATCTCAACGCATAATTACGATTATCATAACCGAAATTAATTAATTCCATCTCCTCCTGTGTATATAATAATGCGTATGGCTTAAGTTTTCAAAAATTAATACCTATGTTAATTCAATATATATATATATATATATATATATATATATATATATATATATAGTTTCTAGATCAATTATTCAAAATGCACCGTTTAGCTTTTTTCAATTAAAATAGGTAATTTACACTAACATTAATTCTTAATTATTTGTATTCTTGATTATTAATCATGTTCCATCTTGTAAATCTCAATGTTTTCAACCCTCAAAAATAATGTTAATTTCATATTAAACATTGTACTTAAATTTTAATCTTGAGAATAATCATTACCTAATCGTTTTTATATTTTAAATAAACTAACTGATTACGTACTCCTGTTTGAGTTGATAATGATCACCTTGTTACACTGGTTTCTTTTTCTATTGAGTAACAATAACCGATTATGTATTTATTTGCTAATTCTTTGAACCTTTATGTATGTAAAACTTAAGTATCAGAATATATGTTAAATTTTAGTTAAGAAGAAGCTCCAATGTAAAAATTTTTATTTCATCAACCCATCTCGTACTCACACACTAACCTCCCGACTCGAAAAGATTGCACTCGGTCCGATCCCGAGTTATAGAGATTGAGTTCTCTGACTCAAATTAGGACCAACGATCGCACGATTCTGAAAGGGCGTTAAAGCGTGTCATTACACGTTGACGCATAATTTCGGAATCATCAAAAGTGCGTTCGGCTCGTGCCGCACATCCCACTAGTGCGGTCACGAGAATAAAAGAGTTTTTGTTGCATCCTTCCCTGCCTTCCTTTCCTTAAGGCTGGATGTAACAAAAGCAAACCAAGCAATTCGTTTGCTTTTACATACTATATTGCTTGATACCTTTAAGTTTATTGCATCAACATTGCTATTATATTACTGTGTTTACTGGGTTCTTTTTGTACCATTCAAGCAACATTTCGAACATACAAAATCGTCGTCCGATATCTCTCGGTTTCAATTCGTATGAAACTTAATGAGACTCCCCTCTTGACGAGATTCAATTATTTGAAATTTTGAGAGTCCTTCATCAATTCTAATCGAATAGATTTTCTCCTGGCTGAAGTATTACTTTTTACAATTTTTTTACAGTTTTTTTTAGGGGGGAGGGGAAAGAGTTTTTACATTTTGATGCAAGTTAGCATCATTAATTAGTAAATTGATTTTCAATTTAATAAAGTAATATTACTATTAATTCAACTTGGAGCTATGATCGAAAAATGTATAATTTAGCGTGCAGTTTAGTAAACAGATATATAAAATCACACAATAAATATTATAGTATGCAGCAGTGACCATTACGGCACTTTGTTTATATTGTCTTTCAAATTAATCGATCAAAAATTAGAAGGTCATGTTAATTTCCTTCATCATGTACCGTCATGTGCTTCGCTCTCAATTTGCCGGCGCCTCTTTCACTATTACATATATTAAATAATTGCTTCAGAATGTTTTGATTGGCTAACAGAATATAAGCACCGCCTCTATGTTTTGCACAAGCTGAAACAAAAATACTGAGAAGAAAAAGGACAATTCTAACCTTACTTGAACATAATTGTATATATCACAAGTTATTACACATAAAATTTACATATGTATAATATTTCTTATATTCGTTAATATTTTTATGCTATATTATTTAAAAAAGGAGGACATTACCTTGATAAATACTGCACACTTGAAAAACTGGCACGCAGGAGGCACACTGCACACAGAGGCAATCAAAAGGATGAAATCGTGGTGATCGCATGATGTCGCACGCGCACTATGCGTCAACTTTTGACTTTCGAAATCGACTTTAAGTCGACAATTTGAAGTCGACAAAAATCACCTAGAAATAGTCAGCTAAACGTCGATTTTAATAGCTGTCTTTAAGTCGGCAAAAAGTCAACTATTAGTTGACAGTCATTTGTGCTGTGTGAGATTTATATTATATATTAGGTGTGAACCTTCCCTATCAGCACAAGGACGTCCACGGGACGTCCTAAGGACGTCCTGTTACGTTGAGCAAGATATCGTAGGGAGTACCTGTTATAATCCTACGACGTCCACAGGCCGTCCCGAGGACTATCTAAGTTGCGCCTCACAATTTCCCATAGACATCCCGTGGACATTTCAATCAGGCGTCCCCAGGACGTCCATAAGTAATCATTGGGACATACCTACCTATTTCATGTACACTTCAGGACCGTTCAGGATTATTTCAGGATTATTTCAGGATTTACGAGGATTATTTCAGGATATTTCGGGATTATTTCAGGATATTTCGGGATTATTTCAGGATATTTCGGGATTATTTCAGGATAATTAAGGATTACTTCAGGATGTTCGAGGATTATTTTAGGATATTTGACGATTATTACAGGCCATTAAAATTATTTTTTAAAAATACACATATTGTATCTCAATCTTAATCTTTATTATTTAAATACAAGCTTACTTGTAGTATAAAATTCGCATCTTCAGGATTATCATCGAAGGAGTGCACAACAACAGGCGTCAATTCGCTTTAGTGCTTCCTTAGGATTCGAACGAAGTCGTCGCTGGCAGTGCAGGAACATTGGTAGCTCTAACGTCGAGCACAACAATTGCAGCTCGAAATACTTCTTCTGGATCTCCTTAGGACAGAAATTCAACCTGTCGTAATCCAAGTCCATCTCGCCGATCGCGACGATCTTGTCCTTGTTATTTAACGACAGGTCCGACAACGACTTCAGGTACTCCTCTGGATTGTCGCATTCCTCATATTTATTGCATCGCGTCGGATGACAACCGACCGTCGAATACAGCCTGTCATCAATTCGCGCTACTCCAAGAACCTACTTGCTATTTTTCTACGCTACCAGCGTGATGATGATCTTCGAGAGGTTGTTCTTCCAACTTCGCTCTAAAATAATCTTGTCTAAATCCGGCTGATGCTTCTGGGACCCGTAATAGATATCGAATAGAATATATCAAAAATAACATCAAACAACATGAATATTTGGCTTAATCCGATAAACTAGCGTCATCTTGGTCATCTTGTTCCGAAACATGTTCCACATTTTTCATTTTATTCACACTAAAAGAATTTATACTAATTAAAATTTCACAACAATGACATTATTATATATTTTTATACATTTTTAAATAATACTTTACATAACGTTTTATTCACGTAGAAATGAAAAAAGGAACTTACTTTCTTTCGTTACGTTCTGATGCATGTCTTAACCAAGACTTAACAGGCACTGAAATAATTTGTTCAGTTGCGTCGGGGAAATAAATTCGTACAGCACCTATAACACGTTAATATACAATAATATTTAAAAGTAACATATATTTATAGTTATGTAAGGTATTTTATATATATTGAACATATAAACAATAAGTACATTATTATTTTATAAAAATAATATGATGTAGTTATTGTCTATCTCTTTCTAACATATATAATAAAAAATACCATATATAACTATTTGATCCCTATTGAAAACGCGCTTATAAAAATGTTTGCACACTTTTTTATCATTCTATCCTTGTTTTATGTCTAATGAACAGTTAAGATTACTGAATACGAATCTTATTGTATTAGTTTAAGTAAATATTGGTTTAACTTACCAAATATAATACTTCTTAAATGCAAATCAAAGAAGGAACGTTTTTTTTTCCCACCAACGTAACTAAATAAGCTTGCAACTGGATCACTTAAAGTTCTTCGCAATATATTAAATGTAAGGGATTTGATGTCTGTTCCTCCTATTTGTGATAGTTGAGTAATCTATAAAGAATATAAATGAGATTAAATCTTTTTGTATGTTATTAGTTTAAAAAAATTATTTTTTTTAAATACATACCAACGCTTTACGATTGATTTTGTTCTCCACTATTAATTTGTCCATTTTCTCTAAGCGTTCCACAGTTTTTAACGGAAAAAATTCCGTGTAATCAACTTCCGAAAATTGTTTTTCTGATTCATCTTTTACGGTAAAAATTTTTATCTGGTTTTGTATATCATTTAATGTTGTTGCAATATTTTGTTGGTGAAATATTCTCGAAATTTTGAAATCTATATCTAATAGTTTTCGTACAATAAATTTTTGTACATCTGACGAAGCTGAAAGATTTTATAAAATTAAAGTTCTTTATAAAATATAAATATACAAATTGTTCTGAAATTCATGATTTCAAATATAGCAAGTTGTCGAAAAGATAAATAAAATTGTAATTTGCAAATTTTTATTTTATGCGGTAATTTTTGAGATATAAAGGTTTAAGACTAGCCAGTAACAAACTGCGCTTAGATGGTATGCATATCCATGAATTGCGCGTGTACCAATGATCGTATGACAGGTGACCATCTAAATCATCTAATCTGATTGACCGACTTTAAGCCTTTACATCTTCAAACTACTGTTTGAATTAAAAATTTCTAAATAACTGTTTCACTTTATTTTTCAAAAACTTTCTTGCTATACTATTTTGATTCGTAAATTTTGGAACATCGTCTATTACAAAGCAATATGATTAGTACTTACATGTGTTAACAGTATGAGTTTTAAAATGTTCAAATTCGAATACATCTTTTTCTCCGTCATCTGTGATATGATCAAAATCATATCCTATGAATAAAAATATAAAATGTTCAAATTATATGACTTTAATTCAGACGTAATTTAGTATTATTGTAATATGAAATATGTGTGTGTGTGTGTGTGGTGTGTGCATAAGTGCGCATGTGTGTGTGTGCACGTGTATAAATTTCTTACCTGTATTAATTTTTGAAGAACTAGCTTCTTCTATATAAGGATTTTTGGATTTATTTATCGTTTCATTTATCGTTTCCGACAGTTTTAATACGGGTTTGCCTAATTGAAAGAAAAAATTGCTGCATTATGAATCTTATGAAAATTGCATTGCGAACCAATACACATGTATAATACGAGGTGTGTTCAAAAAGTATCGCGAATTTTGAATTTTCGCGGGTTACGTATATTCGAATTTCGATCTTTTTGTGGCGTTATGTTGGTACTCATGTCTCTCACTTATGCCGACAAGCTCGGCCATTTTGAATGTTCACTTAATTGTTGACAGCTGCTTTGCTTGCACGTGTTTTGGATCGTCTTCGATTTTTACCTATTCAAAAAAATGGATCAAAGAACCTGTATCAAATTTTGTGTGAAAAACGAAATTAAGTGCGCGGATGCATTCCGAATGTTGACTGTGGCATACGGAGAAGCTACCTTGGACCGAAGCAACGTTTATCGGTGGTACAAAATGTTCTCAGAAGGCCGAGAAGATGTGAACGACGAAGAGCGTGCCGGACGCCCGAGCACTTCAACAACAGACGAAAAAATTAATGAAGTGGAGAAAATGGTATTGGCCAATCGTCGAATCACCGTTAGAGAAGTTGCTGAGGACCTAAACATATCGATTGGCTCGTGCCATTCGATTTTTATCAATGATTTGGGCATGAGACGGGTCGCCGCGAAATTCGTACCAAACGCCCCTGCTCACACATCGTTGCTTGTGCGCGACTTTTTGGCCAAAAACAACACACTAATGATGCCGCAACCACCGTATTCCCCAGATCTGGCCCCCTGTGACTTTTTCTTGTTCCGTAAACTGAAGAGGCCCATGAAAGGACGACGTTACGCTACGCTTGACGCGATAAAGACGGCATCGAAGGAGGAGCTGAACAAGATAAAAAAAAAATGATTTTTTGAAGTGCTTCGAAGATTGGAAAAACCGTTGGCACAAGTGTATAATATCTCATGGGGATTACTTTGAAGGGGACAATAGATATTCATGAATAAATAAATAATTTTTGAAAAAACACAAAATTCGCGATACTTTTTGAACACACCTCGTATTCTTAGTCCCATATTCTTAGTCCATCTTTAAGAAATAATTAAGGATTCCTTATTCTTATCTGTTTTTGTCTCGCGTACTACATTTTGCAATACGCGAGACAAAAACCGGACAGAGACGAGGAATCTTGATTTCTCAAGGAAAGATTACGAATACAATCGTGAATATCTTCACTTACTTTTACATGATGACGTTTTACATGATTTTTCAAGTACATTTTCAGATGTAGTAATAGGAATGCTTTTTTGTGGAATTTTTGGATAAGCGGGTACGTGAACTCTTTTTTCTTCTTCGGAGAAGCTTTCTTCGCTACTTTTGACAGTTTTCGCTCTGTTCTTTCTACTTTTTTTGGAAATTTCATTATCCTCACTTTGAGAATTAATATCTGATATATATTCAATTTTTTTTTAAATTTTCATTCCTTTATCATATGTATCTGAATAAAAGAAAATACGGTAAATAGTATTATTACTAGAAAATAATATTAAAACAACAAAAAATATTTTAATTTGTATATAAAAAATATTTGTTAATTATAATTTAGCCAAAAAGTATCATTAATTAATGTTTCTACAAAATTTCTAGAAGTCATATAACAGATACATACTTTATTAATATTTTTATTTTGACGATTATCAAAGAACAGATAGAAGTAAAACATTGTAGTTTATGTAAACGATTATTATCAATGTAATTATGTACTATTCTACAAGTAGATTCTTATACCTACTCGTAGTTGTCCAGAATTTTTTTATTTCATGCTGTGGCCAATCATCCATTTTTGAAACACATTTTTTTACTGCCTTTCTAAACTTTTCATTATTGGAGAAAGTCGGCCAATATGCATGTTTTTTATCTTCGGTTATCCAAGAGGATGATATCATTTGCACTCCATCATTAAATTCTATTACAGCGTATTGCTCCATAATTAAAACTGATAAAAGTAAACACATATATCACATATACTTTAAAAAGTCAAGTACATTTTACTAATGCAATTTGTGAACATAAAACATATTTAACTTCTAATAATGGTAACTTATATTTATTTTTATCATAACTTAGAAATTCTTGTACTTCAAATTCAATATATATTTGAGTTTGATTTGATTCTAATATAAATAAAGATAAAATAGATAAGTGTAGCTTTACCAAATGATACTAGAATTAATGATTCTGATGAAATTAATTTAAGTTAATTTCTATAAAAGATGACATTTATCAAGTAAAAAAGAAAATAGCTTGTATTCTTATTAGAGTAAGTTTCTAAATATAAAACAATAAAAATAAGGACAAAAATAAAAAATCTGTAATTTTTGTAGCATCGAAAATATATATGTAGTCTTTTAATATCAAATATTTTATAATATCATTATTCATTATAAATACATATACCTTTTAATAGAAATGAAAATACGCACGACTACTGTAATACATTTATTACAATAAACTTATTGTTTAAGTCGACAAAGCAGTTATAGAGGTTTGAATAGATTAATAGATTCTACACACAACTTACCCTTCTACTTTAACAATCTTTGAATTTCCAATTCTTGTACAGATCAATACCACGTGTTAAAAAAATCAAGCACTGACCAAGTAACTATCAAAGTACCATATAATGCTAAAAACAGTCTTTCGTTATCTTGCTATTATCCTCAGGTATCATTACAGATATCATTTCCGGTTGACACTTATACAGAAGCAGGCGGTGGGGACAAACAGGAAGAAAATACGTCGTCTGCAGAACTATTGACATTTATTTGGTTAAGATGCTGGTGCATCTGTCGATGATAACGGCATTCGCTGATTACAGATCCTAACCTCTAATATTATTGTAATATACATTATGTTGTTGAATTACCTTAAAAAATCACGCTGTCGAGAACACGCTTGCCACATCGTCTACAAAACGTTTCGCAAGCAGAAAATACATCGAAACCGGAATATACTAATAAAATCCCGCTTAATTAGAATGGAGTGTCTTCTATATTTTCCACGTGTGTTAATAATAATCTATTACTATTGTCCGTGTCCGGCATCCGGTTCTCGAAGTCTCGGTGGCGCTTTCCCCCCATTCCTCTCACCCCGAGCGCCATACGCCACGAGAAGTAGGACCGTTTAAGCGTCGTCTACAATAGAGACTTAAGCCTTTAGCCCTAAGAAATTGACCAATAATAGTTGACTTGTAGAAGAATAATCGATTGTGTTTGGCCAATTTCTTAGGGCTAAAGGCTTAAAGCCTGGTTTATGCAAGCAATAACCGCTAACCAATAGTAATAGATTATTATTAACACACGTGAAAAATATAGAAGACACTCCATTCTAATTATGCGGGATTTCATTAGCATATCCCGGTTTCGATGTATTTTCTGCTTGCGAAACGTTTTGTAGACGATGTGGCAAGCGTGTTCTCGACAGCGTGATTTTTAAAGGTAATTCAACAACATAATGTATATTACAATAATATTAGAGGTTAGGATCTGTAATCAGCGAATGCCGTTATCATTGACAGATGCACCAGCAACTTAACCAAATAAATGTAAATAGTTCTGCAGACGACGTATTTTCTTCCTGTTTGTCCCCACCGCCTGCTTCTGCATAAGTGTCAACCGGAAATGATATCTGTAATGATACCTGAGGAAAAAAGCAAGCTAACGAAAGACAGTGTTTTTAACATTATATGGTACTTTGAGGAATCATCAGCGATTTACGGTGTCACAGGTAAGGTACAAGATAAAAATGTTATTATTTGACTTATTAACGATATTATAGTCTCCTATTTTTTCATACAAACTAGTAACGTGTCATAAAGACATGTAATCGCATGAGCAGAAATAAGATTTTTTTTATTTCTGCTTATTCTTATAACATTTTTTATAAACATATATTCCAAAACATTTATTACGGCAAAGATATAAAACGTGTAATTATCCTTTAATTTTAAACTCTCAAATGTTTGCGAAATAACGCGACAAATTGTAAGGTTAGATATTAATTTACATATATATTTTTTAAGGGAACTAGATATGAACAGTAACTAGATATTTTTATAAAGTTAAAGATGTCACGTGAAAATAGATTTTATACAATTAATTCTGTAAGTCAAAGAAAAATTCGAAAGATAGAAGTTGATGTAATTAGCGAAGCATTAAATACATCATGTAATAATGTAACTGACGTGTCATCAGTATCTAATGAATCTCATATATATCCTTCGACATCTAATGAATCTCATATATATCCTTCGACATCTAATGAATCTCATATATATCCTTCGACATCAGGATTAAACGATAATTTACTTGTCGGAAGAGAGATAGATACCGATTTATCAAATGATACAAACAGTGATTCAGATGAAATTAATTCTGTATCAAGCAGTGAAAATGAGCAACAAATAAGAGACTTTCAGATTAATAATGAGAATGAGGATGTAGATATTGATTTCAAAACATTTCTTGCTAATTGGGCAGTCAAAGAAAATGTTTCGCAACAAGCACTACGTAATCTTGTACATGGTATAAGACAGTATACTTGTGACAATTGTCATTCTAACATACCATCTGATCCTAGAACACTTCTGCGTACTCCAAGAAATACTGATATTAGACAATGTGCTGGAGGAGAATATTACTACTTTGGATTACTAAAGTCAATTGAAAATATTTTGTCATTTAATTCCATAAATCCAACTGATATAAAAATATCCATAAATATTGATGGATTGCCATTATCTAAATCTTCACAACAACAGTTGTGGCCAATTTTAGGTTCCATAGAACAATCAAAGCAAGTTTTCATTATTGGAGCATATTATGGCAAACAAAAACCTTGTAATTTAGAAGACTTTTTACGAGACTTTATAGAGGAAGCAAAATTATTATGTCAGGATGGAATTGTTATTGATAATGAACACATTCAATGCAGTATACATTCTATAATATGTGATACACCAGCTAAAGCGTTTATCTTACAAATTAAAGGACATACTGGTTATTCCAGTTGCACAAAATGTACAACTGAAGGTGATTTCCGTTGTAATAAGGTTTGTTTCCCTGAAATAAATGCTCCATTGAGAACAGATCTCCATTTTAGATCAAAAATCGATGAAAATCATCATATTGGTACATCGATTGTTGAAGAAATTCCAAATTTTGATCTAATAAATAATGTACCACTGGATTATATGCATTTGGTTTGTCTTGGAATTACGCGACGATTGGTATATCTATGGCTATTCGGCGAATTAAAACATCGTTTGGAAAATAGAAAATGTCAAATGATATCATCACATTTAGAAAATGTATTAAAAAAACACGTACCTTCTGAATTTGTACGAAAACCTCGATCACTAACTTTGGTTAAATTATGGAAAGCTACCGAATTTCGACAGTTACTTCTGTATGTAGGACCTGTAGCTTTTAAAGATATTCTTCGTCGTGACATATATGATCACTTTGTAACGTTACATGCAGCTATTAGAATATTATGTTCTACAGAAGCACAAAATTTATTTAATTATTGTCAGGAATTGCTGGAACATTTCGTTACATCATTTGGATTGATTTATGGTACTCACAACGTCTCTCATAATGTACACGGTCTCATCCATCTTGTGCAGAATGTAAAAAAATTTGGTCCACTAGATAATTTTAGTGCATTTAAATACGAAAATTTTTTACAAACATTAAAAAAACTATTGAAAAAGTATGACAAACCATTGCAACAAATTGTTCGAAGATATATTGAATATGAAGAAAATAAAATACCAGAAAAATTAACGATAGAAGAAAATGAAAACTTTAAATTAGATATGAGATCTATTCACACATCTGGGCCATTAATACATGGTTGTTGCAATCCACAATATAAAATAATAACAAAAACAAATATGACATTACGAATAGATGTAACAGGAGATAACTGTTGTGCATTAATCGATGAAACTATTGTGCTAATAAAGAATATAGCATTCAATAGAGATCTTAATGCAAATGTAATTATCGGTCATAAATTTTTACATAAACAAGATTTTTACAAAATTCCATGTCCGTCATCATTATTAAAAATATTTACTGTACATGGTTTAAGCGAATTACAAATATGGCCAATAAAAAATATTCATAAAAAATATGTTAAATTACCATTATCAGAAGATAAATTTGTGATATTTCCATTGTTGCACTGAAAGAAATATTGTCAGCAATTGAAAATTATCATCCAGTGTCCAAAAAAGTAGAAAGAACAGAGCGAAAACTGTCATAAGTACCGAAGAAAGCTTCTCCGAAGAAGAAAAAAGAGTTCACGTACCCTCTTATCCAAAAATTCCACAAAAAAGCATTCCTATTACTACATCTGAAAATGTACTTAAAAAATCATGTAAAACGTCATCATGTAAATAAGTCCAAAAATCTTTATATATTATAGAAGAAGCTAGTTCTTCAAAAATTAATACAGGTAAAAAATGTACTCACGTGCACACATGCACACTTATGCACACACCACACACACATATTCCATATTACAATAATACGAAATTACGTCTGAATTAAAGTCAAATAATTTGAACATTTTATATTTTTATTCATGGGATATGATTTTGATCATATCACAGATGACGGAGAAAAAAATGTATTCGAATTTGAACATTTTCAAACTCATACTGTTAACACATGTAAGTACTAATCATATTGCTTTGTAATAGACGATGTTCCAAAATTTACGAATCAAAATATAGTATAGCAAGAAAGTTTTTGAAAAATAAAGTAAAACAGTTATATAGAAATTTTTAATTCAAACAGTAGTTTGAAGATGTAAAGGCTTAAAGTCGGTCAATCAGATCAGATGATTTAGATGGTCACCTGTCATACGATCATTGGTACACGCGCAATTCATGGATATGCATACCATCTAAGCGCAGTTTGTTACTGGCTAGTCTTAAACCTTTATATCTCAAAAATTACGGCATAAAATAAAAATTTGCAAATTACAATTTTATTTATCTTTTCGACGACTTGCTATATTTGAAATCATGAATTTCAGAACAATTTGTATATTTATATTTTATAAAGAACTTTAATTTTATAAAATCTTTCAGCTTCGTCAGATGTACAAAAATTTATTCTGCGAAAACTATTAGATATAGATTTCAAAATTTCGAGAATATTTCACCAACAAAATATTGCAACGACAACATTAAATGATATACAAAACCAGATAAAAATTTTTACCCTAGAAGATAAATCAGAAAAACGAATTTCGGAAGTTGATTACATGGAATTTTTTCCGTTAAAAACTGTGGAACACTTAGAGAAAATCGCAAAATTAATAATGGAGAACAAAATCAATTGTAAAGCGTTGGTATGTATTTTAAAAAAATAATTTTTTAAACTAATAACATACAAAAAGATTTAATCTCATTTATATTTTTTATAGATTATTGAACTATCACGAATAGGAGGAACAGACATCAAATCCCTTACATTTAATATATTGCGAAGAACTTTAAGTGATCCAGTTGCAAGCTTATTTAGTTACGTTGGTGGGAAAAAAAACGTTCCTTCTTTGATTTGCATTTAAGAAGTATTATAATTGGTAAGTTAAACCAATATTTACTTAAACTAATACAATAAGATTCGTATTCAGTAATCTTAACTGTTCATTAGACATAAAACAAGGATAGAATGATAAAAAAGTGTGCAAACATTTTTATAAGCGCGTTTTCAATAGGGATCAAATAGTTATATATGGTATTTTTTATTATATATGTTAGAAAGAGATAGACAATAACTACATCATATTATTTTTATAAAATAATAATGTACTTATTGTTTATATGTTCAATATATATAAAATACCTTACATAACTATAAATATATGTTACTTTTAAATATTATTGTATATTAACGTGTTATAGGTGCTGTACGAATTTATTTCCCCGACACAACTGAACAAATTATTTCAGTGCCTGTTAAGTCTTGGTTAAGACATGCATCAGAACGTAACGAAAGAAAGTAAGTTCCTTTTTTCATTTCTACGTGAATAAAACGTTATGTAAAGTATTATTTAAAAATGTATAAAAATATATAATAATGTCATTGTTGTGAAATTTTAATTAGTATAAATTCTTTTAGTGTGAATAAAATGAAAAATGTGGAACATGTTTCGGAACAAGATGACCAAGATGACGCTAGTTTATCGGATTAAGCCAAATATTCATGTTGTTTGATGTTATTTTTGATATATTCTATTCGATATCTATTACGGGTCCCAGAAGCATCAGCCGGATTTAGACAAGATTATTTTAGAGCGAAGTTGGAAGAACAACCTCTCGAAGATCATCATCACGCTGGTAGCGTAGAAAAATAGCAAGTAGGTTCTTGGAGTAGCGCGAATTGATGACAGGCTGTATTCGACGGTCGGTTGTCATCCGACGCGATGCAATAAATATGAGGAATGCGACAATCCAGAGGAGTACCTGAAGTCGTTGTCGGACCTGTCGTTAAATAACAAGGACAAGATCGTCGCGATCGGCGAGATGGACTTGGATTACGACAGGTTGAATTTCTGTCCTAAGGAGACCCAGAAGAAGTATTTCGAGCTGCAATTGTTGTGCTCGACGTTAATGCTACTAATGTTCCTGCACTGTCGCAACGCCAGTGACGACTTCATGTAAATCCTGATGAAGCACAAAAACGAATTGACGGCGGGCGTCGTGCACTCCTTCGATGGTAATCCTAAAGATGCGAATTCCATACTACAATTAAGCTTGTATATCGGTATCAATGGATGTTCGTTGAAGACAGAGGAAAATCTTTTCGCGATCACTACCATTTTCGCAAACAGACTCGTGAAAGAGACCGATTGCCCGTGTTGTGAAATCAGAGCGACGCACGCGTTTGCGAATGATGTTATCACGAAATTTTCGTTTGCAAATTGAACTTTATGATTCATGTGTAAGTAAAAGTTTTTGATTGTGATACAACAATATGTATGTAGTCTCTCACTGAAAGTCACAAGCACAACATCTATTCGTGAGATACGATCCAAGAAGAGCACGCATCTTTCCGTTTATTTCTTTTCCCTTCATCTGTGACTGAAAATCTGACCATCTTACAATAATCGTTATTGACAAGGAAATTATTTTTCACATCGGACTTCCTTACATTCTCGCCTATCAACGTAGAACTTGGACACAATAAAAACAAGACACCGTCACAGCATTTTTGTTTAATCTGTCATAACTCTTTTCACTTTTATTTATATTTATATTTTGTTATTTACTCACATTTTTATTTATTTATTCTAACTGCGTGTTCACTTCTTGGATCGAAGGCTCACATGAGGCTCCTGTAATTCGCGATATTATTATTTAATTTATCTATTTTTATTTGCGGTTTCTCGTTTGTTTTTTATAAGAAAATGTTTTTCACTGATGAAGGCTCTGTGTAGCACGAAACGCGTTTGATTTATGTATTAATAATGTTTAAAGGAATTTTTGACTCTTCGTTTGATTATAATAATTTATATGTATTAATCCTATTTTGAATAAACCTGCCCGTTATAGGCCTATTTGTCTTAACTTTCTTGTTTACTCATTGACACGAGCTTGTCACTACCTATTTTATTTAATATGTATTTTGTAAGAATAATTTTAATGGTTCTGTATAATCCTCAAACATCCTAAAGTAATCCTCAAATATCCTGAAATTATTTTTTTCAATGCATAATTCTGTATTTTAAAAAAATTCATAAATGGTTATCACGCACCGACAGCCCACGGATCCCGTTTGTGCGTTGCATTGGTTAGTATATGCTGAAATTATGTGTTGGACGTGTTTATAATCTATACCTCCTGTACAAACCTCCAAGGGGCGTCCAAAGGATGTCTTAAGGACGACCATGGGATGTTCCGAGGACGCCCTAAAGGTGTTTTTGGGATGTTCTTAGGATGCCCATGGGAAGTCCTGGGATGTTATAATGCCCTAAACCCGTCCCATTCACATCCCAGGACATTTAGGACGGATTTAGGATCATCCTGAGGATATCTTGTGCTATTAGGGTTAATTCCTGTCGCTCGCTACTAGAGGGTGCTGGCTTCAACGCTGGCGAGTTTCGACGACGAACTCTATGTCTTTTGTAGTTTAGACATTGCCAAAAATAATTCAATTCTCATAGATTAGATTTCTCGACACCAAAGACATTTTCCAATCGACTGAAAATGAATCGCAATAAGCTGTTTTTCCGACATGTGCTTCTTCACTACTTCGACCTAAAAAAAACCGCAGCTGAAGCACATCGCTTATTATCCAAAGTGTATGGTAACGAAACTCCATCGGAAAGAACTTGTAGAGTTTGGTCGGAACGCTTCCGAAACGAGAGCCGAAAAAATTTGAAAATGTCGAGCTGCAAGAATTGCTCGATGAGAATCCAGCCCAAACGCTTTTAGAGTTGTCGGAACAGTTAAATGTTACTACAATGGCCGTCTCAAAACGCTTGCATGCCATGGAAAAGATTCAGAAAGAAGGAAAATGGCTGCCATATGAGTTGTCAAAAAATGCCATTTTGAAAATGCCTTTTCACTATTGCAACTTCTTTGCTTGCCAGGCAAAGAAAAAAAAGTTTTTTGTGGCGCATCGTGACTGGCGATGAAAAATGGATTTATTTTGATAATCCCAAACGAAAAAATTTATGGGAACCCGGCCAACCATCCGCTTCAACGCCGAAAAGGAATATTCACGGGCATAAGACCTTGTTGTGCGTTTGGTGGAACCAGAAAAGTGTGCTGTATTACGAACTCTTCGGTCCAAATGAAACCCTCACAGCTGATCGCTACCAACAGCAATTATGCCGATTAAGTGACGTATTGATGCAAAAAAGATCATCCGTAGTCAACAATTGATGCAAAGTCATTTTGTTGCATGATAACGCTCGACCGCATGTCGCGAAAAGCATGAAGCTGGGGGTCTATTACGGTTCTCGGATTGGGTGAAAATGACGAAAGTGAGCAACTCACCCAATTACCGTTAATTTCACCTTGTGAAAATACAAAATTATTCACGTGAGCGGGTTCGGCACAAAATTTAGCAGTAAAATGGTGAAATGAGACAGAGATAAAAAGAAACATCTTGAAGAATATAGTAATCCCAGCATACGACGGATTATTTAATAATTGTGGTAAGAAATCGAAGAAATAATGTATTGTTAAGAATACGAAGAAAATTACGAAATGCTTCTAATCCATTTAATATACCGGAAAACGAATTTTGCAGTCTTTACAGGTACATGTAATTTTTTTGTATCTTTAGAGGTTATATTTTCATATAGATGACATACGTACAATAAAAACTAAAAATACAGTTGAGTAAAATAAGCGCATTGTAAACTTTTTTATAATTTTTCAGATTATCCAAAGAAGCTGTGCAATCTCTTATTGAAGATATACCACCTCTACTACCGAATCCAAGACGATGTCATGCAGTTTCTGTTGAATTACAAGTATTAAAATTAGAATATTATTTCAAAGTAATATAATTATTTTTTTTTTAGAAATTTGATATTTATTGTGACAATAACTTTCTAGGTTCTAACTGCATTGAATTTTATAGCTTCTGGTTCATATCAAAAGCGAGTTGGCCAAGATTATTTATCATGAGTCAACCAACAGTTAGTAAAATTCTACGCAATGTAGTCAATGCATTGAATATTATAATGAATGATTGGATTCAATTTCCAATCAAGGATGCAGAAATTCAGCATGTTAAAGAAATGTAACTATATATAAATAAATTTAATAAATTTATTTTATGATGAAATAATAACCCAGCAAACACCAAATATAAATGTAATATAACGTAGGAGCAACACGTAATATAACAGATGTTTTCCTATAATTATATTATAATTATGTAACCTTCCTTTAAATATACAATATAACTTGGTTATAAAACTATTATAAAACTCCGTTATTTACATGTAATACTACCGAATAATAACATAACTGCAATGTTGCGTATTACCTAACAATTATTACATTGACAGTATGATGATGTTATATAATTTGAATTACGCGGGATTCCAACCTAATAGCATTACATTGCACGCTTCCGTTCTTTCCGTTGGTTCTCATCATAGGAGAAGGACGCCTTTGCAACTCCTGAAGATAATCCAAGGAAATCTTGTCACTTTTTTAATCAAACTGTAATTCATTGAACGTAATGTAAAGGTACGAAGTTTTCCCATTTTTATTAATTTATATAATACTTATATGAAATATGAAGAGTACATTAAGATAAAATTTGCATAATTAAAGGTTAGAATCGAAAGTCGCATATACAATCAGAGATTGGCACAATTGTTTTCAAAGTAAAATACATTTTTCCCTTGATGTCCCACGTTAAATTGTTTTAAGTGTGACAATTGCAAAAAATTATACTAATATTTTTTAACATTTAAAATTTATTAATTCTTTAATTAATTTCATTTTCATGTAACATATTTTATTGCATTTGTTCTTCTTCATGTAACATTTAACAAAACTAAATTTATTTTACATATAACGTAGTTTTTATTCAACAGATTTGTGCTATCTTATCATGCCTAAAGATGTACGATTTTTATCTAAGAGATGTTATAATCAATTAATTAAAAACGTATTAGATTCTATCGATGTTTTTCCTTTACAATCAATTGTTTCGACATCTGGTTCAATAAGCGAATCAGCATGTACTTCTGAAAAAAACAATGTGTTACGTACTACATGCAATACATTGGATACAGAATGCCAAGTAAATGACGTAATAGAATCGCTATCAGAAAGCGACAGAGAACATAGTTTTGAATTAGAAAATGCTCTTGATTTGACAAATATTGATAATGCTCTTGACTTGACAAATTCTGATAATGTTCTTGACTTTACAAATATTGATAATACTTTTGGCAAAAATTTAAAAGAAGATTTCCAAACATTAGTTGTTGAGGACAATATTGCTCATAGTACTGTAAATAAGTTACTTAAAATTTTGAAAAAACATGGTCATTCTGATTTATCTACTGATGTTCGGGTTTTAATGGGATCACCGCGAAATGCATCCATAAATATAACATTTTTAGACAAAGGTCATTATGTACATTTTGGCATTTCATCTGGTCTCCAGCGAAGCATAAACATGTATTCTGCATTTATAAAAAGTAATCATTTAAAATTAAATATTAATATAGATGGTTTACTTATTTCCAAAAGTTCCGGTAGTCAATTTTGGCCTATTTTGACGTCTATTGAAGGCATACATGTTTATACATCACCATTTATAATTGGTATATATCATGGTATGTCGTAACCGAATGATGCAAACAAATTTTTAGCTGATTTTGTGAACGAATTTGTCTTTCTTTCTCAATGTGGTTTACTTGTTTCTAATAAGAGATATACTGTTAGTATTAACGCAATAGTATGTGATGCACCAGCCAAATCATTTATAACATGTACGAAAAGGCATACTGGATATTTTTCATGTTCAAAATATACACAAGAGGGTGATTTCAGATGTAATAGAGTAGTTTATCCTGAAACTCGTTGCACTTTACGTTCAAATAATACATTCAAAAATCGAGCTCAACCCGAGCATCATACTGGTAATTCTATACTAGAGAAGATTTCCATTGGTATGGTATCGCAAATTCCGTTAGACTACATGCATCTTGTTTGTTTAGGTGTTGTGAAACGATTGCTACAGTGGGTTAGAGGTAGTAAAAATATCAGATTATCAGCAGAAAATATCAAGAAAGTTTCCGATCATTTAATTGCAATCAAGTCCTGCATACCATCAGAATTCGCAAGAAAACCTAGAAGTTTATATGATATCGATAGATGAAAGGTTACCGAATTTCGCCAATTTTTGCTCTATACTAGCATTATCGTTATGAAATCAGTATTAGCACCTACGTTTTATAATCATTTTCTTTCTTTGAGTATTGCAATAAGAATATTAATTGATCCACAATTATGTATAATATTTAACGATTATGCACATTCATTATTATTGTGGTTTGTGTCAAACTATGGTACTATTTATGGTGATGAATATGTTTCACACAACGTACATAATTTACTCCATCTTTCGAAAGATGTCAAAACGTTTGGTTGTTTAGAAAACTTTAGTTGTTTTAAATTTGAAAATTATATGCAGAAAATAAAAAAAAATTACATAATTCTAGAAAGCCATTGCAGGAATTGTCTAATTGCGTATTCGAAGAATTACTAATTCCAATTCAACCGTGTCGTGTGGAACAGCATCCGATCGTTATTTACAAACCAAAATCGATGAACAATATATCTTGTGTGCAATTTAAAAACTTCAAAATTTCTACTAATGACATAGACAATTGCGTTTTGTTTCATGATGGATCTATAGTATTTATATCAGATATATTTGAAAATAATGACGTATTACTTATTCGAGCACGACGTTTTTTAAATCCAAAATCTGTATTTAGTATTCCATTCGCTTCGGAAAAACTTGGCATATTAGTAATATCAATGAATACTTCGGATATTATTCAAGTTCCAATAACATAAATACAAAAAAAAAATGTTTAAAAATAAAAAGCAATATCGACGCTGATTCGTATTTTGTAATTCCTCTTCAATTTTGTAATAATTAAATCAAATATGTAACAATTGACTTTAACATATTTACGTACATATGTTTCTGAGTATACAATCGTTTTTAAGATGAATAATGTACATTTTTTAGAAGGACAACAAATCTTTATATGGTAAGCAAAAGTTAACGATTTTATTAATATTTTTTAAATATTATATTTTAATTATGTAGTGATGTTATTTATTTTATTTTTTAATTTTTTACTGCTATTAAAAATTTCGAGTATATTTTTACACATTTATATATTAAAACAATTATAAATATTGATATGTATAATGAAAAATATTAAAGCAATATTTTTGAAAAATATATATAAAAATTGGTATTTTTGTTTAAGTAAAACTTATTAGCAATTTGTGTACATTATTGGTTTTTTCTAGATTTGTTATACATACAAAATGACTTCTTGTTCACAAAATAATGAATACGCAGTGGTCCGTTTTTTATCGGACTGTACATACTCAGAAGTGCCAAAAAAATGGCTTATTAAAAATGTCGACAGTTTTATGTGCTGGTGGCCACCACAAAATTCAAACACTGCAACGTTAATCGCTAATTGCGTAAATCCTAATTACGACTTGTGGAATAAATATGAAGTAGAGGTAGTAAAATATTGTTGTAAGTATGTCTTTTACTTCGGAGATACTTTTTTGTAAAATTTCAGTAATGTTATACTAAAATACTCTTTTCAAATTTTAATTGAAACCGCAGTATTGAAAATTATGTAGACTTTTACTGTGTAGAATTGAACACTCTTTACAAAGTATTACTGATTTCTTTTTATTACAGCTTCTCTTGAATCGGCGCGAAAAAACGCTGCAGACGAACTGTACCACACGAGAGATGAGGAACGATTTGGCCGAGGCAAAAGGCAGCACGTTCCTTATCAACCATATACAACAACATCCGACGAAGACTGTGAAAAGCAAAAAGAATACGAGAGTGCTGCAAGAAACAAAAGTACGTATGTGTCTATTAATGTGGTTATGTTTTACATTAAAATATAGTAATATAGTTTAGTAACTTTCAATATTTAGAAATCTAGTGTAAATATAAGCTAATTTTTTTATAATTATGTTAAATCTAACCAATTATTTTAGTCTTATATAAGTTTTTTTTTATAGAAAAACGATTGCAATCAAATTCTATTATGTCGAAAATACCATCATGTCCAGACAATTTTGGATCAATTGTACAAGATGGTACTGGCAAAAGTACACCTACAGAATTAAGTAAGTAATAATTGATACATTAAAATACACAAGTATATGCTGAATGGTTTTGTAGCAATTGAATATTATTGTTGTAATAGGCTTTTGTAGATTATAATTGTATAAAAATTGTAATTATAATTTTATATAATAATTATAATCATTAATACAGCTCCAAAAGAAGTAGATCCACTGATTATTCGTGAATGTTTACCAGACATGCAAGATCTGAACAAGAATTCAATATACCTATAATAATAGAAGGTATATTATATTAAAATCGACAAAACTAAATTTTAGCAGTAATATTACATAAATAAAATTATTTTAGACTCTGTTTCTCAACTTACGCCTGTCAACTTAAAGGAAAGCCTGGGTTTAAAAGGTACATATTTTCTTTATATATATTATTTTACTTATTTGAAATATTTTAATTATTTAGATATATGTATAATTAGATTATTTTAAAATATTTGTATCTTTTATGAGTAAAAATCTGTGTGTGTGTGTGTGTGGGTGTGCGTGTGTGCGTGCGTGCGTGCGTGCGTGCAATTTAATCAAGCTGATTAGAGTTGAATATTCTGAATATTTATTGATTGCCCATAATGTTATAGAAACTCTTAAAGATATAAAACGCATGGTAGCGGGATGCAGCGTGATATTAAGAGATAATAACGAACGGTTAAAAAAACTGGAGGATGCAATTAAAAACCGTACATTACAGGTGGCAAATGAGGAAAATTTTATTGTGCAATGTTTTCCTATCAGCTCAATTGAGAACATAAAAAATATGAAAAATATGTTGACAGATACTAAAGAAACAAATACACAATTCGTAAGTTTTTATATTTATGTGAATTTTATATATTTCCTAATCGTAACTTTACGAATAGTCATATAACAATTATCAGATTCGTATATGCCTTGCTTATATTTTGTTTTTTTTCGTACGTTTTTTGATATCTCAGACCTTACCATTGGAAACGAAAATTTACGTCAAAGTTGACACACATAAAATTCGCATCATACTATTCTAGAATAAGCAGATTAACAATTGCAAATATAAGATTACAATTTAACCCATAACATAATTTAATTTAATTTAATTAATTGTAATTGCAATTGTATTGTATTTGAGTGTACATTTTTACATGCGTCAGTACATTTAATATGAATTACTAATAAAAATGTGTTTTTATAGAAAAGATTTTTACTGAAAATTGGCGGAAGCAATCCACGGGATAACATCCAACGGATTTTAAAGAATATTTTTACAAATAAATGTGCTATGGATTGTTCATGGAAAGAAAGAAAAGAAAATTTAAAAATCTGTAATCTTCAGTTAACCAAGATTATGAAAAGTATGTATTCAGATATATAAAAAAATCTTAAATTAAATTTTATAAATAATTTACTTTAATTATTTTATCTCTTTTCAAGGAGAGGTTTTGTCGCGTCACGTCAGTCTCACGCGGAATTCGATAACATTGTGGCAGAATGGTTTCGATTTGCAATGCAACGCCAACAACGAGAAAATAAGGAAAATGTTGCTGATGCGCATTAATATATTATCGTATTGTACGTATTAATTAGCGTTATATTAAAATAACACTTCTTATTTAAATGTTAAAATGTTTGACATGATAATTAACGTTTTAAAAAATGTTATGTAGTTGATAATGACTACATTCTAACGCATTTTTATTCCTTTATACACATACATTTACAGATGTACATACCAAAGCATTAATTATTAATAATATTGATAAAAGTGTACTTTTTGAAATTAAATATCTTTAAATGGAGCTGCACTTTTTGTACACTTTGTTCGTATGAAGCATTAGTTAATAAAATCTGTATACAAAAGCTGATATCAAAATTATATATCAGAAATTTTGGTGTATGTGTATAAAGGATTATATTATGTTATTGTGACACATTAATTTGTAATTCTTGAGATTCGATTTAAATTTTATTTTTGCTCATAACTGCAAGATTTGCTATGATCTCAGTAGATAAAATATGCATTATACCTACAGCAAAAATAATTATTAACAAATTGTATTTTTGTTCTTTAAGACACTTTTGTTTTAATATAATTTCAGTAGAAAAAATATGCAGTATGTATGCAGTAAATATAATTACTTACACATTACATTTTTCCACGTGTTTCTTTTTATTATATTAATATATATTTTGTTAAAACTTTAATAAACAGAGAAATTTAATATATGTTAAAAAATCTTTTCTCGCAAGTGTTTTCCTAAAATTTCAACTTTTACATATTATTTCTAATACTAAATGCACATAATGATGCACATGTTATTTATATGATATGCACTTTCATAACTTGAATTTTGAATGTTATTGACAGATGCCGTAAAATAAGTCTTATATATAATTTATAACATAAATTATTCCATTTATGTGATAGAATAGATAAAAATTATATGTATACATATTTTTAGCATTCAAATGTGTAAAGCAAAATAATTATTTCACGTTTTATTTTAAAAAATATATATAAACGAGAATGTTAACCTATTACATCAATGATGCAAAAAATATATTAGGAGTACAAATTGAAAACCGCCGTTTTTTGTCAAAATTTGAGGATTGATTGTTGAAAAATGGTTACATACTTATTCTTGAAAGTATTGTCGCTGGCCACTACTTTCTCCCACCTTTCGGCAGCATACGAATCCCGCGTCGAAAAAACTGCTCGTCTTTTGCGGCGATCCACGAATCGACCCAGTTTTGGCCTCTTCGTAATAATGGAAGTGCTGCTCAGCCAGGCCATGCGCCATTGATCGGAACAAGTGGTAATCTGAAAGGGCGATGTCAGGAGAATACGGCGGATGAGGTAAGACGTCCCATTTCAATGTTTCCAGATAGGTTTTAACGACCTGGGCAACATGTGGCCGAGCGTTGTCGTGCAGCAACATCACTTTTTCGTGTCTTTGCTCGTATTGTGGCCGTTTTTCCTGCAATGCTCGGCTCAAACGCATTAGTTGTGTTCGGTAGCGAGCTCTTGTGATGGTTTCACCCGGTTGCAACAGCTCATAATAAATCACGCCGAGCTGGTCCCACCAAATACACAGCATGAGCTTCGAGCCATGGATGTTTGGCTTGGCCGTTGATGTTGATGCATGGCCGTGGTAGCCCCACGATTTTTTTCGCTTTGGATTATCATAATGAATCCACTTTTCATCGCCGGTTACAATACGATGCAGAAAATCCTTCCGTTTTTGCCGTTGGAGCAGCTGTTCGCACGCGAAAAAACGCCGTTCGACGTCTCTCGGCTTTAATTCGTATGGCACCCAGTGTCCATGCTTTTAGATCATTCCCATGGTTTTCAAACGATGTGAAATAGCTTGTTGAGTCACGCCCAATAAATCTGCAAGCTCCTGTTGCGTTTGAGATGAATCTTCATTCAGTAATCTTCATTAAGTAAATAAAATAAAGTTTCCAATTGTGCGTCTTCAAACTTTTTCACCTGTCCGGGACGCTCCTTGTCTTCTATGCCGAAATCACCACTTTTGAAGCGTTGGAACCATTCTCGACACGTTCTTTCACTAATGGAAGCCTCACCATAAGTTTTTACAATCATTCGACGCGCCTCAGCCGCAGATTTTTTCAAATTGAAGACAAAAAGCAAAACTTCTCGCAAATGACGCTTATTGGGCACAAATTTCGACATTTTCGATCACAAAAAAAATATATAACGCCGATAAAAATTCAGAACTGCAATGATAAGGAATTGTTGCCAGATGCCCAACCTTACATTTAAAATTTTTGATCTAACGTTTGGCGCCAGCATTTACCGCTGGCGCCATCTACTGGAAAACGGCGGTTTTCAATTTGTTCTCCTAATATAATATTGTTCTATTAAAGTATAATATATATTGTATACATTAAAGATACGAAATACTGTTTGCCAACTAAAATTAATTTTACTATAAAAATATAATAAAAAAGTATATATTTTTATTTGAGATGGAATGTTAAAAATGCCTTTTTTAATAAAAATAAATTTGTAATATCAATTATTTGTAATAAGTTCTTCGAACGTTTCTTGTTTATTATAGAATAAAAATACACGTGTTGCAGATCCTGATTGTTTTCTACAGATAAGGTCTTTTGCACATACTAATTCTAGAGAAGGTCTTTGAATTATTTCAAAGCAAAAGCAAATTTTTGCTTTCGTTTAAATTAATTCAAAAACATTCTCTAGAATTAGCATATGGAAAAACAAGTAAGTTCATTCAATAACAATAAAAATTACAGTAACATACCAGTAATATGTAACAGCAATATAGCAGCCATTAAAGTTATATTGCAGCAATGTAATACTGCAACAAATATTTGTTTAATTATATTAATGTTATATTACTGTTACGTAACATTTTAAGTACCTTATTATAGTACGTTACTATAGTTTTACAAGATTTTATATTTATGTTATATAACTGTAATATTTTGTGAGTGGGAAATTACAACTAACGTGAATGTTACATGTAATGGTCTTGTTATATTACTTGTTATATTCCGTTTTATAACAATCTAACATTTATATATCCGTGTTTGCTAGGAATCAGCCATAATACACGATAAGTAAATTAGTTTTACTTTAATTGTATAATAAATACATTTTGTTTTAATGTTACAGTTTCTGGACACGTACACAATTCCCTGGTGTTATTGGAGCAATAGATGGAACGCATATAGCAATTGTTCCACCAAATGCTGAGAGAGAACATCTCTATATTAATCGAAAATTATATTATTCATAGAATGTACATATAACATTACCTTTTAATATAACAAAACTATAATATATCAAAATAAATTATAAAATGAATAAGAAAGTTATATTGATATTAAGTATACTTATAGTACACGGTAAATTCTACGAAGTAATTTAATATATTTATAAATTTGTAGGTATCGGATTACGAGGGTAAAATTTTGGCCGTGAATGCTGCACATGGTGGAAGAACACACGATGCCAGAGTTTGGAGAGCATCTCTTCTATCTAATCATTTGCAAGATATGTATGCAAGAGGACGAAAAGATGCTTGGCTTTTAGGTAACAGCAAATTTAATTGTACAGTAGGGTTTCTTTTGTTACAGTCTTATTGTCAGCAATACATTTTTTGATGTAAAATAAAAATATAATAAATTGTATTATATATATGCTTTGTATACAGGTGATAGTGCTTATTTGCTATTGCCGTATTTAATGACACCTAAATTGAATGAACCTGAAGGTACACCATCAGCAAGATATACACAGTGCCATGTCCAAACTCGGTCTTGTGTAGAACGATGCATAGGTATCTTAAAGGGGAGATGGCGATGCCTCAGAAAAGAGAGAACTCTGCATTACACATCAGAAGTTGCAGGTATAGAAAAAGCATTATATATGTTCGTATAAACTTTCTTCATATAACTAATAATTTAAATTGAGCATATGGTTGAAAAAAAAATTCAAAAAGTTAACAGTTTGCACTAAATGATACATAGAATATTTTATATGTATATATATATATATATATATATATTAATTTAAACGTTATATACATATATCTATATAACACATATTTTTAGCTCGAATAGTTAACGCTGCCTGCGTTTTACATAACATCGCTATTCGGTGGAGGCTTCTGGAACCGAACTTGTACTACGATGAAATAGATGAAGAACTTCCAATAATGAATGAAGATGTGGCAATAGAAAATGGGAATGAAGTTCGACAAAAGATCATTAATACGTACTTTCAAAATGATATGCCATTACAATTTTGAAAATATTCACAAGGTTTATAACTTTAATGTATACAGGGTAAATAAAACTTTTAAGAATTTTGTATAATATAATGTATAGTATTTACCAATATTTTCTTATTGATAATAAGAACTATTATACTGCAAGCAGTTTATTGCAAAATCTTCATTATTGTTTATATAAATTAATAAGATTCTGTTCTGTTTGTCTATAATAATTTTATTTCTCTATACTTATGTTTGACAATTTGTAACAAAACATTGCACTATTATTACTTAAAACCGTATTATACTTAAATGTGAAACATAAAGTTTATAACATAAAAGTTAATTATTATTATTTAAACGTTGTAACGTTACGTCCCTCCGCCGCGCCACCACTCCGGTCCGAACGCCGAACGCAACGCGTAAGACCGAGCACGTGCACGCGCTCAGGGGGTCAATCATGTAATTTCACGTGGAACTTTTCACGTTTCACTTTTCACTTTTCACGTTTCACTTTTCACTTTTCATTTTTCATTTTTCACTCATAGAGAGTTCACGTGAATCTTTTCACACATAGCGATTATGTATGAATAATGCGCGGAAGTTTAGTTTAGGATCCGAAATTCACCATTAGAGACTCTATCATTGCAACTATCAAGCGATCGTGAAAAAAGTTTCTACCTGCTTTTACAGTATAACTTCTACTGTAAAAATTTTATTATATAAAAAAAATTGTAAAAAAAATATTCATAAATAAATAGCAATATTTCTTAGTTATATTGCATAAACTTAATTTACAAATATAATATATATTACATTTATTTTTAATGATCCATATATTGTAACAACTATTTTATTATGTAGTAATCTAATACTCAAAATTACATTGTAATTTAATTCAAACATTGTTTTTCAAAATTAATTTTAATTAGTTTTTTATGTGTGCAAATTTTAAAGTAAATTAATTTCATTAGTCATTAAATTTAACTTTGTTTAATTAAAAAATATTGAATAATTTAGAATACGACCTTGATCAAAACTGAATTCTCCGCTCACACATGTATTTTCCAAATTTATAAGTTATAAACACTTACATGATTGATTAATATTCTATTTCACAAGACGCACCTTTCTTATATCATTGTGTATCAAAACGCGTTTAAAGTATATTTTTATCTAAATTTGCATTTGATGAAACCTCATTCTATATAATTATCAAAATATCAATTTGTCAAATATAAATATCAAATCTAATTACATCACAAAAGCATTATTTTTATTTATGTATTTTATCCTATCAACGCAATGCAATACCAAAAAGGTTAACCTCTTCAATAATACCTCTTCAAACTGTTACCACACTTTCATTCTTATTTCAAAATACATACAATTTATTAATTCCCTAAATTTTCACCTTTTCGCCATCACGGCTGATGGCGAAAAAGTTCACGTGAAAAAATTCATATTTCCGCTCATGAGTGAGTTACATGATTCCGTGGAATCGTACATGATCGTGCAGTTCACGTGAAACTTTTCACTTTTCACGTTTCCGCCCTAGGGGAAATGTTACATGATAGACCCCCAGCTAAGCTTGCCGCGATCACGCGCTACCATGCGTGCCGCGCGTCGCGTTCGGCAAGCGTTCCTACTCCGGCCGGCCCAACCGCGCGCGCTGATTGGTACTTGCGACCGCGCGGACCGCTATATAAGCCGGCATCAGGCAGCCGAAATCAGATCGCTCCAAGCCACCGATCTCGAACCTACTCCGCTCCTGCGCCGGGTATTCTCGACGCTCCTTAGCTTGGGCATTCTCAAGCACTTCCTCGGGAATGGGCATACTCGTCGGTCCTAACGGCTGGGAATACTCGGCCGATCCCATCCTCCGTCCGCGACGGGAATACTCGTCGTTTCCGCGGCTGGGTATTCTCGGCCAATAGGAACCGTCCGTCCCGCAATTCCGTTCGCGGGGATTCTCGAGACCAGCACCGTCATCGGGAATGCTCGACGCCGTCCTCTGGCTCATTCCGCAAACCTGTTCCCTACGGGGTGACAACACTCCGCAGGGAGAGACCGCTTAGGTCTCTACCGTCGACCGCTCTCGCGTATCGCGGAACTGTCCGCTGCGCCGCGCACTGCCGATTCCGCGATCGCAACCATCAGTCGCGCGGGCCAATCACGGCCCGTTTAACCGTAAGTTAAGTTAGCCGCTTCACGGCAACTCCAATCATTGCTTCCGAGCGCCTGGCGCATAATGCCTGTCCGTCTGTTGCTATAACTATCCGAGTCCGTTCTTTAATATTAAGTGACACCGCGAATTATATATTCTTGTCCGCGGAACCGATGATTGTTTAACCGAGCAACCCCGATTGCTACCTCCGAGCGCATAGCGCATAACACGTGTCCGTCTGTTTCCAGAGTTTCTAAAATCCGTTTCTTCTAGGCTGCGTTCAGATTCCTCATCCGGGTGCACCCAAGCATCTTTCTATCCTTGTTTAACATTCGGTAAACAACAAAGATAAAACGACATTTAGGTGCACCCGGGTGGGGAATTTGAACGCACCCCTAAGTGTTTAGATCTTAAGTACGCCGCGAATAAATTGTGTCTGTTCCTTTTAGTTTCACGCGGGTCGAACTATCGCGCAACCGAGCACTCCGGTGCCGCATTCATACGCGTGTATTTCAGTGTTATCCAATAACGATATCGGGACTGTATAATTATTTTGTATTAAACCAACGTCTCAAAATATATTCAAACTATTTCGTTTCCACTACCAAACCACGGCGTTATCATTTGACACGAACCCGGACATCCGGCGAGCACATCCGAGCAACCGATCCTGAACCTAAATCCCGTAACCAACACCGAGAAACTACCAGCGTTACAACGTGTATTTCTAAAATGTGGAACATAAAGTTCATAACATAAAAATTAAATTATTATTAATTAAACGTGTATTTCTTAAATGTGATATAGGTATAAAGTTTATAACATAAAAGTTAAATAAAGGTAAAATAAAAATTTGTACTTTATCTTATTTATCACACCTTATCACATTCAATATTGATAATAAAGCATAACAAAAATAGATGTTTTAATAAGAATAGAAATCTTTGATCATATTTAGATTACGTAAAATATGAAAGCGCTATTTTTTCAACTTCTTCTCTTAAACGTAAAATATTAAAATCAACATCATGTAAAATATCTTTATAAGTAGAATGAATGCTTTTTAGAAATTCAAATTTTTCTTTTTTTAAAAGTAATTTTTCTTTCAAGAGTTTCAATTTTTCTTGTTTTATTTGCATGTTTTCACGCATTAATTGTATTGCTGTACTGGAAGTATTTTCTTTCTTACTGATAGCTAAAAAAATTAAAAAATTTAAATGTAATATATTTATAAAATTTTATATTTTACTTTATTCTTTACAATAACTTAAAAAAAAATAAAAGTAATCAATAATGATTAATACCTTTGTCTTGCACTTTACGTTTAGAAGTAACCTGTTCATGTGGTATATTTGTATTGTCTTTCAAAACAACTTCTTCATTGTCAGACTCAAAAATATAGTCAAATATATTATTAGTATTGCTTTCCACTTCCTGCAAATATTCATTTGTATTTAATTATCATTAGCATAGAAACATTCTATTTGTTAACAAAAATATACATATACAATATACAAGATACATAGACAACACAAACAAATTATACAATAATATTTTACTTACATGTGGAAAAAAACCTGTGTTGTTAAGAACTTCACTTGTTGAGGTTGACAACGGCACAGATCTCTCACGGACATCCATGGGATGCCCGGAGGACGTCTCGAGGACGTCCGTACGTCCTAAGGATGTCCTTGGACGTCTCCTAGATGAAGTGTGCTGCTAGGGGAATACCTGGGTATATCATCCATCTTGTACATTTTTTTGGAAGCCGATGTAGAAGTACATTTCTAAAAATATTATTATAATTACTAATTTATATGAAATAATTAAATTTATATAAAAATAATTTATTTGATTAATTGCATTATCTATTATTTATATTAAAAATAAATGTATTATTTTTATTTATTTTCCTATAAATAATAACGTGCTCTTAATCAAATAAATTGTTTTAATATACAAATTCAATACACACGCACACATACACACACACCTTTTTCATTTGTATAGATGGGAATTGTTCTTTCAATTCAACTTCTTGCTCAATTGCCTCACATAATTCATCGTATGTATAAGAGAATCCTCTCTTTACGATTGTATTGTTAGTGAATGTGGTAAGTTCTCTTTGTATAGTCCTGTTAAAATTTCCTCCTTCAGGTATGCCTTCTAAACCAGCAGCTTCTGGATCTATAATTTGTAATAAACTTTCTTGCAATTCCGTTAGCTCAATTACTTTTGGCGGTTCTCCTCCTGTTCCACCAGCATAACTTTTGTGCACACTTTTTCAGCACATTTGATTTCCAATCTCTCCACGTCTATGTTTAAAATATATCATTTTTTTATAATTGTATCAAAAAAAGAAACATGTAATAATTCTTCTTATAACTTATATACCTTTTGCCATTCCTTAGCTTGTTTCTGGGGTCCACTTCCTGTAGCATTTAAAGATGTGGTGATACAAGTCCACATTTCATCCTGCGTAAACAAAATTAATTTATTTGTCATTATTACATCACATTCATCTATTATTATAATAGAAATAAAATATTATAAAAAATTATTAAAAAATATATAATTTTAATGTATTATGATACATAATGTATAAGAGAAAAAGTATTTACTAAAATTTTTTTATTCCCACTGTTGTATCGTAAGCGACTTCTTGCAAAATCTTCGTTGTCCTTCATATAATTTAACAATATTCTTTTTTGTTTATCAGTAATGTTCATTTTCTTCTTTTCTCTTTTTCTTTTTTAATACCAAATTTTAATGTCGAAACGCTAAACGTGGATGCAAGCAATCCTAACTGCGCTGACTGCGCTTTTTCACGGTATTTCAATCACCGGTACGCGGTCGACCAATGACATCGAAATGTTTTGTGAAAATGTGAGATTACTATCTGGAAATGGCTAGTGACTTCATATTTTCACTCGACTTCCATAATTAGGTGACTAAAGTCACGTGAAATGAAAATGTCAAAAGTGAGTATGTTCACTCAAAAACCGTAATAGACCCCCAGGTACTCGCGAGCTTACGAGGTGTGTTCAAAAAGTATCGCGAATTTGGAATTTTCGCGGGTTACGTATATTCGAATTTCGATCTTTTTGTGGCGTTATGTTGGTACTCATGTCTCTTACTTATGCCGACAAGCTCGGCCATTTTGAATGTTCACTTAATTGTTGACAGCTGCTTTGCTTGCACGTGTTTTGGATCGTCTTCGATTTTTACCTATTCAAAAAAATGGATCAAAGAACCTGTATCAAATTTTGTGTGAAAAACGAAATTAAGTGCGCGGATGCATTCCGAATGTTGACTGTGGCATACGGAGAAGCTACCTTGGACCGAAGCAACGTTTATCGGTGGTACAAAATGTTCTCAGAAGGCCGAGAAGATGTGAACGACGAAGAGCGTGCCAGACGCCCGAGCACTTCAACAACAGACGAAAAAATTAATGAAGTGGAGAAAATGTTATTGGCCAATCGTCGAATCACCGTTAGAGAAGTTGCTGAGGACCTAAACATATCGATTGGCTCGTGCCATTCGATTTTTATCAATGATTTGGGCATGAGACGGGTCGCCGCGAAATTCGTACCAAAATTGCTCAATTGCGACCAAAAACACCATCGCATGAACATTGCTAATGAGATGTTGGACTCTGTCCGCGACGACCCAAATTTGCTCCAGAGGGTCATAACTGGTGACGAATCGTGGGTTTATGGTTATGACGTGGAAACCAAAGCTCAATCATCTCAATGGAAGCTGCCGCACGAACCAAGACCGAAAAAAGCGCGCCAAGTTCGGTCGAATGTGAAAGTTTTGCTGACAGTTTTCTTCGATTGCAGGGGCGTGGTGCATCATGAGTTCTTGCCACAGGGTAGAACGGTCAATAAGGAATATTACCTGCAAGTTATGCGCAATTTGCGCGAAGCAATCCGCCAGAAACGCCCGGATTTGTGGAAGAACAAAAATTGGCTTTTGCACCACGATAACGCCCCTGCTCACACATCGTTGCTTGTGCGCGACTTTTTGGCCAAAAACAACACACTAATGATGCCGCAGCCACCGTATTCCCCAGATCTGGCCCCCTGTGCCTTTTTCTTGTTCCCTAAACTGAAGAGGCCCATGAAAGGACGACGTTACGCTACGCTTGACGAGATAAAGACGGCATCGAAGGAGGAGCTGAACAAGATGAAAAAAAATGATTTTTTGAAGTGCTTCGAAGATTGGAAAAACCGTTGGCACAAGTGTATAATATCTCATGGGGATTACTTTGAAGGGGACAAAATAGATATTCATGAATAAATAAATAATTTTTGAAAAAACACAAAATTCGCGATACTTTTTGAACACACCTCGTAAATGGGAAGTTCTGCCGCACCCAGCGTACTCCCCAGACTTGGACGTCGGATTATCATCTCTTCCGATCGATGCAACACGCACTTACGGACACACACTTCTCCAGTTACAACGAAGTCCAAAAATGAGTGGATGAATGGTTCGCCTTGAAAGACACCGCGTTCTACCGTCATGGGATGGCCCTGTTGCCGGAGAGATGGGAAAAAGTAGTAGAAAATGAAGGAAATTACTTTGATTAAGGTATTCATTTATTTGACGAAAATACGGCAGGAATTAAATTTATCACCTAATATTTATGAAATATTTATTTAATCAAATTTATATTATTCTTGTATTTTTTATACAAAAATATTTTGCTGCTTTATTTGAAGAAAATATTTAAAACTTCTAAATAATATAACAAAAATTTTAAGTTTTTATATTTGCAATAATATTTTCAATATCTCTGCTCATATTATATATATATATATATATATATATATATATATATATATATATATATATAAATAAAATTAATTATGAGCATCATCCAGTAATATCTGCCTGTAATTCGTACTCTCAGTAGTTATTACACATACAGTAGTTGTTCGTTATTTGAACAAATTTAAAAATGTCGCAAGATTCCTGCCGTATTCGTACGGCTCTGTCTACTTCCTCGGCTTCGTCGTCGTTCTCGGTGGATCGAGGAGCTGGGAACGACGGGGAGACGCGGGAGCAGAGCTTCGCGGCTTTTCGCGCTCTCGTTAGCCGACGCTCGCGCTCTCGTTCGAGGACTGTGTTACGGAAAGCACGCGACTAACGACCGCGATCCATTTTGACTCCGTTCCGAGAACTACGATTCTTATATCGTACAGAGCGTCTTGTATTGCGTAGGCCCAGAGATCGTTGAGCTCTGTGCCGCAGTGAAATAAAGTGATATTGACAAGTTACTCCAATGCGTGTCTCTTAAGATACCTCCTTGTAATTTTCGTTTAAGCGCTCTAAGTCCAGAGAGTTTTTCTGGACCGAGGCGATATGCGAACAGTAGTCTTTCTAGTGATACCCAACAGGCGAGTAATATCCGTTTGTATTCTGTTGCTAGTAATTATTATAGAGGCAATAATATGCGTCTTGATCATTACAGAGCCACCAGTAATAATTACACAGCCGCAAGTAATAATCACACGGCCGACAATAGTTCTTTTTTGTAAGGGTATCATACCAGACTATATGTCATCGTTTACACCATCGAATTAAATTAATTTAGTACCAATATAATACTTGGTACGCGTATCAAACATCTAGTGTAAACTAGGTCTATCTGCTGTAGCTAGATAAAAACTCAAATTTTTCGTTTGTTTCGCAGTGTCCGTACTCTTCAATTAATTCAAATAACAGTGTCTGTACTCTCAGATCATTCAATTATCGTGTCATGACAGCAGCAGATAACAGCTACGTCACGGCAGTACCATGTCGTTTTTGACACTTAAGGCACCGTTTTGATTGGTCAAAGAGCAATCACCATGTTCAACTGCGCATTCTCGAGAATGGAATGATTTTGTTTTTATACCATGCTGTTTATTTTAGTTTAGTTTAGTTTCTTTTTACTGTAACGGACAACAACGCGAAAAGTGATAAAATCCAGTCTTTAAATAAAGATTATTTATTTGTTTATTATACATACGCTCTGAAGTTTTATGATATTCCTAACTGCTCACCATTCTTACCGTTATTGAACAATTGTTCAATAAAAAAAAAAAAAAAAAAATTTACATTCTTCAACCAGATCTTGCTCATTTTTTACTTTTCTTGATTTTTGCTATACCATCTATAGTTGCTTACAATTTGACCGCTTTTCTTCTACATTAAAGTTAACTTTATTATTAGGCTCTCAACTTTTTAACTGTTCAATTCTAATTAAAATGCATGTTTTATATATCGTATAATTGCATAATAGTTTTACGATAATGATAATTATTGGAATGTATATGATATAATGATTTTTATGGACTTTGTAAACGCACATACAAATAAACATTATACATTATTACAAAAAAGCAATATGACAAATCAAGCTTATATTTGATTATATTTAACTTACAAAAGGCATATAATGAAATATAAAAGCACATTTATTATGTTTTGCGCTGTATAACAAATAAAAAATGGCGTCGTAGAAGTGTATAACATTATTATCGACGTTGTAAATCATCATTCATTAATCGCATCCAGGGACGAGATGTTTATAATTGCAACCGTTGATTGTGGTATCGAAAGCTAATCCACTTGGACAATTGAATTTTTGTATGATGTAATCACCGTTGACATTTTGGCACAGATAAAATATGCTGCAATCTTCTTCATCGCGGACGTAACCATCTTTTTTGCAAATACCCTTGGGAGGTGCAGTAACCGGTGGTTGCGTCGTTTGCGGTGCTTGCGTCGTTTGCGGTGCTTGCGTTGTTTGCGGAGGTTGCTTTGTTGGTTTAGGCGGTTCTCCTCCCCTCAATCCAGCATTCAATGTTTTTAACAGAGGATATTTTTCACCACAATTGCCGAAAAAGTCGTCAGTCTCAATACTCCACAACATCGCGCCACCGAGACCCTTGGAGTTGATGTAAGCGGTTTTCTCAGTAAGAGAACTATGAACGCATGTGAAATGATTATATTATTATCACATAAACTCCAGTGAGAAATGACTTATCAAATCGATGTCGAATCGACTCATTAAATCAATATCAAAAATTTTTAAATTTACGTAAAATTTTGAAAAATTACTAGAGAAATGACACATTTTTTGTTTCATTATTTTTAACACGTTTTTTTTTTTAATTTTACTAACAACACTACGATCTGTACGATAAACCCGGGAAAAATTTTTCTCAAAATTTTCATACAAATTGAATACTTTTAAAAAATACTGAAAAAGTCTATATATCTTTCAATAAAATTGCTCATATTTGTAAATTCTGAAATACTCTAAGATTTGTATAAAATATCTGAGAACTTTTCTAAAAAATCATGAAATTATACACAAATTTCGAAAAATTTTAAAAAATAGTATGGAAAATTCTCCAGGGTTATAAAATTTTTCTCAGAATTTGCAAGTATTTATTAAGTATTTATTAAATATTTATAAATATTTATCAACTAAAACAATTAAAAACACAATTTAATTGAACTCTATAGAGTTGAATCATGTAATATACAACCAATTTGATAATTTATTATATTTTACTGGGAAATGCAGATTCAAAAACACAATTCAATCTTACTAGACCGAAGTTTTCTAGTAGTTTTCTAGTAGTTTCAATGAAACATTTTCAGCAAGTATGTCAAAATCTTGGCTGTGTTATTTTTGCAATAATTTCTTTACAATTTTTTTTCTGGAAGTGCACGGGATTTTACAAATGCTTGTTAGCATCAAAGTTATTAAATTGCTCGATAGTCAATTTAATTTCTTAATTGACTATTCTAGCTTCATGTAAGAATTATATTTCGAGGCCGACGAAAATACAGCGCGCAATTCGCATTACTTACATTTACTTACAAAATATGGTTTTTATTCTGCAAATTGCCTTGACCAATTTTTAATATAATCATACATACGTGGAAAAATCTTACTGAAGTGCTAGTTTCAGATTTTCTTTAGGTTCCCCATTTTAATAACTATTCAAATATTCAATCTTTTTATAATTTTTGAAAGCTTATAAAAAAAAGTGGGAGACAAAACATCTCAAATTTGTTGCTATATTTTTTTGTTATCTGATTCCCCACTATTCACATAAAAAAAATAATTGAGATATTTTGTCCCCTACGTGATAAAATTTTGGCTTAAACATAAGAAAAAAATAAAATTATTACCTTGGAAAAAATCTAAAATAACATAAAAATTCTTAATATTCAAGGAAAAAATTATAACAAAGAAAAAGTAATGAAAGAACTTAAAAGAAACAACCTTAAAAGAACAACATTTTAAGTTGAAAAGAATGGCTTTTTTTTTCATTAAAATTAAACTAATAGAGTATGAGTTATAGCAATTAACATCAATAATTTGGTTCTTAAGTCCATTTTTGGTAACATTGTAAATTGATAGAACACATTTAAATTTGTTTGTAACTTTTTTATTTTTGTAATATATTTTATATTTATAAAAGTTATAGCAATTTTAAAACACAGTCGGGCGTCTGATCATTTGAACGCTCCGGAATTACCCGAAAATATCCGAACTCGAAAATGACGTCACGATCATGGTGTAAAAATACAAGGTGAAACGTTCCCATGGATGCGCAATCGTCTAAAGTAATGGTGGGGGCTTTGACCAATCAGATGTTTGCCCCAAACTGTAGAGTTAAGTTAGTTACATTGATGCATATGTCATATTTTTTTTTACGTAAACCTGATATAAACTTTTTTTTATTTCTTTTTAATTCTCTGTGTTATCTAGAAATACTTTCAGTTCATTTTTATCAATAAATGTGCTTTTAAACAAATAAAGTTGTAAATGATGTTACAATTATTATATGCTTAAAAGCACATTGCAATAAAAATTAATTGAAAATATGGATCATAACGTATTCTAGTTCGTGTTAATTAACGTAAGTCTTTATTCTTTTATATTGATGTTACAAATGTTTATTAGTTATCAAGTTTTTTTATAAAAACTTTACATATTAATAAATTTATCTGTATTTTTACTATACATATTTAATATTGTGTCCAATACAAAATTTGAATTTCGCGCTAATTTTGGGGCAAACTTTGGATTAGTTTTTGATGCGTTGAGCCATCATTATGCGCAGCGTTTCACATTGTATTTTTATATGGTCACGATATTGTTGCCGAAAGCGCATAGTTGTACATACACCCATGGAATTTGATTCTGTCCATAGGAAAATTTTCCAAACTAAAAAGTCGCTATCTTTCTACATACTTACAGTTTATGATTAACGTAACGACCAATAAGCTCTACCCATAGAGAAATTATAAGTCGAATCGACGTCAATTTGACGTCGATGGCGTCTAAAACGTTTCCAAGTCGAGACACCAACGTCAATTTGACGTTTTGATAAAATAACATTGTAAATCATTTTACCTAATTTGTAAAATTGTTTGGAAACTATTTTTTTTCTTGACAGTTGTTTATTAACTGCAAAAAGAAAGCATAGCCTTCGGACAATTTTACAAATTTGTTAATGTGATTTATAGTGTTGTCATCAAAATATCTCTTTATTTAAAAATGGCATACAAGAATTGTCAGTGTCTTACATCACATGAAAATTCAATTTAATCATAATTTATGAAATCCTGTAATTTTGGATTGAAATAATGAATTTAATAAGTGAGTGCTGGAGCCATTGCTAGGCGGCCACGTTGCAATGGATGTTTTTGTAAGTGAAATGAGATTTTATATCTAGGCACCATCGCAGCTGACTCTCCAGCTCATACTTCAGTAAAACTTTTAGAAGCTACTTATTGTAACTTTGAGACGAATACTCGCTCTCGTTCTTTTTATACGTGACGTGTGTGTGGAATACTGTTCAACATAAAATTTTATATTTTTACATGTAAATAATAATTTGTATTGTTATTTAATTTTGTACATGAATTAAATGTTTGATTCAAATTTAATCTTTCTTTAATCTTTTTTAACAAAAAGAATACAAGAAATACTTTATTTGTAAATTAAACATTTATTACGTTTACATTAATGTATTCTGTTTTAATAAATCTATCTGGGTTTCGATCTTATTTTTAATCTTAATACCGTATTTTTAATCTTAATACCGTATTTTTGGTTCAGAAATTTCAATCAATTTAAATTACTTTTTTTTCAATCGGTTGTAATCGCACATTTTCGGCATATTGAATTTTTTAATCAAATGTTTTAACTTTTGGCATGATTTTTTCCATCCTTCCAGTTCATTAAACGATTTCTAGGAAATGATAATGGAATCGATGTTAACATCATTTTGACGTTGAAATTATTTTGATATAATTCGATATAGGTCATTTCTCGTTGAGTTATAGTACCAAAAAGATGTTAATATCATTTATTAACTGTTTTATACACGTTGATATTGACATCAAAATCGAAATTTGAACATTTTAACATCGATATCGACGTAAAATTTGATCTCATTTCTATCGTCAAAATGACGTCAATTTGACATCGATCTGACCTATCATTTCTCCCTGGGTAGTCGTTACATTAATCATAAACTGCAAGTATGTAGAAAGTGGTGACTTCTTAGTTTAAAAAAATTTCCCCATGGACAGAATCAAATTCCATGGATGTATGTATGTACATACAATGTCCCATGGACGTCCATAGGATATCCGTGTGCTATCTGGGGAATTATGCCACATATTTTTTCCTGTCAACTCGATAAAGAACAAACTGCAAATCATTCCTTTCATCTTACTGAGAAACGAAAACGTAAAGCAGAAGTTACTGATACTTTGGCTACAGAATGCTCTTCGTCTAATATTAGAAATAAATGAACTTACATTGCAGCTTTCGCATTCTTAACTTCAGCAGCGTTGAATTTGTCACTTGCCTTAATAAACTCACAAACCATAAATGCATCTATTTTAGGCAAATTTCTTGAGTCAACCTTAATAAAACCTGATTCTAAATTATTTGCGATATTTGAAGCTACTTTTTGTTTATAATTTGATAATAATTGTGCAAAACTATCACACAGCAGAAGGTTGAAGCGCGCGGAAAAGGAATAACATCGTAACACCAATAGCGTTGCGTTTTTAACCATTTAAACTTCTATGAATATTTGAACTTTATTATTAAATAAATATAAATAAAATAACTGATTTTATTTTAATAAATCGTTATCATAGTACTTATATTTTGATAAAATAATTAAATTTTTCAATATAAAAACTTATTTACGAACCCAATTGAAAATTGAAAAATCAATATACGCTGATTTAAAATGATCACCGCAGTCAAATATAAAATTTAAAAAATTTTTTTTAATTGATTTTAAACTCAAAATATATTTAAATAAATAATTACAACATTCAAATTTTTTAATTTATGAAGTAATTAATTAATTCTAAAGTGGTTCAAATAGAGTGAAATAAACCTATAAAGAATTTTTGAAGAATACTTCAAGACAAACTAATTATGATTAATTCTTTAAAAAATTCTTCAAATATTCATTTTTCTAATTTGGTATGTATTGTTTAAAATAAATTCTCAATGAACTACTCATCTCTGTGCTGCCTGGTTAATATGCAGAACACATTCACAATTGGTTGATATTTTTATGATGCATTATGATTATTCATAACACAGTTGCACAATAAATTTTGAAACATTATCTAATAATGTACGGAATGTTAATTATACATTAGCTTACAGAAAATTTAGCTTATGTATACTTGCAATTAACTCTTCGCGTCATAGTGTAGCCCTGGGACCACACATACCATCCAAGATTATTTTATCAATAAATCAATTATTTTATGTATTTCTTTAGCATGTTTGATATTGCTGGATAGCTAAAGATTTCCTCTAACTAATATAATAAGTTTTAGAATGATATTTTAAATAAATAATTTGTTGTTAATAAATATATAACAAAAAATTACCGTTTTTCCAGAATAATTTGTTTGTATAAAATGTTACCCAATAATCTATACCTCAAAATTACTATCTGGGGGTTTTTGAGGTCGCTGATTATAAATCCGATGTCAAAAATTCAAAACTTAAAATTCAAAATGGCTAATCCAATATAACGGACAAAATTATTAATAAATTATAGCGGACGAATTTTGCTATTTAGAAATTTTCGAGAGGGCGACACCCGTTTGGACACAGCTCAATTAGACACCAACCAATCATCTTGAATTATCTAACCTAACCAACGGAAAAACTCTATGCACCGGCCGCTGTGAGTGATGGTGTCCAATCGATGCTGTTTTTAAACGGGATCCTCCCTTTTCGAGATCGCTGATTATGAATTTTATGTCAAAAATTAAACATTTAAAATGGCGGATTTAATATAGCGGACAAAATTATCAAAATCAATTGAATTTGCTTTAAATTTGCTGTTTAGGGGTTTTTGAAATTTCTGATTACGAATCTAATGTCAAAAATTCAAAATGGAGGCTCTAATAGTGGCGGGCAAAGTTATGAAAATCAACCGATTTTGCTTGAAACTTATTATTCAGATGTTTTTGAGATCTCTGATGACAAATTTGATCTCAAAAATGCAAAATTCAAAATGACAGATGTAATATTGCAGACTTATATAAGAAATATATTTTTTAAAGTTTTAAGTAAATTTGGTTAATTTAGGAAAATTTAGTCCACCATATTGAAACCATTTTGAATTTTGAATTTTTGAAATCGGTTTCGTAATCAGCAACCCCAAAAACCACCGCATACCATATTTCAAAAAATTATATTCACTAGAAAAAAAGTGACGAAAAGAATTAATTCACATTCATTTAATTTATTCCTATATACACTGTCCACCGAAAAAACGGTACACTAAAAATTTAGAAAAAATTTACCAAATTTAAACGCTTGTAAAACAGGAAATATTTATGATACAGGGGTGTTTCAAAACAAGAATTAAAGCTTGAAACCAGTACTTAAGAAACTTTTAATGCCGATTAAGTGGCATGATTAATTTGCTAATAGCCGATGATAAAACAAAAACTTGCAAAATCGATAAATAGAACGTGCAGTTTTTAGAGTTGTGTGGAGTGAAACAGTTGACGTAACTTAATAAGGTAAAAAGCGCGTGAAAATTCGAATTTTTCCCTTCAAAATGCGCTTTTCGGAACTCGATACGATAATTTTTCGCTAAATTATGCCAATTTGAAGAAAAATTGATTTTTACGAGATAATAATGAATTATGAATTGTAATGTCGCCGTTATCAATGCAAATCACTACAATTCTGTCCAAGACATGTTGTTGGTTAAAAACATATCCGCGCGCGCGCGTGCGTGTGTGTGTGTGAGGTGGTGTCTCTCTCTCTCTCTCTCTCTGTGTGTGTGTGTGTGTGTGTGTGTGTGTGTGTGTGTGTGTGTGTGTGTGTGTGTGTGTGTGTGTGTGTGTGTGTGTGTGTGTGTGTGTGTGTGTGTGTGTGTGTAAACCATGGGATCCTTATCCTGGTTTCTAGTTTTAATTCCTTTTTTGAAACACCCCTGTATCATAAATATTTCTTGTTTCAAGCGTTTAAAGTTTGGTCAATTTTTCTTAAATTTTTAGTGTATCGCTTTTTTTGGTGGGCAGTGTATAATTATATATAATTATATACAATTATATTTGATTGTATAAAGTTATATACAAAAATCATACATGAATGTGTATAATTATATATAAAAATTTTTTACTGGGAAGGAATAGAGAGAAAATAAATTGAAATTAAAGACGCAGCGCAATTGAAATCATATAGAAAATTACTATACAAAAGAAAGAAAGAGAAGTTGTAAAATCAACAGTAAACAATACTTACGTTACATCATCGTATCCAACCCACTGATCACCCTTATAAGCATATGGAATACGATGTTCTTCATGACGAACAACGGTCCAACCACCTTGCTTAAGGAATTCGCAAATTTCGTTGTATCCAAGCATTCCACCTTCGCGTGTGTACGGACCAGCAGTAGCAGGTCCGGTGGTAGGGGCTCCAAGACCGTTCTGATTCTTATCAGCGAGAGTGAAGGCTCTACCATAGAATGGCACTCCAAGAATCAATTTTTCAGGTGGACAACCTTTATCCAACCAGTAGCTTACACATGCATCCTAATATAAATATATAAGTGTGCTCTTTTTCATTTGTTTCCAAAGATAGTAACTGCTAATACCTTATCTGAAAAGAAATGTAGAAAATACTTACGACATTAAGCTTAAGATCGTTTCCAGATTCGCCCTTACGCGAGTAAAGTGGAGCATTGAGACCAGTTGTTTTCTCCCAGGCACCGTGCAAATCGTACGCCATAACGTTGATAAAGTCAAGATATTTGGACATGGCAGAAATATCGTAGGACAGAGAGGCGGAAGACTCGGCAGCAGCAACGGCAGCCGTAAGAAGCAGTCCATGTTTATCAAATTCGGTTCTGAGTTCCTTAGTCAGTTGTACGTAGTTTTGTACGTCCTCCGGTTTTCCACCACGTTGATTTGGGTACTCCCAATCGAGGTCGAAACCATCGAAATTGTGTTTCTTAACAAACTCTACAACATTCTTGACAAATTTCGCACGAGTAGTCGGATTGCTGACGACAGTCGAATATTTGGCGGATCCCTCGTTCCATCCACCAATTGCGATAAGAGTTTTAGTCTCTGGGCTCTGCTCACGAAGCTTATTGAATCTGCCAAAACCGTCCTTACCCCAATTGTCGGGAAGATCTTGCCACGAGTCCAAAACTCGGACCTCGCCGTCCGTACTAATGCCAACAAAGGTATAAATCAGATGGGTGCAAAGATGCGGTGGAATGTAAGAGATGTCAAATTTCCCACCAGGGGGTCGGTAAACGGCCCAGCTACCGAAGTAACATACGATCTTCTCTGAAAAAGATAAAAGTCAGAAAAGTCTCACAGTTTCTTATTATGAATAAAGCGCTCACAGGGTACATGTCTTATCCTGTGAACGGAGCTACAGAAACGACTTCGTCTCTTTTTTTTATTGTTTTTCTTGATCAATACTTACTTCCCGTGTCGCCAGCCGAAGCCAAAGCAGCTAATGCTGCGAATACGAGTATCCAATGATTCATCTGCAAATTTATCATACAAATATGTACATGCAATAATTGTAATTAATAGATAAGTAATGCAGTAATTGTAATTAATAGATAAGTAAAAATGTCTATATGGTAACGTCGGTATTTACGCTGATTGAGGATTTACGCAGAATTTAGTCAGAAAAGAAAGAATAAGAGTAGTGAACAACTCATTTCTTGCATGCCTTTATAACATATTAGTAGAGGAAAAAAAAGATAATATGGCACTTATTTTTATTTTATTAAATAACTTTGTTTATAATCAATATTTTATATTAACACTTGAACAATTGTATTCGTCAAAGTGATGTTTAACAGATTCTAGAATCAAAGTAATGAAATATTTATTAATTAGGATGTGATTTATAAAAATGTGACGAATTGCATAATTGTTGGAAAAAAAAGTAATGGTAATATGGCTTAATAACCCAAAATAACCCCAAAAAAATTTGTAAAAATCAGTTTAGTTAAAAAAAAACCCACAATATTTTGTTACAAGATCATATATTTTTAATTTTCTATCGTTCAAAATTTTCTTGTGCTTAAAGATTTTAGAGATATTATATCCATGTTTAATATTAAATATTTTATCCATGTTTAATATTAAACAACAAACATAAAGTGACATTTCTAAATGACATGTTTTTGAACATCGTCCTTTAGAATAACAATCGAAGAAACATTACAATATAAAAATTTTTAGAAACTATATTAATAAAATCCTATGTTATTGTTCAACTTTGAATAACTCAAAATGTATATAGCTAAATGAAAAATTAAATAACAAAAGAACAATTGAGTATATATACAGTCGTGCAGTAATATGATCACACATTTAAAAACAATGAGAAAGTATGTGTAATCAAGTGCTAAAATAAACTTTGAAAAAGTTTAAAAGTGCTCAAAAGTAAAAATGTCTTATAACAATTGTCAGTTATTATGTTTTGGCATGTTAGCCTCAATAAAAAACGGCGAGTTACTAATTGAATAATTCCATAAACAATTTTTGGAATTCGTCACCTAATAACGAAAATAATGGGGATAACCATAATATCCACAGTAGCCATAATATCTTCTTCTCCTCTATTATATTATAATTTTAGTTTTTTGCTATCAATCTTAACAAAAACATGTTGAATCGATTTATTAACGTAGTATGTAGCGCAATCATGTAGTGTAACCTATGAATAATAAATTATTGCAAAAAGTGTAAAAAGCTAGGTTATGCGTTCACGCGTAATAAATATTCATTACGTGTTAACAATGTAAGCTTTGTAGGCTACATAATCTATATAAAATGTCATTTATATAAACTATAATATATGAATCATAGAAGATTTGAACTTGATAAGAAAAATAATGAAAATTTGATATAGGGCTATTCCGCCTAAAGGGATCAGGATCAGTCATATCTCAGAAATTTTTTAAATTTTATACATTTATAGTACTCTGAGAGATAAAATTTTATGCGAAAAGATTTTTTTAGTTGCAAAATTAAGAGATATAAGCAATTAAAAATTTGATTACCATTTTGCTAAAAAATTCTACATCCATGAGTTAAATATGAATACTTCAAAAACGTATGTTATTCAACGTAAAAATATATTTACATTTGAACATTTTTAAAATGTTCATCTTATGCAAATAATTTTCTAAGTCTGTATTGCTTTATTAACTGACATGATGCAAAATTTTTTTTGTGGCCGCATGAGAAGTTTTGTTTTCGTAGAAAGCGCGCGCGCAAATTTAATAAATTTTTGTTACCTGAGAGAATGAAATAGAATCCTTCATAATAATTATCTCACTCTGTTTAAATTACAAACTTCAGATTCACTTCGTATACAGAATATTTGATCGAGTTATATCCCAATGAGAAATAACTTATTGAATCAATATCAAAACGATATCAGTTTAATGATTTCGACGTTGAATCAATGTCGAATCGACATAGATTTCATTATCATTTCTAACTGGGACTGAAACAACAAGCGTTCAAAATATCACAAGTAATCTTCCAGACCCCCTAGTATGTTTAAGGGTTCATCACGTTTTAACCGAATAGATGTAGATTAGTTCTACATTTTGTCTAGCAAGTATTTTATGTACATAATACTCAAACTTAAATTCTTAAAACCTAATTTCTCAAAATTAATCGATTATTTCTATTAGAAATTTAGTTATAGCAACGTATCAATCACGTTTCGAACTAGTTGAGATGTCGCTACGATGTAAAATCCTACGAGTTAGCACGTCACAGTGACATGTTTGTTTTGCCTGATACAGGTAAAGTGATTATTTATAAATTATTTACGTGTCACATTTTCCACATATGAATGACCGTTTCTTTTTTTTCAAACATAAAGAAATAAATATTTCATATATCTAATTTTTTATAGCAGTAAATGGTATAAAGTTTTTATTGATATTATATTATTATTATATATAATTCCTTAAATATAATAACTAATATTTGATACATAAAGTTTTAAAGTTAATTGCACCGTTATTCTACATTATAAAAATGTTGTTGACTTGACTAAATTTTAAACTAGATTAATATTTTTCAGATCAAGTATTTATGTATTTGACTTAAATATATAAAATACTTGCACTTAAGTTTAAGCATTTATATATTTAATTTAACTGCATATACTATATATTTAACTTAACTGCATAAACACTTAGGACATTATACTAGGATAAAAATTTCAGGATTTCCCAAGAAATGTTAAATAAACTAAAGGAATTCTATATACAGTCTACATTCTAGCCACTGGACGTAATTTTAAGTCGCTCACATAGCACACTGTATCCAAAAGACGTCCTTGGGACGTCTAAGTCCTAAGCCGAGCTTAAGAACGTCCTTAGGTCGTCCAAATCCTAAGTCGATTCTAAGGACGTTCTTTGACCGTCTCTCTGTGTCATATGGCACAAACTAGGAAAGCTAAGGGAAAATAGAAAAATTCACGGTTATAATATTTTTCCACATTCCTACATTATCAAATAACTAACTCGTTTAATGTTAAAACTTTTATTTAATAAACATTTGAATTTGAACAAAGAAATTTGAGATTAAGAGATATTTTGCTTTAAACAAAAAAGACTGAAACTGCCTATGGAGGGTTAATCCAGAATATATATAATATGCAAATATGTATATAAAGAATTTAAGAAAGTTTTTATTATAAATCATATTTAAACTTATAAGATTATTCTAATAAAAGAAAAAAACATTTATATTGTATCAGAAAATTAAGTATATGTAAAATTTGTTTTTTATTGCTGCATTGGACTGCACTAGCTTTTTCTTCTTGCTTTCATCAAACAAACATACATCTAAATATTATTTTTAACGCAGAATGTGCACTACTTCAGCAATAAAAGCCAGGCCTATAATACATATGACAGCTACTCTGAATCATAAAGATCAACTTAAAATTATACATTGTTTTTAAATATTTAATCACATATTTAATCCCTTATGAATAAAAATAAAATAGAAAAATTTCTTTAATATATAATAGTTAAATTCTAATTTTACAATTTCATTTCAATTTTACAATTTTACAAAAACATATAGAAATTTAGAGCCGCTGCTCATATATCATCAAAAATTGGTTGCATTTAACGGAAAGTACAGCTTTGCAATTGTTGTAAAATTCTTCGATATAAATGGTTATATATTCAAACAGGAAAAGTAAGGGCAAATATTAATCGTATCAAAGAATTTTACAACTATCAATAGACAAAATTGATCTATGAATGAAGAAACCTCTATTTACATCCCAATAAGCAAACAATATTTTTTAAATGTTTTTTAAATGTTTTTTTAATAAAAATGTTTTCATACTTCATTTAATTATTGTATTATATTGATATATTTTCTAGTTGCATTCTTATTTAAACAAATAATAATAGAAAAATTATTACAGATGGTAATCCGCATTTGTAAAAATCAATAGAAAAACTATAATTTTATATATATTTATATAAATAATATGGTTCAATTATACATAATTCATCTTTTCGATAATATATACTTACTTAATCTATCAGTTATATATACATATTAGCATAAAGTGTTCACAGATCATTACGAAGGATCCAGTTCAAAGCGATCACAGAGGTCGAGCAACGTTCACTCGAGTTGCGACTTGGATGGGTAACCGTTTGGGAATTTCCGAGAAAAAATTCCCGATTTTTTTTGCAAAAAATGTTTTTAAAATGTTATTAAAATATTGTTTTGCTCATTGGAATTATGTAGTGTAATAGTATAATATATTTATGCGGATATTCTTTAAATCTCCTAATGGTTCTGAAATGCGTATGTATATCTCGAGGATTGCCAATGGACATCTTTAGGACTTCCGATCGGATGTCCATGGGCAAGAATGAGGCGCTCATTTGCTAGTGGACGTCCCGAGATTATAACCTGTTATATCCCTTAGGGACTATCCCTAGGATATCCCGCCCGTCCCGACAGGTCGTCCTTAGGACGTCCCGTGGACGTCCCTGTGTTATTAGGAAAGTTAAAAAATTTAGTCAAAGTAACAACTTTTTTTCAATGTATAAATTCAACATTAATTATGATGCATCAGTCAGTATATTGAATCAATTTTTATAAAATCAAATCAATGTATAAAGACGACCAATAAGACGGTGTACCAGTGCACAAATTATATTTCCAAATTCTCAACTTTGGACATCGACTCGCACGTATCGGCCGAACAAGAAATATGAAACGGGTTTCTTATTAAATTTTCATATTAGTAACGTTCCAGAACTTGAATGATTTATAAAGCGTTGAAGATAGTTCAAAAAAGAGCTAAAACGTACGTGAATCGCATGATGGATTAATTTTGATTGTAACATATGAAATATAATTTGTGCACTGGTACCCGCGCTTGACTCTTATTTGCTATTTTTTATTGATTTGATTTTGAATGTCAAGTGTTTTCTGTTGCGTTTTCAATTTTTATAATTATAAATAAGTACGCATAGTTATTAATAAATGGAAACACAAGTTAAATTAATACAGTATGATCAAAAATATAATGAAACCCATACGTTTTAACCCGTGACCTCTCACTAACACATAAAAATATTTTTACATATAATTATATATAATTAATACCGGTAGCGCGCAACATGTTTATTCAGTACAACAAAAGCTTGTAACAAAGTGGGGAAATCAGCCGTTTTTATAAAAATTTGTTGTAAATTTAAGAAATATACATTATTTTATGATTTATTACAACATATTATAATATTATTTGACTTTCTAACTGTAGAAAAAAACAAATTATATATATATATATATATATATATATATATATATAGATAGATAGATTTTTGGAATTATTATACTTTTTTATAAATAATGTATTACTTAATAAGACCCACTTATACATTTATTGTTATAGCCATTGCCATTTGTTTATAGTATGTATGTGGCTTACAACAGAGAATAATGATTTTTAATGACGCTAATTTTTCATAAGCTAAAACTGTACTAAATAGCCAGAATTTCTTAAAGTTAAAATATTAATTATAGATAAAATTAAAAATAATTGTGATGTTTTACAGTAAAATAGATCTTAAAGTATTTCGTATTTATGATTAATAATCATTTTAACAGTGAATTGGAAAATATTTTAATTAAATATGTTTAATTCCTCTGTTATTTTCAATTTATTTTTAATTTGGGCCTTATTAAAAGCACAAGAATTTAATGAGGTCCAATGTCAGAGTTTTAAAAAAATTTTTTTTTTTATTTATTTTTTTATTTAAAAACGTTTTATATAGATTATAATTTTATTTTGGTTGAAATAAACATTTTATTCTTATTTATTTCATTTTAATATCGTTGTAAATAAAATTTATAAAAAATAAAATAAGTTAGGTGAGCCTTCGACTTGGGTACCTTATATAAAAATATTTTATAAATAATCATACATAATTATATATAAAATATATATGTAAATTATATGATAATTATAGATTATTAGATTATAGATTACATAAAAATTGTTTCCAATGTGACTGAGTTTTCCTTCAGTTTCTTTTCCATAATATACAACTTATTCCAAAAAACTATGCGACATTTACATTAATTTCGACTTTCACTATGAGTATATCTGAATCCAATTTTTTTGGCATTATGGAGTAACTGCCGTACATTATTGTGTTTTGCCAAATTTTTGATACCCAAGCATTGAAGAGATTCCACTGTCGGAATGTATGCGTACTATTAAATTAATTTAATTTGCGACTTGATTTATTTATGACTTATTCATTTTTATTTATTTATTTATGCAAATTTATTTGTTAAAAAATGATTTAATATATTAAATACAAAATCATTATTCGCATTTAACTCACATAGGCATTCTCACTTATTAATATTGTAATTAATTTATCATTTTATCGCTTAATTATAATTAGTATCCTCGACAATATTTATTAAGTTATATAATGAAAGCTTACATAAAAAATTACAATTATATAGGTATATTTACAAAAATAGATGTAAAAGCATTGATCTTTTATAAAATATTAATAAGTATTAGCACAATTGATTTTGAATTTTGATATTTTATCAAAACTTTATAGAAATACATCTTACAATTAGTGATATATTTACATAATTAAATTTAGAAAAAAATATTGTTTAATGATCGAGGGAAAAAACTTTAATCGTATTTCTAAATGTTTTATACATAATACAGTAAAATAGCTATTTTAACTGTATAATGTATAAAATATTTAGAAATATAATTAATCTATATATTTATATGTTTATAAAAATGTGTAATTATTTTAAAATTATCATGTAGAAATATATTGCAACATGAAAAATTACTCATTCAACTTAGCAATATTTAAAATAAAAAAATCAAACGGTTAGTTAAAATCATTGTAAAATATTAATATCTCAAACTTAGATTTTCTCATTTTGGCAAATATTATTTAAAAATTTTATTTCTTAACTGCTACGTTAGGTCGTATTACTTTAGCACAATTATTGTGAAATTTTCCTCATGATGCTATTATTGTGCAATATTTGCACAATGTGCCTTTCGAGAATGTTGTGTATAATTAAGTATATGTTTTACATCCCAATCTTATGTACTTCTATCTTTACTTGCCAAAAATTACCATCAAAGTTGTGTCAATTTTTTCGAAATTAATCCAATTAATTATAATGTCCTTACCTTATAACTATAAACAATTTCTTCGATAGACCTTGGCACTGTGATACCAAAATTTTATTCGCGCTCGCGTTATATATACCCTATTAAAAGAACGATGCAATTTTTATCTGTTTGATTATGATAATGCTGATAAATATGAATGCAATTCACTTGTACATACGTTTAATTATTACCATGAACTTGGAAAAACATGCAGGTGCGTCACGCGCAACGTCATTATATAATTTTATTCGACACTTGATTCTACAATTTTTGATTCCGCAGATCTGATCTGAACACCTGTGCCATTCGTCAAGTTCAATTTGCCTGTGTTCTAAGAATAATTATTGGAATCTGGTCCAATTGAATTTGTTACGAGTAATGTATAATTAAAAAATAAAGAGACATTGATGAAAGCAACACTTAGCTCATTTTTACAGAAGAACATTGTTAACACATCAGCATTTGCTCAACATTTTCTACTGCTTCCTACTTCTTTTAAATAACGCTTTTACAACGCGTCTTGCTATTAAAATTTTACTATGTTATATTGTATCGTCTACATTATGTCGCTATGTCACGCAAATATCTCACAAGTGCAAAACATTAATTATCTGATATCATTGTATAAATTTACATTTGGTCTCTCAGCAAGTAATAGCAATCAAGATCGATAAATATAACGGCTGTAACAACAGGATTGGGAAGTAACGTGTTACTTTTTTCGATAACAATCATTATTTTCTTCTGTCTGTAACGGTAACGGTGACATATTTACACTTTTACAGAAACGATAACAAAGTTAATTGTTACTTTATCATTACTTCATTTCTTTATTAAACTGTTAGAAATGTTTTTAGTAATAACATTTTAACTATACATGAATTTAGTATTATGCGGATACCTGGAAAAAGGATACCTGGGATTTGGGTAAGGCAAAAGAAAACACAACAAAAATTTTTCTGGTGGCCGTACTAGAAGGACATGCGTTACGAGTCGTGCGTTTTAGTAACTCTGCAATATGGATCAGCGTGTAATATTAAGCGCTATAACACCTGTTTCCAGGAGTCGTGCAATCATCGGTCTGAATTTGAGTCAGAGGATCTAATCTCTTTAACTCGGGATTTGACCAAACGCGATCTGATTCGGAGGAAAAAGCGACGTGGGTTATTTTAAAAGATAAATTGTAAAAATTTTTCTAAATAAATTGTAAATGTTTTTCTGTAAATATTAATAAATATTTATTATAAATGTTTTTGATAAAAGGTATAAAAATATTTTATACATATGTTATTACAAAAATAAATATAAAAATCTTTATCCAAAATGTTATTAAAATGAGTTTTTCCTCCAAGTGATCACTACAACTATTCATTATTTCATGGCTCACACTATTTCCTTTCATAGTTTGAACATCATATTCGAGCTGAACAACTTGTTTTATATTAATTGTTACATCTTCTTAACAAGGAAGCTCTCTATCTCAATATCAGCAGCCACGATTATTACAACACCAATTTATTTTGAAGTTATTGTTATACTAAAGATTGCTCGAAATAAGAGCTAAAACGTCAAGATTTCAATAAGTTACTTATGTGATTATACTATTGATTTGAGATTGCTTCTCATTGCGCACTGTTTACCGCGCTCGACTCGTATTGGCCGCGTTATTTTCTGTTATTATATATTGACATTTTTACAAGTTTTAATTTTTTTATTTATGTTATTAAAAAATTTATTAATATTTTCTTAAATATTTATATTAAATAAAAAATAAATATTTACGAAAACATTTTATAAAATATTTCTGTAAATAAATATGATAAACAAAAAACAAATATTTATAGTAATATTTTATAAACATTTTCTATAAATATTTTGTTTATTTAAATTTTTGATCAGTACGCAGCACTGCCTCTAGGTGAACATGGGAGTTTTATAATTAAAAAAATCTTGTAATTAAAAAAATCATAGAACAGAGTAAAAGACCCCTGATAGTCAAGCGTTATTTCGCCTGTTAAGTAAACTAATACACTTTACGAGTTGTAAAGTTGCCGTCAATTTGCTGACACCGAAGTTCTGTGCAAACTGAGTTAGCAACATGAGAACAAATAGCCATCAATAGTTTATGAAATTTTAAGAGCAAATAGTGAGGATTAATAACGTGTCATGTTGATAGCAAGATGACAACATGCGATGATCTCGCATTTCATATACAGTATCGTGCTAACCTTTGACTATATACCTCTGGACTGTTAACGGCAGCCATTAGTGGAATCTAAGATCTCAGCGCCCCCGGGTCCGGAAGTTGGTCAAATTAAGAATTACCTAGCTACATTTCAAGTAATAATCGGTACAATCCTTTGACTCTTTGAGACTGTATAGTCAAAGGTACATACATACAACCGAGACGTGTTGAGGTTATTATTATTTGACCTATTTATGTTATAGGAACAAAAATATAAAATATAAAAATGGTTCGTTGTTGTTCTGCGGAAATGTGCAATAATAAAAACATGTAATACAATCCTGCAGAAGCAGCTTCAATAAAATCTAAAAATGTGTTATTTTACAAGTAAGTTAGATTTTATGAGATGTGACCTTACATCTCAAACACATTACTTTTTTTTGTTCAAGTAATAATAATTTAAAGAATTATGCTTCTGTAGGATTCTAATCTTACATTCATATTCATTTTATATTTATTATTATTATAGAGAATATTCTTTATTATTACATATTTATATTATATATATATATACACTACTCAAAAGAAAATAGGGAACACTTTCCAGACACCAAAAATTAGGCTATTTTCAAATGACTGTAACTCGGTGAAAAATCATCGTAGATAAAAAATAAAAAAAGCATTTTGAAGCTTGAAGATCCAACTTTAACGCTCTATCAGCAGATTTTCAAAATTCTTTTAACTTCCTTGTCTTATGCAGTAAAAAAGCACACCCTGTTTTGTTCCTTAAAATTTCGTATTTTTGACACTTTGCAGCTCGACCAACAAATTTTTTTCGAACAATTCAAGTAAAGCTTCATAAACTACAACATTTTGCCTACAAAATGCTTTTTTTAAAATTTCTCTACGATTTTTTTTGACCGAGTTACGCTACTTTGAAGCTAAACCTGCATTTTTTACAAATGATATCCGTACTCCGTGAAAAATCATCGTAGACAAAAAATCAAAAAACCATTTTAAAGCTCGAAGTTCCAGCTTTAACATGCTGTTAATGGTTTTCAAAAATTTTCTCAATTTCTTAGTACTATGCCCCAAAAAGATACACTGTTTTTTCCTTAAAATAACGTATTTTTAACAGCCTGTAGCTCAATAAAAAAATTTTTCTCGACAAATCCAATGCAAGTGCCATAAAGTATGACATTTTCTCTACAAAATGCTTTTTTTAAAGTTTTCTCTACGATTTTTTTTGACCGAGTTACAAGACTTTGAAGATATACATTTTTTACAGTACATTTTTCCGAAAAATGACGTCTACCGCCGACATTAGCATTACCCAATGTGCACCACGTGGAGGTTGTCGGTCGGATTTTTGCACATCGTGTGTGTGTGTGTGTGTGAGTGTGTGTGTGTGTGTGTGTGTGTGTGTGTGTGTGTGTGTGTGTGTGTGTGTGTGTGTGTGTGTGTGTGTGTGTGTGTGTGTGTGTTATGTATCACAGCAGAGATAAGGACCCCGCAGTTCGTCACTTCTGCAGTATTTAATGACTCCAAACCCTCTCTGCTGTGTGTGTGCGCGCGATCACATAAATTGGACCGCTAGGGAATGGAGAAATGTATATTTCTCCGACGAATCACGTTTTTGCCTTTATGGCAATGATGCTCGTATACGTACTTGGCATCGACGAAATGAACGCTATGATCGACGTTGCGTTATGCCAATACGATCCTACAACGGCGGTTCCGTGATGGTGTGGGGGTGTATATCACTTACAAGACGAAGTGATCTAGTGATCCTGCCACCTCCGGCAATGACGGGTGTTCGTTATATCAACGATATTCTACGACCACACGTTTTGCTATTAAATCGAACCTGTCGGAACTTTATTTTTATGCAGGACAACGCTCGAACTCATACGGCGAATATAACGCGACGTTTTTTTCAACGACACGCAATTAGACTGTTAAATCATCCCGCCAATAGCCCGGACTTAAATCCAATCGAGCACATTTGGGATGAAATGGAACGACGATTAAGGCGTCGCGAGGAACAGCCGCGAAATTTAGAAGAATTGGGAGAAATTTTAACGGAAATTTGGCACAACATTCCGCAAGATCGTATTGCAAGATGTATAAATATGCGAGAACGCTTGCAAGCAGTAATTGATCAGAGAGGAGGAAATACACACTATTGAACTCTCATGCGCGCGAGCGCATACACACACAGCAGAGAGGGTTTGGAGTCATTAAATACTGCAGAAGTGACGAACTGCGGGGTCCTTATCTCTGCTGTGATACATACACACACACACACACACACACACACACACACACACACACACACACACACACACTCACACACACACACACACACGATGTGCAAAAATCCGACCGACAACCTCCACGTGGTGCACATTGGGTAATGCTAATGTCGGCGGTAGACGTCATTTTTCGGAAAAATGTACTGTAAAAAATGTATATCTTCAAAGTCTTGTAACTCGGTCAAAAAAAATCGTAGAGAAAACTTTAAAAAAAGCATTTTGTAGAGAAAATGTCATACTTTATGGCACTTGCATTGGATTTGTCGAGAAAAATTTTTTTATTGAGCTACAGGCTGTTAAAAATACGTTATTTTAAGGAAAAAACAGTGTATCTTTGTTGGGGTATAGTACTAAGAAATTGAGAAAATTTTTGAAAACCATTAACAGTATGTTAAAGCTGGAACTTCGAGCTTTAAAATGGTTTTTTGATTTTTTGTCTACGATGATTTTTCACGGAGTACGGATATCATTTGTAAAAAATGCAGGTTTAGCTTCAAAGTAGCGTAACTCGGTCAAAAAAAATCGTAGAGAAATTTTAAAAAAGCATTTTGTAGGCAAAATGTTGTAGTTTATGAAGCTTTACTTGAATTGTTCGAAAAAAATTTGTTGGTCGAGCTGCAAAGTGTCAAAAATACGAAATTTTAAGGAACAAAACAGGGTGTGCTTTTTACTGCATAAGACAAGGAAGTTAAAAGAATTTTGAAAATCTGCTGATAGAACGTTAAAGTTGGATCTTCAAGCTTCAAAATGCTTTTTTTATTTTTTATCTACGATGATTTTTCACCGAGTTACAGTCATTTGAAAATAGCCTAATTTTTGGTGTCTGGAAAGTGTTCCCTATTTTCTTTTGAGTAGTGATATATATATATATATATAGTGTATATATATATATATATATTTATTTATTTGTGTATATATGTGTGTTTATATAGATTTCCAAGCGATCCAAAACTACGACAAAAATGGATACATGCATTAATTAATTTAAACAAACAGGAAAATGCATTGAACTTGCCGAAAACAGCATCATTATGTGCAGAACATTTTGAACCAAATTGTTTTGAAAAGATTGGCTTATTGCCTATTCATCTGAAGCTTCATTCCGTTCCAACAATATTTCCACATAGAAAATAAAAGGTTAATAGAAAAACATTATATAATAAAATACAATAATAGATTTAAAATGTTTTAATATTCTCCATTTTCTTTTATTTTTCGAATATATGTGAAAATTAATTTTTTTTAATTGCACGTTTGCATCATGGTTCTACATATTGAATTTGTTTCCTTTGCAGCCCAGTATCAGTACAGTTTTTAAATGAGACGATAATCACGCCTTCGCCTTCGCCTTTATCTTCAGATGAGATAATTATAACGCCTACGACTTCAAAAAGAAAAATAAGATATCCAGGCGATATCACAGATGATATTTTAGAAGAAATGACTCCGAGGAGATTGAAAGAATGTGTTCGATTGTTGAAGGAAACTTGTAAAAAAAAAGATCATGCAATCAAGCGATTACAAACTGAGAAAACCCGACAGAAAAAGAAGATTAAATCATTACAAGAACTTTTATCGGATTTAAACAAAAAGAATTTGCTTTCTTCAAATACTTGCAATTTGATTGAGGTATAGTTTTTTATTTTTGTCTTCCCTGAGGATTATTGTTCGAATATTGTACAATAATAGTATTACAAATTGACGAAAATTTTGAATAATTACGCTAAGATGATACGTTAGAACAAAGTAATTTTATATATATGATTAATCTCTAAATAATATTTATCAAAAATTAGACAAATCCAAATTTCAGATTTAAATAATTTACAATTATTTCAAAAACTATTTGATTCCTTATTAAAAATGTTACCATGCTGAATATGTAACCCAGCAAACACAGTTGCATAATAGCAATGTTAATAGAATAAAATCGGAAATAACACGCAATATAACATGCGCGTTACATGTAATGTCCATGTTAGTTGTAATTTCTCACTCATAAGAAAAATAACAGTTACATAACAGTTGTATCATATTTGTTATACAGGAGTCATATTAATAATTCAGTTTTATAACAGTTATATTATTAAAATAAAATGTTTGTTATATAAACCTAATAAATGGCAGTTATATGACTGTTATAAGTTGTGATGTTGTAATATCAAGAATTCAATTTTACATAACTATAATATTGTTAGGATGTAAAAATTCGTTATATAACGTGACACACACAAATTATATAACTATTATTTTCTGTGTTTGCTGGGAATATTTCTTACAGCATTGTTCCTACTTTAAAATTTAAGAATAATTGTACATTTCTGTAAACATTTATTTAGATTAATTATATTTCTAAATGTTTTACTTATAACGCAGCTAAAAATATTATTTTCAGTTTGAATGGGTCAGAATTGTAATCTTAAATATAACATATAAATTGTCTAAATACATTTGTTTACATTTTCTTCTATTTCTTTGTTTAAAATAAATGAAGCAGAAGAAAGTGTGAGTAAATATATGTATATAATTTACATGTTAAATTTAAGATTACGATCTTGATCAATTCAAACTAAAAATAAGATTTTTATCTTAATTCAATATGGTTAATAAAAAATTGTGTTATTTAGATATAAATATTTAATCAATTGTACATACTTAATCTTTAAGTAGTTGCGCCATCGTCATGGGTTTTAATGAACGTGAGTACTTAAAGGTATAATACAGAATCAATGTTTTAGGCAACATCAATTTTTTATATATTTTTAATGTATTATCTTATAAATTATTATTATGTACAAAATGTTAATTGCAAATAATTGTGAAATTTAATAATATTAAAAATGTACTTTTTTGTAATAAAATTTACCAATATAGGTAATACCTTAATTTATTTTTTTCCTTCTATAGTGTATTTTTATTTATGTTTTTATTATAGTGTCTGCCCGAAGAAAACTGTATCATTAATGAGATAGAAAAAGGGAAAGTTAACGGACAGTATTCTCCACAGTTACGATCTTTTGCGTTAACTTTACATTTTTACAGTCCAAAAGCATACAATTATGTACGAGAGGTATATAAAAATCAATTACCAGCCCCATCTACTATACGATCTTGGTATTCTAATACGAATAGATCACCTGGTTTTACACAAGAAGCTATCAATATTTTGAAAAAAAGAAGTGATACTGCTGGAAAAAAAAAATATACGCTACTTTGATGATGGATGAAATGGCAATAAGAAAGCAACTTGAATGGAGTCATTGTGAAAAAAAGTTTGTTGGCTATGTAGATTGTGGAGCCGTCATATCAGAACCCGACAATATGCCTTTGGCAAAAGAAGCACTGGTGTCTTTGCTAACGGGCATTAATGAAAGATGGAAAATTCCAGTCGCTTATTTTTATATACATGGACTAACATCACAAGAACGAACTGAAATTACCTTACAAGTTCTGAGGTTTGTAGCTACATCAGGAGTTGAAGTTATTGCTTTAACATCCATTCGATGGACTTCTAGCGAACATTAAAATGTGTACTGATGAGTTTAGTGCAGACGTGTACGACAAGCCATATTTTCGACATCCAACGCATGATCACTATATTGTGATATTTTTTGACGCTGCGCATATGCTCAAGCTCATAAGAACAACTTGGGCCATTAAAGGAATTTTATATGATAGCGACGAAAATCCTATAAAATGGGAATTTATTGAAAACCTGGTATGTCTACAAGAACACGACTATTTCCATTTAGCTAATAAAGTAAATAGCAAGCATATCCAGTGGCAAAAAAATAAAATGAGCGTAAAGTTAGCAGCCCAAACATTAAGCGAAAGCTGTGCGACTGCTTTGCAAACATTAATGGAAGACGGACATCCGGACTTTTTAGATTGCACTCCAACTATTAAATTTTTAAGAATGGTCAATAATGCATTTGATTGCTTAAATTCTCGAAGTCTGTTTTCTCATGGTTTCAAACGACCATTGCGGGCAGACACAGCTTCTCAAACGTTTGCATTTTTAAATGAAGTTATAGAATATTTTTCTGGTTTAAAATTACAACCCGATGGAAAATATATAATAGAAACAAAATCAAAGACCGGTTTTCTAGGATTTATCATCGATATAAAAAATTTGAAAAAAATATATCAAGAATATGTTGAAACAGAATATTTAAAATACATATTAACATATAAATTTTCTCAGGATCATCTTGAAATATTTTTTTCATGCATTCGAACAATAGGAGGATACAATAACAATCCAAATTGTATCCAATTTACTTCAGCGTACAAGAAGCTTTTACATCACAATGAAGTTAAATCATCAGTTGCAGCAAATTGTCTGCCGCTTGATAACACAAGCATCTTAACGATATCTCCAAAAAGAATCAAGAAGAGCCCCGAAGAACTTGACGAAGAAGATATTGAAGATGTAAGGGTTGACAACATTCCACTTCAATTAATAAATTCAACAGTACATCACGCTGTATTATACATCTCAGGTTTTATTGAAATGCGCATGCTTAAAAAACTTACTTGTGAGACATGCATCCAACTCGTGAATGAGTCGAAAGACGCTACTTCAATTTTTATTAAAAATAAAAGTCTTGGTAGTTTACGTTATCCAAGACAAGATACCTATTTTATAACGACTGTAGCAGAAAAAGTTTTTAATATCTACAGGATAAATAATAAATTACAAAGCAAAAACGCATTTCAAAAAATGACAATAAATGTTATGCGAAATTTAGAATTAAATAACATTTATAAAAATTTTAATAAGCACGTATTAGACAATGACATATTGAACAATCACAAGTATGATATAATCAAAACAATTATAGAATTATATTTAAAAGTAAAATTATATTATTATGGAAAAGAATTTACGCGGAAGTCCCATTTAACATATGTCAGAAAAGATCTGACTAAAACAATTTTACTTAAGGGACAATAAAAGGTATATATACTGCGCACACACACACACGCACGCACGCACGCACGCACGCACGCACGCCCGCCCGCCCCGCCCGCCCGCCCGCCCGCCCGCCCACCCACCCGCCCGCCCGCACGCACGCACGCACGCACGCACGCACGCACGCACGCACGCACGCACGCACGCACACACACAATTATTAGCTTATAGTTTCTTCAGATATTTTAGTTACATTTATTACTACCATGTTTTATTTTACATATATTTTATTTTATTGTATTATTTACTATGTACATACTTTATTTTATTATTAATTGGCCATTATTAAATTTGTTAATTTTTTTCGAATTAATATTAAATCAATTTATATTTTTCCCGGATTACATTTCATTACTCCTACAACTTTTTATCTCGTATTATTACATAATTTAGCGAAACAAGAACAAATTATTTTTTTATTTAGTAATACTTCTGGATCATTCAATTATTTATTCGGGGTTATTCGTACCGATCGTACCGATTCTTACTTGAAATGTAGCTAAGTAGTTCTCGATTTGGCCAATTTCCGAACCCGGGGGCGCTGAGATCTTAGATTCTCGGACCTCTCCTTCTATCTTATGGAAAAGTGGAGGTATTAGCAGTCCAGAGGTATATAGTCAAAGGTGCTAACAACATAGTAGCTAACTGATGGCATACAAGCGAGTGCTCGCATCGCCGTTATGCCCGAATTACACTAGCAATTGGCGATTGCGTCTGCGTTTGCGTTTGCGCTTGCGATTATTTCTGGACCAATCAGAAAGAAACGACTGACGATTGCGATTCGCGATTACTATTTAGCCGTCCATTTTTCATAATCGCAAACGCAAACGCAACCAATCACAGAACGTGCTAGTTGTCACGTGACCAAGTGTTTATGTTCGGAAGGCTTGGAAGAAAAATCAACACTTAAAATATTTGCAAATATTTGTTATCATGCCACCGAAGAAAGCTGCTGATATATTTTCGAAAGACATTGAATTTACGTTAATTGACTTAATTGAGTGTAGACCTATTCTTTGGGATTCTACTTCTGAACTCTACAAAAGAGCAGATTTGAAAGATGCAACTTGGGAAGAATTAGTTTGTTCCTTAGGACTTAATTTCTCAGGTATATATTAAATGTATTATGAAAAAGAAACCGATAGAGAATTTATTTTTATCAATAGCTAATATATGATATGATATATATAATTTATAATTGTGCATGAATGAAAATTAAGAGAGGTTATGTGTACAAATAAACTGCACCTTTTTAAAGTAAAGTTCTTTTTCTTTGTAGTTTCTATTGTAGCAAGTAGATTTAAAAGTATGAGAGATACTTTCATGTCAAATTTGAGGAGAGTAAAAGAATCCAAGCGCAGTGGAAAGGGCACAGCCGATATGTACATTCCAAAATGGTATTTGTACGATCGTTTAAAGTTTTTACAGAAGACACTAGTTCAAAGTGCTTCCATCTCTAATATCACTACTTCCTCGAAAAAATTTGATGATTGCATGTCACAAACAAAACAGATTTCAAGTGAATTATTGACACAATGTCTACCAGAACAAGAAGTTATTGAGGAACCTCCAGTCTTAAATATTTATTACAATGATTCTATGAAAGTAAGTTATTATTGAAATAGCCTCTGCTTTGAGTATATTTGTATATTTTATATGAGTAATTAGTACAATAAAATTATTTGTAATATTTCTTTATTAAATTTTATTCCTGAAATTTATTACAGAAATTTATGATTCAATCAACGGAAGAGTCGACTGATAATTTTACAGATTTATCGGGATCCTCTGTAAATGTTAGCACAGTAAGTTTTAAATAGTTGTTAATAGTTAGTAAATAGTTGTTAAATAGTTGTTATAAACTTCCAGAATATTAACTTTTTTTCATTTTAATCAGCATCTTTTGTGCTTTAATTTTTTTAGCCTGTGTCTACTCCTATCGAAACAACTTTGCAAAATCTAACTTCTATCTCAACAACATCAACTTCTACGAAAGCTTCTATCTCAACAACATCAACAAATTCAGTATTTACATCATGTTCCAAAGTGCAAGATAACGGGAATCAAATGTACACAAAACGAGGATCAGCTAAAAGAAAGAATAATGATCATTTATTAATGGAAGAAGCAGTTGGTGCTATTAAAAATTTGTGTCAACAAGATCCACTTCATTCACTTGAATCTAACTCATCTACTGACTCTGCACATACATTGGCGATGTTTATTGCAACAAGACTGCGTGAAATGATGCCTGATCAACGTAGACAATGTGAAAATGAATTACTAAAATTGTTGTCTCAGTTTTAATACGTATAATAATATTTTTATTATAACATAATTTTTATATTTGTATAACTTTATATACATATTACTCATACTGAACTTTTCATTTTCCAAAGACAAAATCCAAAGAAAATTAGAATCCAAATATTACATTTTATTTTTGTTTGCAATAACATTAAACATTTAATGCTTAATTATTTACTAGATTTAATATAATTAGATATTTTTATGTGTAAATATTTATACAAAAACATTTTAATATATTTAGTTAAAAAATATTTAATTATAATAAATCTTGTAAGTAACTATATTTCTAATATATATAAAATGTTATTTTTAGGTTTTGAATTTATAACATAGATTTTATTTGTTTAGGTTTGCAGAAAGATATAATTAGATTGAAAGATAGAAAAACTCTTTAAACATAGAAGTTTTTACTCATGTAAATTGTTTTACCGATATTTTTGTATCTAAAAGAATAATAAATTACTTTTTTATTCAAACGATAACAATATTATTTATTTATATGTATTTAATTTCAAAATACATAAACTATATGAAATAAAAGATGGAAAAAAATTCTACAAAACATATTTGCTACTGAATGGCCTGATCTTGCCATGGTACTCTTCCAACATTATTAAAATAATTGCATAAAGTTTCTCGCATTTGTATGGCAGCAGAAGTATGACGATTGCCTCCTTGATGTTGGAAGTTCAATAAACTGTGTCCTTGTTCCCGCCATTCTCCGTGTTGAATTTGACCTGTCATTTCACTTTCCATATCAATGTATCCTGGTGGAGTATACATTGCACGGCCTACACTGTGAGATCTCAGCATATTATGGAGACAACAAATTGCTAGTACAATGTTACGAGCATCATCTGGGTCATATCTCATAGGGGATCTAAGTATATTGAATCTGCTAGCCATAACTCCAAATGCATTTTCCGCGCATCGTCTAGCTCTAGATAATCTGCAATTATTGAATATAAATGCAATTAAGAATATAAAATGCACTTAATTTATAACAAAAAAATTCATTTCTTTACTTCTATTTACCTATAATTATAAATTCTTCTCTCCCTTCTACCTGTACATTGTTCCTTAGGAAAAGGTATAAGCACATTTGTAGATAGAGCAAATCCTTCATCTCCTACAATCACATAAGGAAAATCCTGATCGGTATCTGGTAGAGGATTTGGTGGAGGTACATGAATATCATTTTTTTCCAAATGCTGTTTTAGATCACATTTGTTCCATATTCCTTTATCAGATACTCGTCCATTTGTGCCCACATCAACATATATAAATCTGAGTTGAGCATCCACAAGCCCCAAAAGCACAATACTAAATTGTTCCTTATAATTAAAGTATGAGGAACCAGACTTAAGTGGAGGATCAATCAGACAATGTTTGCCATCCATGGCACCCAAGCAATTTGGAAAATTCCATCTGTCCATATAATCATGGGCAATTACTTTCCAAGACAATTCATTATCGGGAAATTTAAGATATTGTTCTTGTAAAACAGAAATTAGAGCATGAGAAGTATCCTTTATAATTCCTGATATAGTACTTTGTCCAAGGCGAAAAGTATAAGATAGTGATTCTTGAGTTTCGCCTACAAATGATAATAAAATTGTTACATAAAAAAAATAGGAAAAAACGGGAAAATAAACTAAAATATTACACTAGAATAAAATATTAATACTAAAATAATTTGTTTGAAATAGACTTGCTTAACAACCTGTTGCCAAGTGACGTAGTGTTACAGCAAGTCTTTCTGCAGGTGAAATGCTGTCCCGAAGATGAGTGTCTTGTTTTTTAATTAATGAACTCAATTTTTTCACGAGATTTTCAAACATTTCGGAATTCATACGAAGACACCTGAAAACATTTGTATTATTCATTGAAAGTGATTACTTAATAAAATATAGTAAATTTACATTCTTCTATTCTATTAATTAAATATAGTCAGAAGGAAAGCCTATTTTCCTTTATGTAACAATTCATATCTACCTTCGATATTTATCTGGATCTTCTAATTGTAACTCCGTAAAAAGGTTACGGAAACAACCTTGTTGTTGTCTTCTAGCTCTCCATGGTTTAATCCACAGTCTCTTTTGAGAAATCTTTTTTTTCCATAATGTAATTTCAAAATTACAAACATAAGAATAGGACACTTTTTTTTCCTTATGTATCAATCCATGTTTAAAAAAAACTCAATCGTTTGACGTTTGCAATAGCTAGTGTGATTGAAAAACGTCTAATCGCAAGCGCAAACGCAAACGCAGACGCAATCGTCAATCGCTAGTGTGATTCGGGCATTAGACGGTCCCGCCGTGCGTGGAAGGCCCCACGCGAACAAATAAGTGCTTGCGCTATCGCTAGGCGGCCACGTCGTGGGGGATCTTCTCATGAGTCGAGTGCGGCCACAGGCGTTATATCTAGACGCTATCGTGGCCGACTCACCAGCTCACACTTCAGTGAGATTTTTAGGAAAATTACTGCTTGTAACCTTGAGACGAATCCTCGCTCTCATTCTTTTCAAATATTACATGCGTGGAACGATGTTCCACATAAAATTTTATATTTTTACATGTAAATAATAATTTGTACTGTTATTTAATCTTGTACAATAAATTAAAAGTTTGATTCAAATTCAATTTTTTTTCAATCTTTTTTAACAAAAGATGCCGTCAATATGCTGTCAATATGCTGTCAATATGCTGTTAAACGCGGACAGCAAATCAATGGCAACAGTTGCCATCATCAAATTTAGAATTTATGTAAGGGCAAGATTTCACACATAGTGAGGAAGCACCTTGTCCCTAGTTTATTGATATCAGTTGCTGAAACGGTTAACAGTAACATAACGGCATTTTGAACTCACTTGGCTATCTAAGGCGTAGCATTATGTGACTTTTCACTTTTGTTTTAACAAGAATATTTTTTAAAGATGATTCTCCAACATTGGATTTCGGATTCAAAAAAAGACAATTTGAGCAATTTCATTGAAATTTAATTGAATGACCATCTTGGGTATTATGAAACTGGTCGGAATAAATTCCGATTAGAATTATTTGGTACTAAAAAATATTGTAAAATTTAGACAAAACAGGCGCACGCTACGCGCGCGCTATAATATGAATTATAAATTTAATGTTACACTATTAATTTCTTAATACACATAATTAAAATATGCTATCTCCAAGATGACAGCCGCTCACAAAGTAACCATTGAATGAGAACCAATCAGCATATCACATCAGACTAGTTAGTCCCCCTACTTAACGAAAATTTAATAAAAAAATTATATAATAATACGCTATTTATGCGCTTTATAAATTCACAAAAAAATAATTTTGTGCTTATGTCGTTTAGCCAAGAAAAATATTGTTTGTGAGGGGCTTAGTAGGCTGCTAGTGAGCCCCCTCCCCCACGGGTTAACAATAACAATTCTAGAAAATGAAATGTACAGGATTTATGCGCTATTTATGCACTCTCATATTAGAGTAATTTGGATTTTTGCGCTGCAACTCCTAAGGGACTCCTCTCTTGACATCAAAGACAAAATTGCTATAAAATGTCTTTAAAATTAAAGGACCGTTAGAACAATTATGTACGATTAATCTACGATTTATGCGCTTCTGTATCCACACTGTTTTGATTTTTGCGGTGCCATCCTTAAAGGACTTCTCTCTTGATGTCAGAAACAAAATCGCCATAAAATGTCTCTAAAATTAGAAGAACCGTTATAACAGTAACAGTTTGGAAGTGGAATCGCGATGATGTGTGAAGATTGACAAAATAGATGTTTGATTTGTATATATATTGTGACGTGACATCCCGTTTGGCTGTCCGTCACAGGGATCGTAAGATCCGAGCGAGGAGCGCACGCTGCGGCTTTACGTCCTCTCGGCTCGGAGACGGACGTGTCGGCGAGTGCGCTTATAATTCCGCGTTTTTGTTTTGTGTGCGTGTGTCCGTCCGTTAATTTTAGCGACGTTTGGCGGATCGGCGGCTAGCGCATATTCCTTTTTTTTGTATCGACAAGATCTCACCCGACGAGCAGACTAGAAGAAGGAGGAGGCTGCCGCCACTGGAGACCTTCCGGACCGTGCGCAGGATCGCAGTAGCGCGCACGACAGGTGATCTCTCTTCATTTAATTATGTTACTTCTTACCGTCGCGCCTGTACGCAACAGTGAAGCCGCTGAAATTGCAGGACGCAAAGAGGAAAGGTCCGGCGTAGGAGATGTCGACACTCCGCGCAGATCATCGCGGATCATCGTTCCGGACGTGTTCCCGAGCGCGGGGGCACCGGACGTCGAAGAGTCCGTAGGGATAGCCGTCCGGCCTCGGGGAAACCACGGGAAGAGTCGCAAGCTGCCCGAAGACACCGACCTACCTCGAATTGCGCGCCGCGGCGCGACAGCCTGATTAGAGGGTCGCGAGGACCGCGTTATCAGGCGGAACCAATAGCGCGGCGCGACGAACCCCCGTGCGTGGGGGCGAGAGATCCTGCGTGCCGCCTGCCGGATTTCCTCGCGCTATCGATCACTTCGCTGTGGATCGTCACCGGTGCGACATTAGGAGCCGAGACGACAGGAGCCGCTTTCGAGGCCAAGTCACATTCCCGCACGAGGACGAGTTCGGGCCCGGCCAGCGTCGTGGTGAGACGAACGACCTAGTGTAAAGCCACCGATTTCGCCGGCCGGATGAGTCGCGCGTGCGAGAGTCGTCTTTAGAGTTCACGTTCGCCGTACAATCCTCCGCCGGAACGGGAACACGCTAGTGCTCGCGTTCGGTCCGCGTGCTCAACCGCCATGCGCCTCATCCGACCAAGTCGCGTCTTCATCCTTTCGGTTCCGTTTATTGAGAGCGTCGCCGACACCACAGCCAAGTCGCGTTAATTGTGATGCATTCTTGTATGTCGTCTGTAGTATGTATGCGTTTCTGTCGGGCGATGCCCGTTTTGTTCGGCGTACTTCCGAACGCTTGCTTCGTACCGAATCGCCATCATTTTGCGTGAATTGAGAGTGCGTGTGTAGAGTGACGAGAGTGCACGGTGTTTGTCTGCCGCCGCTCGGAATGGAATTGTGCCTCTCTCCGTTCGGTGAGCTCGTACCGACGACCGCGTGATATTTTCCGCTCGCGTCCGGGTCGCGAAACACCGTCGCAGAACCTTGTGAGTAGCGTGATCTATCGGAAATATATTGTTCATTTCTATCGGACTGAAGCGTTGTCTCTAAGTTCCCTCGCTCTCCTCTGTCTCCTCGTCCGTCGCGAACCACCCCCTCCGCCAATTCCGTGGCTGAGCTGCCGGTTAAAAGAGCCCGTTATTGCCCGTGACGAAGTAGAGTATTTTCGCGTTTCCTTTTCCGGTATGAATCGAGAGATCGGTCACGTTCCGATCTAAGAGTGGCACGCTCGCTCGTGCCTGGCGCCCAATCGTATCGACTAACTTCGCGCTTTTGATATGAGCGACTTCGCGATTACCGTGGCTGCCTAACTAGCGTCATGAGCAATTAACGCAGTTGCACCACGCTCGTGAGTGCGGTCGCAATATATATATATATATATATATATATATATATATATATATATATATATATATCATATATATATATATACAGGGTGTCCCAGAAAGCTCGCATCCCATTTTAAGAGCAGATTCTTTAGAAAATTCTAAGAAAAAAATCCTAATACAAAAATGTTGAGGGTATAATGGTTTTCAAATTATTCGCGATTAAAATTTACGAATCACTGAGCTGACATTTCGCGCGCTCAGGCATGGTGACATGACAAAGGTACCACAAGAGTACCTCTTGATATTAAGATTGTCATATAAATACACAGTGACATTTATATTAAGAAATTACTACTATAGGACACATATTTGTACATTACATATGCACAATTAATGTTTTCAACAAAATATCAATTCAATAACAAGATGTTACGATAGCCGTTGGGTTAGCTGTCAAAATAAATTCATTATCATGTTCATATGATACGAACTTTTATGGTAACATATCGATAATATCAATAATTTATTTACATTTTTAACTATTAAAAATGTAAATCGCTAATTTAATTGATATAAACGCGATAATGTCAAATAGACATAATTTGATATGTTTGAATTCTACTTTATGAACATATTCAATCTTTTTCATATCATTGCATAAATTATCGATATTATCAATATGTTACCATAAAAGTTCTTATCATATGAACATGGTAATAAATTTATTTTGACAGCTGACCCAACGGTTATCGTAACATCTTGTTATTAAATTGATATTTTGTTGAAAACATTAATTGTGCATATGTAATGTACAAATATATTTCCTATAGTAGTAATTTCTTAATATAAATGTCACTTTGTATTTATATGACAATCTCAGTATCAAGAGGTACCCTTGTGGTACCTTTGTCATGTCACCATGCCTGAGCGCGCGAAATGTCAGCTCAGTGATTCGTAAATTTTAATCGCAAATAATTTGAAAACCATTATACCCTCGACATTTTTGTATTAGGAACTTTTTCTTAGAATTTTCCAAAGAATCCGTTCTTAAAATGAGATGCGAGCTTTCTGGGATACCCTGTATATAAGGGTGATTCAAAATAACCTATTGGTCCCGAAGCTTGCATATTCGTAATCGAATTCTGAGACGATTTTTCCTTTTGCAAAAATTTGTCCGAAGATTAGTTTTCAAGTTACAAGAGTTGGTTAACTAAGAATTAGTTAGCGTATGACGGGTCAGGTACAAGTGGTAGACAGGGGCGGCACGATTCACTGTTACACGCGGGTGTTTCCGTGGGGCATCTCCTGTGCTCAAATGACTGACAAAAGTACATGGACAGCACATTTCTATTTAAACTGTCTTTCTCTCTCTCTTTCTCTCTCTCTCTCTCTCTCTCTCTCTCTCTTTCTCTCTGTCACTTTAATTATGTTACATTTAACTTGTCAAATTTCGATCTGTCATCCGGTCGTCAAATATCGGGATGACCGTAAAATCTTCAAGTAAGTTTACATTATTATAATAAATGTACGCCCGAGAATAATAAAATTTAATGCAAATTAGATTACTTAAATGTACACTTGCAAGTTAAAAGTAGCACTTTTAAAACGCACAAAAAGGAAAGGAGAAAGAGAGAGAGAGAGAGAGTGAGACGGGGGTGAAGGGGGGCTTTAAACAAGTTAAAGCACGGTCATTCACGCACACGGCAATCAGTTTATTGTTTCCACGATGTGACAGTTCAATTTAAATTTGTCTTTTATCCATATCTATCCCTCGAAGTTGTTTCATATTTTACCACATTTACACTATTTACTCTGCACTTGATCGATAAACGCGGAACTACGCGACGAACCGATCGATCAACTTTATTAATTACTGCTCTAATCACTACAATCATTCGATTGCGTTAAAATTACTCAAAGAAACACGTGTTTACGTTACGATCACACAACACGTGTTCACTCGACGATATGAAGCAGTCGACTGGATGTTATTGGTTATGTTGTTATAAGAGTGTCGAACGATTGGTTAAAGCCATAAGTCAAAACACGGCAATTTAAAATGAAAATATTGGTTAATACGATTTACATCAATACAATTTATTAGAAAAATGTTGCAAATGCATGTTTATCAATATTTGCTAAAACTTGCATGATAGTGATTTTATCAAGATAATTATTATTCATTCTAAATATTCAAGAAATAATTTTATCAAAATCAATTTTTTCTAAACATTTTTTTTTTATTTCTTTTTGAATATTTGCGAAAACTGTAAAAATATTCCTCGAAATAAAATATTTGGTTGCCCTGAAAAGGGCAGATTATCCGTTGCTGCAAGGAGATTTCAAGAATTATATCCTTGAAGTTTTTTTTATAATAAACATTCTAAATAATTATCTTGATAAAGTCACTTACAATTTTTAACAAGTAATAATAAACATGCATTTGCTACATTTTTCTAATAAATTGTATCGATGTAAATCGTATTAATCAATATTTTCATTTTGAATTACCGCGTTTTGATTATGGCTTTAACCAATCGTTCGACACTCTTATAACGACATAACCAATAACATTCAGTCGACTGCTTCATATCGTCGAGTGAACACGTGTTGTGTGATCGTAACGTCAATATGTGTTTCTTCGTGTAATTTTAACGCATCAAATGATTGTAGTGTCTACAGTAGTGATTAATAGTAATTAATAAAGTCGATCGATCGGTTCGTCGCGTAGTTCCGCGTTTATCAATCAAATGCAGAGTAAATAGTGTAAATGTGGTGAACTATGAAACAACTTCGAGGGATAGATCTGGATAAAGGACAAATTTAAATTGAACTGTCGTATCGTGAAAACAATAAGCTGATCGCCGTGTGCGTAAGTAAACGGGCTTAAACTTGTTCAAAGCCCCCCCCCCCCAACGGTCTCTCTCTCTCTCTCTTCTTTCTATCCCTTTTTGTGTGTTTTAAAAGTGCTACTTTTAACTTGCAAGTGCACATTTAAGTAATCTAATTTGCATTAATTTTTATTATTCGCGGGCGTACATTTATTATAATAATGTAAACTTACTTGAAGATTTCACGGTTATCCCGATATTTGACGGCCGGATGACAGATCGAAATTTGACAAGTTAAATGTAACATAATTAAAGTGACACACAGAGAGAGAGAGAGAGAGAGAGAGAGAGAGAGAGAGAGAGAGAGAGAGAGTTTAAATAGGAATGTGCTGTCCATGTACTTTTGTTAGTCATTTGAGCGCAGGAGGTGCCCCACAGAAATACCCGCGTGTAACAGTGAGTCGCGCCGCCCCTGTCTACCACTTGTACCTGACCCGTCATACGCTAACTAATTCTTAGTGCAACTTGAAAACTAAACTCCGGACAAATTTTTGCAAAAGGAAAAATCGTCTTAGAATTCGATTACGGATATGCCAGCTTCGGGACCAATAGGTTATTTTGAATCACCCTGTATATATATATATATATATATATATATATATATATACACAGGATGTCAGAAAAAAAGGGTCACATATTTTGATAGCAAGTAGTATTGTTCAAAACAAAAAGAAAAGGTCTATTTAACATGGGTCTTAAAACTAATATCTTCAAAGATACAAGCTATTTTGTTATTCGAGCTCTTTGTCATTTTCTTATTAGTCGTGTCATCTTTAGAATGTCTCCTGATATTTACATTTGCAATAGATACTACAAGTCAAACGACATTGCGTAGGTCTTGACGAATGTGAGCAGCCCTAGTAAACAAAAGAGTGTTTACTACTGTTGCTATACGAGAGTTCGTCAGTACGAGATTAATCGTCTCAGTCAGCATTAAAATTCTTTGTTTTTAAAATTTTTTGTTTATAAAAAAAGGAGTTTTTATTTTGTTATCATATGTACATACATTTAGTTTCTTTTTTTCAGTTTTTTTATAGAAGATTAATGATTATATTTTATATTAAAATAAAAATTATTTTTTCATCTTTTTTTGTTTATTTTTTATTTTTTAAGGCACCTAGAAAAAAGATATCCCCATTGTACCCCACTCTTCCCTACTCCTTTGTTCATTACATTCTAAAGATGACCCAACTAATAAAAAAATGACAAAGAGCTTGAATATCAAAACAGCTTGTATCTTTGAAGATATGAGTTTTAGGACCCATGTTAATTAGACCTTTTCTTTTTGTTTTGATCAATACTACTTGCTATCAAAATATGTGACACTTTTTTTTGACACCCTGTATATATAATTTTACTTGCTCAACAATTATTTTCGTGGATTACAATATCAATATGCGACGGTGATGTGCTCCCGACCGTAGTTTAGAAAGATCTACTTTGCCTGGGTCAACGATTTCAATTTTAAACCGTTGCAGATCGAATGGGTTTGAATATGCTTTAACCCGAGAAATGTTAGAAAAATTTTATGACTAACAAATATAACCCACATAGAACAAAGACATCCAATGGACGTCTAATGGACGTCTGCCGTGGAGGTTCGGACATTCCAGTGGGCGTCCTATGGACATCCAATGGACGGCCACTAGGCATCCATAGTTCTGCATTGCACACGTCCATTGGACGTCCATTAGACGTTAACAATGGATGTCCAAGGACGTTACGTGGATCATTAATTAAGGGTTCATCGAGCTTTAGTGGATGACAAACTTACGTCACGTGGATCATTAGTAGAGGCTTTATGGAGTCTCAGCAAACGTTACATGGATTATTAATGAATGTTTGCCGTGAAGGTTCGGACCTTCTAGTGGACGTCCAATGGACAGTAAAAAAATTTTTTTTTTAAACAAATTTTATTATTTTTATAGCTTAATCTGCATTTACTGTTTCACATATAACATTTTAATTTACTAATTACAATTATGTATTATTTTATAAATTTTTGAAACGCATCGGCACGGGATTTAAACCTAAGATCTTTGGAACGATAACCTAGTATCTTAACATTGAGCTAAATGTACACTTATGAGATGGTTAATAAAAAGTTATATTTGAAGTAAAACTGATTTGAACAAGAAGAAACTGGCGTCTTGAGTATCGCGCGAACACTTTTACTAACTCTTTGTTTATTTAGCCTTAGATATTTTTAATATAAATTATATAAATAATTGAAACCTGTTTCTGCCCAAGGCCAAGTCAGTCAAAAAACAACAATTAAAAATAGTATCGGAGCATGAAAAAACATTAATGACATAAAAAGCCCGTTGCCAAAGTTAATTTTACAATTAATTGTTATACAAATTGTCAAAAATGACTGTAGAGGAGAACTGATTGCGCCAATCGATTCACCGGAAAAAATTACTAAAGAAACATATATGACGCTTTTTTAATTGTCATAGTTGTTATAATTGTTATAAATAAATTAGTTGCATAATTGTTTTGATAAAGAGATAATGACCAAATTCCATAAAGAGATCGCATGATGTACGTAATATAACATTTTATTCATATTTAACTTTCGGTGATCAACAAGGATTACGTCATGTGCATTATACGCTTTACGGAATCTATCTGACTTCTATGATGGAAATAAAATCTCATAAAGCTATAGAGATTTTATGGACTTCTAATGGACGTCCATCTGACTTCCATGATGGAAATAAAATCCCATGGAGCTATGAAGGTTTCATGGACTTCTAACGGAGGTCTGTTGGCCTTCCATGATGAAAGTAAAATTCCATGGAGCTGGGGGTTTCATGGATTTCTAATTGACGTCCATTTGACTCACATAATGGAAGTAAAATCTCATGGAACTATGGACGTTTCATGGACTTCTAATGGACGTCCATCTGACTTCCATGATGGAAATAAAATTCCCTGGAGATATAAAAGTTGGATGGACGTTTAATGGAGGTCTGTCTTACTTTCACGATGAAAGTAAAATCCCATGGAGCTATGGAGATTAAATGGATGTCTAAAGACATCCAAGTCAGAGATCTATCCGACTTCCATGATGGAAGTAAAATCCCATAAAGCTATGGATGTTTCATGGACTTCCAATGGATGTCCATCTGACTTCCACCATAAAGATAGACCTCCTTCCATGGAACTATGGAAGGGTAATGGACATCCAATGGAGGTCAATTTCTATGTGGGAAGAAATTTTATAACTTACATCTGGAAGTCATTCGCCCGGCTAAGGTAACTTGCTAACGTGTAAAAAATCTTTTTTTGTTCTTGGCGCCGAGTCGCGACTACGTATCTTGAAATTCTTTTTGACCGAGTGTCGTGGCAATTTGTCACAACAAAAGCAATCCAGTAACGCACAAAACCATAAGAAAAGCATATATGATCTTTTTTGTTCTTCAGTCGGTTTGGCTTGACAACTGTTCCAAAAAACAAATGAAACAGCTACTTAAAACACGTAACTTAAAACAAATATAAAATCAGTTAGTCGTGAAACTTGGTCTGAAATTTATCAATGTAACGGTACGCGTTTTCGGTCGGTTCGGTGCGGTGCGGGAACTTCGGGATCGGACCGGATAAGGCTCGTCGGTTGGTCAAGTGTCCGTAATGACTATACTCAGCGTTTTAAGTAGAAAAAGATAGCGAATGCTTTATTGAGAACATGATGGCAGTGGTGACAACATAATAATTGCGAAAAAAGAATTAACAAAATGAAAGAGAGAAGAAATAAAAGAGATAACAAAAAGAAAGAGAGCTCGTCGGCGTCCAGCCAATCGCCGGTATCGGATTGCTAGTTGCGCGGCGGAATGACTTCGGAGACTAAAGGTTTATTCACGCGGTTTACATTTAAACAAAAGAACTTAACTACTTATTTACAGATGTAGGCCAAACTAGTATGTAGTCGGATGCTATGCGGTGAGCTATGCGGGCTGCTCGCCCGTACGCTTTGAGAGTCGCGGAGCGTGGCGGGATTGGCTAACGCGGTGGTGTAAGCGCGTGCGCAAGTGCGGGTCGTTGCCGGCGCGGTCGCCTCCGCGATTCGCCCGAGCGCGCCCCGTGCAAGTGGGACGCTCGATCGACAGGTTGCTTATGCCCTGCTGATGAACAGGTTACGAAACGTGGCCGTATGTCGGTGCGGCAGTGAAGGTACTCGAGGACGACGGTTGGTCGAGAATGCTCGGCCGGTGATGATGACAAGAATGCTCGTCGAGGATCTCGGACGTGATTGGTCGAGAATGCTCGGCCGGTGATGATGACGAGAATGCTCGTCGAGGATATCGGAGTCGACTGGTCGAGGATACTCGGCCGAGGATAGCGACGGGAATGCCCGTCGAGGATATTGGAGTGCGACGAGAATGCTCGTCTTAAGGAGCGATCGAGAATGCTCGGTCTGTGGACGGGTCGGATAGTCGGACGGATCTGCCTTGTGCGTTTCCACTGCCGTTTATATATCCGAATGCGCGGCTGGGCAAGCCAATCCGCGCGCTCGGTCTGCCAAGCCGGAGTGGGAGCGTTATGGAACGCCACAGTCGGCGTGCGTGTCGCCGCGTGGTCGCACGGCAAAGTTCGGTCGTGCGTGCACGTGGTCCCCTGCTACGCTCGGCGTTTGTCGTTCGGTGGACTGAACGGAGGCTTACGGACGGTGGAGCGGCGTATCGTTACATCACCCCTCCCCGTTTAAGTGGCAAACTTTGGCCACTACACCGGGAATTCCCGCACGTAGTTGCAACGACCGGTGCGATCGAAGCGCAGCGTGTAGTGGCGTGTCGCCAACCGCACTTTATAGACTCGCGACACTCTTGCGGCGTGGTACGGCACGTGTATAACTAGGTCGTCACTAACGCGCACCGGTACGGACGGAAGGTATCGCTGTGCGGTGGTCACGGGAGTACGGACTATGGGTGTTGGTGTGTCCTTTGGAGCGGCTGGTGTTTGTGATGCTTCTTCGGCTGTCTCGGTAGCGGCGGGTGTTTGTGATGCTCCCTTGTTTGTGTCGACAGCGGCGGCTGGCTGGATTGACGGGGCGGATGGTGAAGTCACTTGTTCGGTGATCGCAGGTCTCGTTGCACTGGCTAATTGCGTGGTTATGGAGTCGGTGGCGGGTGCGTGGTCTTCCTCCTTTAGATTGGAGAGGGTCCCGCCGAACACGGCCAGTAGGGTTGCCCTAGCTTTTTGTCGTGCTGTCGGGTGATGTGGAGGTGGTACCGGTTTCTTCGGCCGGCCATGGTCTTTCGGCGCGGTGTCCGCGGGGTACTCCACCTTCCTGCCGATGGGGTCGTCGGTTGGCGTGGCCGAGATAGCTGCCGGCGCCGTTTTTCTGCCCGTCGGTGGTGCGCGGGGTCGGCTTAGCGGCGACGGTCAGTCAAGAGTGCCGCCAGCTTCCTCGCGTTGACAGCAGAGGATCGCTGCACTCGTATTCCGACGACCGGTGTGCTCTTCCGCCCGTTGGTGCGGCAGGCCGGTTGGGCCGGCTGCGGGCGGGGCTCCGTTTTCCTTGCTGCCTCGATGAGGGCATACGGCGGTACTCGTACGCTAGCGACTGGTTTCCTGTGCCTTTGGATTGGAGCTGCTCCGGATGATCGTACGGGTACTCCGTACGAGCTGGCGGTCGGCAGCGGTGCGGCTCTGGGCGCTCGGTGGTTGGGGGTCGGTGGAAATAGGTCTGGCTGTCGCGTAGCTGTGGCCATGGCTTGCGCCCACAGTTTTTCAAACTCCTCGTCGTCGTCGGCTGGTGCTGATAGTAACGCGTTTAGTTGCTCCATTGCTAGAGGTAACTTTCTGCGATTTCCTGGTTTGTCGGTCCGCCTTATATACCTCTCCGGGTCTGGGAGAGGGTGCTCCTTCCCTCGGGACAGCATGATTCCTGGACGTGATCTTCACGTGCTCAACTCCTGGCAGGGTCATCGGCATCGGATTCTGCCGTCTCATGGTCGCCGTGGGTATCGTCTGTTCGGTCGTCGTCTGCCCGGTCGTCATCCGCATGGTCGTCGTCTGCTCGGTCGTCGTCTGTTCGGTCGTCTGTTGCTTCGGTGTGATCGTTTTGTCCGTCTTCGTCATCCTCGGCATCGGTTTGTTCGGCAGCGGTTTCTCGTGTGCCAGGCTTAAGGTCTTGCACGTGGACTCAACGGTGCCATTTGCCTCGCGGGTCTCGGATGTCCACGATCACGGGTGAATGTATCTTGCGGACTTCGAACGGTCTTACGGCCATACTTAGGGGCTAGCTTGGCGTTAAACCCCTGGCCCTTATTAGATAGAAAATGTTCTCGCTTCCATACAATGTCCCCTAATGCCGGTTTCCATGCGCGCCTTCGTAGATTGTTATGTCGTTCTTGTCGGTTGAAGGCGCGGGCCAAGTTGGTGCGCACGACTTCGTAAGCCTCCTCTAGTCGTTGTTGATTGGCGGTTGGTGTTGTTGCCAGTACTGGTCGTTGATCGCGGAGTCCGGTTGGCTCCTCCAATTCGCGTCCGTGGTTTAAATAGGCGGGCGAGTATCCGGTGGCGTCGTGCGGGGCCGTATTGTAGGCGAACTGTAGTGCGCCTAGTTGTTGGTCTCACAGGCGGTGGTTGTTCCCCACGAACTGTGCTACCATCGTTTTAATCGTCCTGTTGGTCCGTTTAACGGGGTTACAATGGGGTGCGTAGGCTAGTGTGGTACGGTGCTCTATCCCTCTAGCTCCTGTAACAGGGCTTTCATCGGTCGCCCGATGAACGGCCTTCCGTTACCCGAAATGACTTGCCGGGGACACCCGTGCCGGTAGACGATACGGTTGGCGACGTTGCGCAATGGTCGCTGCGGTCGCTCGCCGGAGTGGGCTTAGTTCGACCCACTTCGTGAAGCGGTCTTGCATCACTAGTAACCACGTATGGCCACAAGTGGACCGCGGAAGGGGTCCCACTAAGTCCATCGTGACTTGTGCCCATGGTGCGTCGACGTGGGACGTGTGTAATAGTCCGGCTGGCCGTGTTTGGGCGTGTTTGTACCTTAGACAATTCCGACAGTTTTGGACGTACCGGGCGATGTCGGCGAACATCCCCGGTCAATAGTAGCGTCGCGCGGCTCGCGCAATGGTTTTCGCAATTCCCAGGTGCCCGACGGTGGGGGCGTCGTGCACCTGGGTCAGTATGGTCGGTCGCTCAGGTCGTGGGATGCACCTCTTCCACTGAGCCTCGGCCGGTTCGTCTTTGAAATCGGTCGAGTGAAGGATACGACGGTAGAGTCGCCCCCCCCCGAATCTCGTAGTCGGGAAAGTGTTCAAGGCGTCCACGTACGTGACGGAACTGTCGGCGGTACCAGGTACACGCGGGCAGTGTTCGGTTGCAACACACGGAAGGCAGGCGTGAGAGCGCGTCGGCTACGCGATTGAGCTTTCCGGCTTGGTAACGGACGTCAAAGGAGTATTGTTGGAGCTCGAATACTCAACATCCGAGTCGTCCAGTGGGAGAATCCATGCGGCGTAGCCACTGGAGGGCCTGGTGGTCGGTGATGACCGTGAATTCGTAGCCCGCCAAGTAGTCCCGCAGGTGTCGGATTCCCCACACTACGGTCAGGCACTCGAGCTCGGTGGCGCTATAGTTTTTGTCGGTTCCGTTCAGTGAACGGCTCGCGTAGGCGATGACGCGTTTGCCGTCTTCGAAGTACTGAGACAAGACGGCGCCCAGCCCGTGATGGCTGGCGTCCGTTTGCAGCAGAAACCGTCGCGAGAAGTCCGGACACGCGAAGGTGGGTGCGGTAGTTAACGCCTCTTTTAAAGTTTGGAAGGCGAGCTCTTCCTCTGGACCCCTTCCTCGGCCACCGAGCGTTTTTCCTCGTGAGTTGGGTAAGGGGTGCCGCGATGGTGGCGAAGTTCGGCGTGAATCGTCGGTACCATGAGGCCAGCCCTACGAATTGGCGGATCTGGCGGATGTTGGTGGTGGTTGGCCATTCGGTGACGGCCCGGACCTTGTCCGGATCAGTGCAGATACCTCGTCGGTCTACAATGTGCCCGAGGTACTTGAGTTCGGTGCGGCAGAAGTGGCATTTTTCTGGGTTTAGTTTCACGCAGGCGACGGAACACCTCCTCTAGGTGTTTTAGGTGGTCTGCAAAGGTCGGACTGGCGATGATAACGTCGTCCAAATATACGAGTTCGGGCCCCAAAATCCGGTCGAGAAGTCGTTGGAAGCTGGCCGGGGCGGAGTGTAAGCCGAATGGCATTACAGTAAATTGCATCAGGCCGCGACCCGGTACGGTGAAGACTGTGATAGGACGGCTCTCCGGCGTGAGGAAGATTTGCCAGTACCCCTTTTCTAAATCGAGAGTCGAGAGGTACTTGGCCTTGCGCAACTTGTCCAGCGTGGGTGTAATGTGCGGCAAGGGGTAAGCGTCCCGCTCGGTCACCTCGTTGACTTTTCTAAAGTCGATGCAGAAGCGGTGCCGGCCATCCTTCTTCCTGACTATGACCACCGGGGAGCTCCACGCGCTGTTGGAAAGTTCGATCACCCCGGCGGCCTCCATTGTGCGGACTTCTTCGTCGATGATCCGCTGCACCGTCGGGTTCCTCGATCGGTATCTTTGTTTGATTGGTTGTTCGGTTTTCACTCGGATATGATGCACGGCCTGGTCGGTGGGTCCCTGAACTCGCTCGAACTTGGCGAGCTCGGTTGCCAGAAACGCCTGTAACTCCTGTTCCTCTTGCGATGTGTTCCTCTCGGTGTCGTTGGGCTCGAGGTGGCGGCGGTGATGGGATGGTGAGACCGAGCTCGGACCACAAATCCGTCCCGATTAGCAGATCGCTCTCCAGGGACGGGAGGAGCTGGAAAGTGTGTTCCAACCTCCGCCCGGCGAGGTGCAGCGGGAGGCGGACTCATCCGGGCGTGGTAACGGTGGTCCCATCGGCCAGGCGAATGGTCTCGTCCTGGACCTCCGGCCAGATGTGCAAGGTCTTGGCGTGTTCGGCGACCTGGCGGTTAATCATTGAAATCTCGGCCCCGGTGTCCAGCAGGGCCGAAAATCGGCGCGGTCCGACGCGCACCGTGATGTGCGGTCGCGGCTGGTAACTTAAACGGATCCGGGCCGAGGGGTGGACGCGTCCTCGGCCGGTGGCGCGTTTCCCGCTCGGGGATGGCACTCCCTAGTCAGGACTCCATCCTTGCCGCACTGCGAGCAGAACTTTCGGGCCGGTCGCTTGCAGTCGAAGCGGCTATGGCCGCGCTGCTTACATCGCCAACAGGCGATGTTTCGGTCGTAGGGCTCGGCGCTGGTGACGGTGGCCGTGGTGACCTTGCATTTCTCCGCCCGGTTCTCGCTCTCCTGGGCTTTGGTGATCTCCTCGAACTCGGCGGCCTGCTCTGCCAGGTCGGTGAGGTCGGTGGCGTCGGTGAGGCGCACGTAAAGTTTGTACTCCGCCCTCAAATTCTTGTATAGCCTGTCGACCTTCTCGGCCTGTGTGAACCCGCCTGCGCGCTGCATCATAGTTTGGAGGGCGGTCGCGTATTTGGCGTAAGGCTCCCTCGGTTATTGCCGGCGCTCCTGGATCTCTCGGGCGAGCTTTGCCTGGTATCGCCGAGGCAGGTATTGCCGTCTGAGCGCATTAGTAAAGTCTGACTACGTGTCCCAGCCGTCCCGCTCGTTCTGGTACCAGGCCAGCGCGTCGCCATTCAGGAGTTCGGGTAGGCCAACCTTCATCTGGTCGTCGGTATAACGATACTCCTCTTGTAATTTGGCCACTCGCTCGAAGAAGGACAGCGGGTCCCAGCCGTCAAAGTGACAACCCCATTTTCTCATTTAGTTCATCACCTTGCTATGGGAGCCGTGGTCGGTCACGTTCGTTAATTCGGGGCTCTGCGGTGGTACGGAAGGACTTGGCATTGCGACGAAATGGTTTTTCACGCGGTGGCCGTGGAGTTCCTCGGCGGTACCGGAGGTTTCAATTTGATATAATTGAGCCAAAACTTCGAGTTGCTCTCTCTGCAAGCGATCTATCCATTCTGTTAACGGCATTCTTGTATCTGAGTATAATCAGTCGGTGTTTAAAACGGTCCCTGTTCGGGCGCCATGTAACGGTACACGGTTTCGGTCGGTTCGGTGCGTTGCGGGAACTTCGGGATCGGACCGGATAAGGCTCGTCGATTGGTCAAGTGTCCGCAATGATTATACCCAGTGTTTTAAGTAAAAAAAGATAGAGAATGATTTATTGCTAAAAAGAGTTAACAAAATGGAAGAGAGAAAATAAAAGAGATAACAAAATAAAGAGAGTTCGTCGGCGTCCAGCCAATCGCTGGTATCGGATTGCTAGTTGCGCGGCGGAGTGACTTCGGAGACTAAAGGTTTATTCACGCGGTTTACATTTAAACAAAAGAACTAAACTACTTATTTACAGATGTAGGCCAAACTAGTGTGTAGTCGGATACTATGCGGTGAGCTATGCGGGCTGCTCGCCCGTACGCTCGGGGAGTCGCGGGGCGTGGCGGGATTGGCTAACGCGGTGGTGTAAGAGCGTGCGCAAGTGTGAGTCGTTGCCGGCGCGGTCGCCTCCGCGATTCGCCTGAGCGCGCCCCGTGCAAGTGGGGCGCTCGATCGACAGGTTGCTTATGCCCTGCCGATAAATAATTGCGGCTGGGCAAGCCAATCCGCGCGCTCGATCGGCTAAGCCGGAGTGGGAGCGTTATGGAACGCCACGGTCGTCGCGCGTGTCATCGCGTGGTCGCACGGCGAAGTTCGGTCGTGCGCGCACGTGGTCCCCTGCTACGCTCGGCGTTTGTTATTCGGTGGACCGAACGGAGGCTCACGGACGGGCTTATCGTTACACAGTCTTCATTCAAACCTAATCTATTATTAAGTGAAAAATTTGTTAGTTCCTTATATTAATAATTAATTGCAAAGGTAAATATATAAATAATATTCATATATTAAATAGAAAGGTAGAAGAGAAAAGGGTATTACGGCTACTGTCCACAATATGATCACCCCTATTATTTCCGTTATTAGGTGACATATTCTAACAATTGCTTATGGAGTTATTCATTTAGTAGCCCGCCGTTTTTTAGTAATGCTTATATGACAATACATAATAAGTGACAATTGTAATAAGGCATTTTTATTTTTGAGCACTTCTAAACATTTTCGAGGTACACTTTTAACCTTTAATTACTCATACTTTTTCATTATTCTTAACCTTTAAACACAGCGATCCTGTAAAATACGGGAACACATTTTTGGATCTGAGAGACTTTTTCAACTTTGAGAAACTATAACTTTGATTACAATCAATATTTTTTCACGATTTTTTTTTAAAAAGTTCAAAATCTCAGGAGTATGACTGCACAATCGGCATTGGCAAAAAATAATTTATTGTGAAGTTATAAAAACAAATCGTTAAGCAAAAATGAGAAATTGGTCAAAAATCTACTTTTCCTTCAAAAAATCATATCTTCGCAACAAAAAACTTTAAAGAATTTTACAATACGGCGTTTTAAAACTAAAGATTCATACTTTCAATAAAAAATTATATTGTTGTCATTTCTATTAAAAAATATACTTATGTAACAAGGCGAATATGAGGTTTTTTTGATTAAATCCTGTCTAAAATTGAAAATTGTTGTGTTTCATGATATATTTCGGAAAAACTCTTTTCTATACCATTTTATAGTATTCCAATTTTAGACAGAGTATATGCGAGTAACATCCGCAAACCGACCTGTTTGAACGTATTTTGTCCAGTTTTTTTATGTAAAATACTTACAAAAAAAGTTTCACTTACTCACTATATGGGTCGCATTGATCCTAACAAAACTTTGCTGCCGTGCCGTTCGAATTTTAGTTGACCAAAAAAATTGATCAACCATATTAATTAAAAGAGGAAACTTTAAACTTTTTTTACGTCTTGGTCCGAACCGCTTATCTCATTCCGTCTTCACATAGCAAGCGTTCAAAACTTCATATGGGGTCTCTCAGACCCACTTACGTGTTTAAGGATTAAACTTGAGTGTTTAATCACACAAATGTACATACACTTGTGTGCTTTTTGTTATTTACCTTTTTATTCGCTATACACATTACAATTTATACAAAATGAGAACAATAACATGGAATTTCATTTATGACTATTTAAGCAAAATTTTTATGTCAAAATATTTCTTCGATAAATCGATTGTCATTCTAGAGAGCGGTGTCTAGAAACATTAAAGACATCATTTTATGTTTGTTGTTTCATGTTAAGCAGGGATAAAATGATATTTCTAATTAAATTTCTAATGGTATTTCTAAAGTTTCTGAATACAGGAAAATTCTAAATCAAGAAAATTCTAAACAATAAAAAATTAAAAATAATTTGTAACAAGATGCTGTGTTTCTTTTAAACTAAACTAAATTTTTAAATTATTTTTATAGATAACCATATTACAACCACTTTTTTTCTGCCACCGATTACGCAGAGCATTAGATTTTTATAAATCACGTCCTAAATAATAAATATCTCATTACTTTGAGCCTAGAATCTGTTAAACAACGCTTCAACGAATGTAATTTTTCAAGTTTCAATAGAAAATATTAATTATAAACAAAATTATTCAATAAAATGAAAATGGGTGCTATATTACCCTTTTCTCCTCTATATAAATCTATTTTAAATAAAAAAATGTGATTTTACAGGTAGCAAGTAGAATACGTACTTGTAACGGAATTTGCAATAGAATATCTTATATTACGAGTTCAAAACGTGGAAAATCTTGTGTGCATGATGAACAGTTAATTGTATCTACAATTTTGCATCATAAAGAGAGTTTGGTAAATGATTCTAATAAAATAATTTCAAAACAGAGCAAGATATAGACAGATATATCTGTTCAATTAAATAATGTAATATCACTATACGCTTTATACACATTAACGGTAAAAAACCGTTTTGGATTAAAGGAGCAGATACTGAGTAAATGTAATAATAATACTAATAATACTAAAATAAATAAACAAAATTTTTCATGCAGTTTAAACTCAAGTAATTCTTCAAACATCAGCACACCAAATGTTTGCAATACATTAAATGAGAGCAATGACGACACAGACACTGTTATTAAAATAACTTTTGAAAAACATGAATTAGACAATTTACTTGTTACAAAACAATATGCTCGATCAGAAAAATGTCGACCACACATTCTATTTCGCAAATACGAAGTATTGCAACCAGGTTTATGGCAACAACTTTTGAGAGAAAAATTATGGACTGCATACAAAATTAAATGTGCATATAATTTTCAACGTAGTAAAGTATATAATAACACAATTACAATTGAAGGAAAATGGAATTGTGATTTGACCATTAATGGTATTATTAATAATTTTAAACTCAAAAGCGAAAATGTTATGTTTTGTAATCGTACTAAAAGTACGAGGACGTGCGGAAAACGGTTTCTAAGAAATCCTGAGCAATTGCAAGTAGGTAAAATTTTGTGGAACAAGCACTTAACTGCAGAAGTGCATAGAGCTAAGCGGGCAGAAGAATTAATGGAAGTTAATGATCCTGAACCATCACATTTGTATGAAGTAAAAACGTTAAGAAATGTAAAAGAAGAATACAGTCGATATTTATGCTTCGACAAAAATCCAGTTAAATCATTATTGATAGCGCAAGAGAGTACATACCAAAATATGATACATAATTTAGGATTAAATCCTTTCTTCGTTCATTATTGATCTACACATCAAATTGTTGTATATAGAAAATATGCAGCACAAGGTAACCCTTCAATCGCTATCGATGCCACCGGCAGTATAATTAGAAAACTTAACAGACCGAATAATAACAAATCAAAACACATCTTTTTATATACATACATCTTTTTATATACATATGTTAAATACAGAAAATTGCTCTAATTTCGCGATAACTCAAATGGCATCAGAAAGCCAAACAACAAATTCAATATCTTTTTGATTGATGGAATAGTTGCGAGCAAAAGTACTTGTTCTAAAAGAAGTAATATGCAATTCATCTAAGGCTTTACTTATAGCAATTATACAAATTTTTTCTAAAAATCAAGGAATAGATGAATATATTATGAAATGTGGGACAATAATATGCCGATGTGCTACGTTCGCATAGATGTAACTTATTTTATAAAAGGTTATTCTAATTTTTTAAGTTCATCAAATCGGAGAGTAAAGACGTTTTTTTAAAAATGTATTGGAAAATTGATTCTTTCACAAACATTACAAAAAGCTGAAGATATTCTTAGTGCAATAATAGTAATAGCGAAAAATGAGACTGAAGGTTCTCTTCCTGATGGAACACCAATTTTATGTGAAAAATACAAACAGAAAATGAAACATCTCACATAACACGAAGACGACTGAGCCGACTTTAAGCTGACTGTAAAAGGCAAGAGTTGACTTTTAAGTCAATCTGTCAGTCGACTGTGAGTCGACTGACAGTAGACAAATGTCCCAAAAGTAGTTGACTGTGAGTCGACTTTTCAAGTTGACAATATGTTGGCAATATGTTGACAATATGTTGACAATGTGTTGACAATAAATTGACAATGTGTTGACTCTAAAATGATAATACGTTGACAATAAGTTGACTCTAAATGACAATAAGTTGACTGTGAGTCGACTAACCAAACTAACAAAAATTGACAGGTTACCAAATACTCAGCTGTTGGGTGGTTTACGTTCCACTTTTTTGACTTATTGAACATTTATAACTACAAGATATAATTATCAGTGCTCAATGAGTTAAAAAAGTGAGACGTAAACCATCCAACAGCTGAATATTTGGCAACTTGTCAATTTTGGTTAGTTGGAGATTTATAATAAATTTTAGTTTTTAGAATAGCACAATAAATACGTTTAAAGAATTAATGCATTTAAATAAATAATTATCCAAAAATCGTTTAACTTGTGTGTAAATTTTTAATTTGTCACAATAGTAATTTTATATAAACTTTTCAAAATTTTCCATTTTTAATTTTAATGTGATTTATTGTGCTACATATATGTTTATAAGGATAGGAATAAATAAATCATATGTAAACTTTATTAATGGAATTATATATTAAATTAGAGAAAAGTGAGCTCAAGAGCGCAGGATGTCGGGTGCAAATAAATAACAAATAATACAGATGTAACATCCCATCTCAAGGCTGTGACACGAGTTTTGGTGCTTACAATTAGAGCAACCAATCTATGTGGTTTCACAAAACTCTTGTCTCGGCACACCTTCTGTGAGGTCTTTCATAATATTATTATTCTACGACGTTGTAGTAAGATGTAATCTCTATCTTCGACTTGTATTATCACTGAGGAAGACCGTCATTAAAGGTCGAAACGTTTGCCTAACATTGGAGTTATTTGTTATTTATTTGCACCCGACATCCTGCGTTGCTCTTGAGCTCACTTTTCTCTAATTTAATTTAGTTATAAGAGCCTTAACTTTTGTTTCGTTTTGTTTGGGAATTATATATATTATTTTATCTTATGTATATATTATTTATGCTGAGCGCAGATGGTATAATAAAGTCTTTCGCATCCAATCAGAACAGTATCAGAATGGGGCACAAATGTGCCCATAGATGCAAAATCTGTAACATAAATTCACAGTAAAAAAAAAAAAATACAAATAAATAGATATAAAAATATATTAATCTTTTATAAAATCTGTTTGCACAATCAATTTCTAAAAACTATTTGGGCAAAACCATAACGTTGATGAATTATTTTATGTATAACAAGTATATTTGCAAAATTAAATTTAGAAATTGTTCAATAACTGAAAAAAACATTTTAATTACATTATACGTATTTATATTGTAACTAGAAAATCAAAATGAACAGAGTGCAATTGAAAAAGAGTATAAAAAACTTTATACTATAAATCTTAACTTTTTAAAATTGGTATTTTTTATATAATGTTATGTTTTACTGTCCTGGGGTCGATTGTGTATCTTTAAAGAAGAATGAAAATGTAAAAAATGAGCAGTATTAATTGGTGATATCGTTAGATCTAAAAGTCCACCATGCAATCAATGCTCCACTTTTCACATTTTTACTCCTTCAAAAATACACAATCGACCCCCTGAAAGAGTAATTCTTTAATTACTTTAATTTTAAAAAAATTAACAAAACATTACGTATAATTACATCTTTTCTCAAACACGACCACATTTCTTAAACATAACCTCTGTGATTTTAGGTCTTAAAAGACACTCGCGAAAGGCTCTCGTGCTTAGTGGCTAAATTTAGTACGAAAAATTGTACCGTGTACCGTCGGTTTTACCAGGTGTATGCATAAGTTTTTTCCGGTTTTTTGGTAAAAAAAGAACACGTAATTTTCAAGGGAAATTAATTTTTTTTTATTCAAAATATTGGCAATCGGCTTCTACACATTTCGCTCATCTTTCAGATAATTTATGAATACTATGCCAGAAAAACTGCTTGTCTTTTACGGCAAACCATTTGTCGAGCCATTTTCCAACTTCCTCGAAATTGCTGAAGTGCTGCTCTGCAAGCGCGTGCCCCATTAATGCGAAGAGGTGATAGTCAGATGGCGCCAGGTCTGGGGAGTACGGCGGGTGCGGAAGGATGTCCTATCCAAGAGATTTTAAGGTGTTTTTCACTGGTTTTGCTGTGTGAGACGGCGCATTGTCGTGTAACAAAATCACTTTGCCATGTCTTCTGGCCCATTCCGGTCGTCTTTCGATTAATGCATGGTTTAAATTAATCATTTGTTGGCGATAGCGTTGTGTATTAACGGTTTCGCCGGGCTTCAAGAGTTCATAATACACAATACCGCTTTGGTCCCAGACACAGAGCATGGTCTTCTTACCGAAGCGATTTGGCCTTGGTGTTGATGGGCCGGCTTCGCCAGATGAAAGCCACGATTTTTTCCGTTTCGGGTTTTTAAAATAAATCCATTTTTCGTCACCCGTCACAATTCGATACAAAAATGATTTCCTTTCGTGGCATTGAAGCAGCATTTCACAAGTGACTTTGCGATTTTTCATTTGACGTTCATTCAAATTATGTCGGACCCATTTACCGAGTTTATTGATCTTTCTCATTGCTCGTAAACGTCTGCTAATTGTTTCTTGTGATACATGTAACGCTTCTGCTAATTGTCGTTGAGTTTGAGTTGGGTCATCATCCAATAATTCCTGCAATTGCTTGTCTTCGCATTTTTGTGGTCTACCAGAGCGCTCACTGTCTTTCACATTGAAATCACCACTTTTAAATTGTCGAAACCATGTCTCACATGTTCTAATCGATGGAGCGTGTTCACCATATGTTTCTACCAGCAAACGATGACTTTCAACAGCCTTTTTCTTTTGATTAAATAAAAAAGCAATGCGTGCCGCAAATGTTGTTTTTTAGGCACAAAACTCGACATGATCACTAAACAATAAAACAAAGACGCTAGTTTTTGGCGGACTCAACTTGTGTGTGTTTGTAGTTCTATGTCAGACGAACAAAATGACGTATGTGTCAAATTAATACGCTATGTACTTTTCGCTGGCGCCATGTCTTAGTGAAACCGGAAAAAACTTATGCATACACCTGGTACTCTTAAAATAGATGATTTTTATCACACTTACCTCGTAGATACCAAAGCACATGGAAGCAGGAAGAACAGAACATAACACACGCAACACAGAGACCAGCGGCGAGAGAGGCCCGGGAGAGCTGCGCAGCAAATCGCAGTGCAGCTCTGTTGCTACGCTAACGGGCTATGAGCGAATTAAAACTAAGATTTAATTTTATGTTATTTGTCTTTTCGACAAGATAAAATATCTATCATTTATATCTTTTTGCTTTATCAAAAAGATATAAATAACTTAAAAGAGTATAAGATCTTTTGTCGTAAAAAGAACAGAGTTTTCTTCGACTTTGAGTCATATTTCAATTGACTATTTATTAACCATTTGTCGACTTTCAAAAATCGACAAATAGTCAACAAATAGTCAATTGCTGTCGAGTTATAGTCGACTGTTAAAAATTGCTTTTAAGTCAACTGAGAAAAGTCGGTTACCAGTCGACTAACAGTCACGCGTGTTGTGTGGGATATATTAATTAAATTACTACCTTAGGAAGATATTGAGTCTTGTAATAATAATGAAATAAATTTAGATGTTTCCGATAAAAAAAAATACGTATGGAAAATGGGCTAATGATATCTATATTAAAATTTTGGCTTAATTAGTTGATAATAGAGATCGCGCTAATGCACACTTTATCCAATTTTTATCAATCGTTTAATGCGTAATATAAAATGGTTTCCTTTACAATCTTCCGTATGCTAAACAAAATTTGGATATGAAAAAAAATCCCTGCATCCAGTGCAGCCATAGAGGCTAAATTTAATAATACAAAATGCCGATTATTTTTTAATGCATTGCCAACAAGAGCTGATTTATTTATATTTCGACATATAGATTACATTAACGAACGCCTGAAAATTATTGATGCGCAAAATGTGAAGATTCCATCTGATACGAAAGAAAATCGAGAAATTAAAATAGAAAGAGAGGCAAATATTGTAAAAAAAATTTAACAATAAATAAACATTTTTTTCCAATATGCTTGATATGCAAATCGAGTCAGAAGCTAAGTAATCGCATTTGTATTGTATGCAATTGATCTGTACATGCAATTGATACATGTTTTAAAACTTTTAAAAGTGAAGACGCAGACGGTATTCAAAGAATATGTATTTTATGTCAAAATATATCTAAGAACGATATATTACACGCTATAGCTAGTAACGAGGTTGAAAATTGGCGTAATTTAACAAAGTCGACGAAAAAAAATAATAAGATATTTAGACAAAAGTAATGTGTGTTTTGATTTAGAAAAAACAAAATTAAAAGATATTCCTATTTTACGGAATGGAAATAATAATTTAAAACCAATAAATATTAAAGGCAAAAAATATTCATTAATTCAAACATGCGCTTTTGATAGTATATTTCAAATATTTTTGGTATCATTATTTCAAAGTGAAGATTTTAAAACCAAAATTACAAGCTATAGCAATAAAAACATGTTTTTTAGATTAATTTCTGATACCTTTCGCAAGGTTTATTGAAAAACACATATTATTTGAGAGCAGTTACTTTATCTAATATTTTTGAAGCCAAAGAAACTTTTGATAATTGCTTCCTTATTAATTATGAAGTTACTGTAGGATATTTATGTAAACAATTGTTTAATGATGTTCCTTGTTTTAAAGAACTTACTTCATGCAACAAATGTGGTGATATGCGAGACAAAATATTTCCTACAATCCAAGTTAAAATAGAGGATTTATTGCATGCAGAATTTCCTAAAACAACAACACAAAAAATTTTATTTTAAAATCAAGACGTTGTCATAAAAAAATATGAAATTTGAAAATGATGAATGTACGGGAACATAAATATAAGAAATTTCAGATATTGGTAAGTTGCGAAATATTTGAAAAATATCATGAGAATACAAATACGAATCTTTATGCTATTTAATTATTTATATTAATATTATTTTATAATTAATAGAGGAGAAGGTAGTATTATCGCTACTGCAAGTATTACGGTTATCCCTAATATTATCCCAAATATGTACACTCAAATCTTTTTTTCTGTTATTTAACTTTTTATTCGGTTATACACATTTCGAATTATGCAAATTTTCTTTTTGTTATATATTAATATATATTTAATAATTTTTTTGCAGGTTTATTCATAATATTAGAAGTGTATGACACTTACAACACTGATATTGATGTGGAATTGAGGTAAATACCTAAAACCATGCAATGCTTATTTATGCCAATAAATTTTACTCTAGGAGGAGTAATTATTTTCAAGCTACTAATACAAACAAGAAAACTAAAAAAAAAGGTTGTAAGACATTTCACAGCTGTGAGTTTTCAAGACAATGTTTGGATAGAGTACGACGACTGTAGAGTAAAACCAAAGGAGTTTCCAACAAATTATAAAGAAAACATACAAGTTGTAATATACAGCATATAATAATAAACTACTTTATGTCCAAAAAATACATAAAGATACACACATATATAAATATAGTAACAGAAAACTACTTTTATACATAAAATGTATTACTTTTTCTTTATTATTAAGTATGAAAACTGACAGACTGTTCTGATATCTTTTCAAGAAAAATAAAAAAGAATGTTTGAAAAATGTTTATCAGAATGCTACAAAATATTAATGTACAATTTTTTTATAATAAAACATTATTAAATGTAGAGTAAATATTTAATTTAATAAATTCTTTAATGTTAGATTAATTAGACGAGGATACCTCCATTTACGTTGAGAATAAAGTTTCAAGGTTGCAGTTAAAAAAATCACCTAAAAATTATAGCATGTAAAATGACAGCATGTTAAATTCTACAATTTTGGGTTAAATAGCAAAGAAGCCTCCATTTACCTCAATCCTCTATAGACCACATTGTCTTGTCGTTATTAATAACAATTTCTTTTAACTGACTCTTTTAATTTACACAAAAATAACTTTTAAGTAAAGAATCTATAGATATCTCATTTTATTTATTTAGATTTTTCTCGACATCTAGTATTTTAAGTATATTTGAATGGCCAATGCTACACACATTTCCATCTTTAATTTTTAAATAAACTATATAGATCGCAAAACTGATATGTATTTATGCATAGAAAATGAGCGTCGTGAACATACAAAACTGGCTACTGGAGGGTAAAGAAATTAGAGGGATTGAAGTTGTTGAAGAGCTTCAGAGCAAAAATCGAAACAGTGTAGATATAGAAGCGCATAAATCATAGATTAATTGTACATAATCGTTCTAACAGTCCTTTTAATTTAAGAAGCATTTTATGGCAATTTTGTTTCTGATATCAAGAGAAAAGTCCTTTAAAGATGGCAGCGCAAAAATCGAAACAGCGTGGATATAGAAGCGCATAAATCGTAGATTAATCGCACATAATTGCTCTAACGGTCCTTTTAATTTTAGAGACATTTTATGGCGATCTTGTCTCTGACGTCAAGAGAGAAGTTCCTTAAAGGTTGCAGCGCAAAAATCCAAATTATTCTAATATGACAGCACATAAATAGCGCACAAATCCTGTATATTCCATGTTTTAGAATTGTTATTATTAACCCGTAGGGGGGCTCACTAGCAGCCTACTGAGCCCCCCCACAAAGAATATTTTTTTTTGGCTAAACGGAATAAACGCAAAATTTTTTTCTTGTGGATTTATAAAGCGCATAAATTACGCATTATCATATCATTTTTTAATTAAATTTTCGTTAAGTGGGGACGCTAGCTAGGCTGACGTCAGCACATTAAATAAGCGACAACAATAAACTTCAAGAAATTGAGTATCAATGCAATGCACTTTGTCCCATAAAAAAATAAAAATAGTTTTAAAAATCTTTATCATAACGGTTAATAAACATTTTCAAAATAATTTTTGTAGCGATTTACACACGGCACAAAACGCGGGCGCCTATCAAAAGACAGCCCGCCACACATCAAAGGATGCGTTCAGAAAATCGTCTAGGTGCGCCTAGACGTCGTTTTATCTTTGTTATTTACCGAATGTTAAACAAGGATAGAACAATGCCTGGGTGCACCTAGATGTTCATTCTGAACGCAAAGACGCCTACCAAACGGCAGTCCTCCACAGCCAGACACCACGGGCACTTACCGGCCGAACAAGCGCGTCCGCAAAGCACACGGTCTAGCACGCGCACTGCGCGTGATAGATTCCGAAGCAAGTAAACAGGTGGCCAGGACAATAAAATGTTACTCGTGCTTAAAATCCAGCAAAGTAGAAATATAAGGCATGCAGTAACAAACGAAAATCACTTCTCCCAGCTCTCACAGGGCGATGACTACACTCGTGGAGAAAAATGCATTTTCGGACTTCTCTCTCACATGAGAAGAGAACACCAACTCAGAACTGTCGCCGTAGTTGCTAACCTGGAGCCGCCGCCGTAAAGATTAATTCCACTAACGCTTTTGCCGCCTTTCTTTATGTCATCTAGGGTATTTTTATCTATCGAGAATCGCAGGATTTGGAGATATACATCTCTGCGATTCAGAGAAATACCGCGGTCGTGCTCTCCGCCACTGTCACCAGGCAAGCGGCACCTAGACGACGTGGCCCAGACAGAGAGAGGCACCAAGGTTTACAGAGGCACCCAGATCGAGATCACCGAGGTAAACTTCTCAGTGGAAGCAAGTGGAAGCCTATAGGAGCAACATCACCAACGCTCGAGTGCCGTCCTGAAATCAGGAAACACAAGCTCGACCTGCAGCGGTTGACGCAGCCACACAGGCAGATCTTCCATTCCTCGCAGCTTCCTCCCGCCACAAAATCGTAGCAGAGAACGCCAAAACCGGTCCCGGGGACGCCATCGTCCAAAACTATCTCATCGGGATTCCCGCCACACCGCAACGCCAAGAAACGCACGACAGGAATCCCGCCGTTCACCGGAGTCACCAAAACACACAGCGACATCTACGCGCTCCTTGTCAAAATCGAAGCAAGCGGCAGGCGAGCGGATTAAGCCGCGTTCACACAACACGAGGGGGATGCGGCTGGACAAGCGCTAAGACCAGTGTTCATAAACGGCCCTTGTCAAGACCAATACAATATTCAAAGAAAATACTCCCGTGCGATCTTGTTAGCGGACAAAAATAAGAGACTGGTGAGCGTGTCCGCGCGCCACCAACGTATAATTTTTATAATATTTATCATAAATATTTTTGAAACGTTTGTGACAAAAAATATAAAACAAGAAGAACAATGAAAGTCTAAGCGGCTGTTGGTGCGTGTCCATGAATCTTCTGGTTATTTAAAGAAGAACGTTTTGATTTGATTTTAGGTCATCCTCAGGAAATTACATCACAAGAAAACTTCTCCCTATCACATAGCGTAGTAAAAAGCAAAAGGTCTGTCACAATCAGGTGGTAATCCGAGTGAATAATGCTAAATTATGACGACAAACATCAGTGCATTGTTAACAATAGTGTGAAGTTTTTACTTACCATGTTAAGCAAAGAGAAGAAAAATATAATAATAATTTCACATCAACAAGTAAGTTAAATAATTAAATAAATAAATAATAAATTAATAACGTCATTAATAATAGTTCAATAGGACACTGATTTCAAGTAATACAGTACTCAATGTACGGTCAAAACCATATTGATCCCCTTAGGTTATAAGCTATATGGAAAATTGAGCGGATAAAAAACGGATTTCTAAATATTATCGAAAATTAAAATCTATCGAAAATACACGTATAGACATGATGTAAATATTCAGTGTCTGCCTGTCTATTGAGGTCATTGTCTCGGCGCTTTATATGTAACATTTCTGAAATTAGGCATTTCCTCAAAAATGTTTATGATAAATATTTATGATGTGTCAAATCTAAACCATAAAAACATTTATTAAATGTTTATTATAAATGGTTCTAAAATATTAAAATAAATATATTATAAATATTTAGTAAATGTTTTATAAATATTTTGTGCTATTTGGGATATACAGAGTGATTCAGAATAATCTTATGTTTTTAAAGAGACATATTTCTGAGGTTATTCTGAAACAACTTTTTCTTTAGCAAAAACTTGTCCAAAGCTTAATTTTTGATAGAAAGAAAGCCTTCCTCGGTCACAGCTAGGTTTTAGTGCTTATATTCATTTGTGTGATTTTATATACTTTTCCGAATTCAGCAAGAATGTGCGCCAAATTAATTTTCGGTCGTAACACAGTATGTCGAATAAAAATTAGTAATATCACTATTTATATTAAATTGATTAATTTAATATAATAATTGATACTAATTTGCATCTATATACCCATTCCCCCCTAAAAAATCTATAAAAAATTTATTGCGAAAAATAACACCCTACCCAGGGTTCGAACCTGGCACCTCCGGAATTTCCGGTTCCGGTGTCTTACCATCTCGACCACTAGGGCACGGTGATATTTCTCGCAATATTTGTATATGAGTGACAACGCATTTGAGGCGCGTGATTCAAATTACAAACATGTTATTGGACCGATAGTGTAACAACACAATGATAGAAAAAAAGCCTTCTTCGATCACAGCTATATTAATCAATTTAATATAAATAGTGATATTACTAATTCTTATTCGACATACTTTGTTACGACCAAAAATTAATTCGGCGCACATTTTTGTTGAATTCGGAGAAGTATATAAAATCACACAAATAAATATAAGCACTAAAACCTAACTGTAACCAAAGAAGGCTTTCTTTCTATCATTGTGTTATTACACTATCGGTCCAATAACATGTTTGTAATTTGAATCACGCGCCTCGAATGCGTTGTCACTCATATACAAATATTGCGAGAAATATCAATGTGTCCCAGTGATCGAGGTGGTAAGACACCGGAACCGGAGATTCCGGAGGTGCCAGGTTCGAACCCTGGGTAGGGTGTTACTTTTTGCAATAAATTTCTTACAGTTTTTTCAGGGGGAAATGGGTATATAGACGGAAATCAGCATCAATTATTATATTAAATTAATTAATTAAACATAATTAATGATATTACTAATTCTTATTCGACATACTGTGTTACGACCGAAAATTAATTCGGCGCACATTTTTGTTGAATTTGGAAAAGTATATAAAATCACACAAATAAATATAAGCACTAAAACCTAGCTGTGACCGAAGAAGGCTTTCTTTCTATTATTGTGTTGTTACACTATCGGTCCAATAACATGTTTGTAATCTTAATTTTTGAATTTTAAGAAGAAATAGTTATGCAATAACCGGGCGCGTATAGCGAAGAGGCCGGCGCATCCCTCTCCACGTCACTCTCCGCAAATCAGGTTGACCAATACATGACACATGCATCGATTCGCGGAGAGGGACGTGGAGAGTATCGACCCCCCGCAAAGATCGTATAAATGCGGTGCGCAATCCATACGTGAATCAATAATTGCTCAATTATTAGAAGCGAATCAAGACAATATTAGTAGAAGAATTAACAGGAAGAAATGACCAGATACACAAACAAAGAATATTACAACATGATAATGGCACTTGAAGAGTGCCAGGAACAGCCTTACGTTGCTGCAAGAAGATGCGCGGAATTATATCCGCATCGAGCAAGAGGTCCGTCAGCAAACGTTATACTTGTGACAACACAACGATTGTACGATAGCGGAAGCATCCTGCTAAAAAAAAGAAAAAAGATTGTGGTAGACAACGCAATCAGGGAAACGTTCGTACTGTGAAAACAGTTCTTTGTGCTGTTGAACAAGAGCCCGAAATTAGTATTGGGGCTCTTATTATTATTGCTCAAGAGTATAATTTGTCTTACTCCATAATATAAAGAATTTTAAAAGAAGAAAAAAATGCACGTTTACCATTACACTTGCGTGCAAAATTTACGAAAGGAAGATTATCAACAAAGAAGAAAATTTTGTGAAAATTTTTGAAACAGAATAAACGAGGATTCGCAATTTCCTTGTCGTGTGATATTTAGCAATAAATCGTTGTTCACACGAGAAGGAATTGTTAATTTGCGCAACATGCATATGTGGAGCGATAAAGATCCTCGAGTTACTCTACTTAGAAGTTTTCAAGTCCGATCAAAAATTAACGTCTAGGCAGGAATTATGGGTACGAATATTATTACGTCCAACCCGAATAAGTGAATAGAATCTGGGTGAGGAAGATAAAGACGCCACGACTTGAGAAGGTGCACACTTGACTAGGACAAGCGGCACATCAGAGCGCGTTGACAACCCGGGATATATGGGTCAGTGGGGGCCATAGCGGGAGCCCAACGACAAAATATCCGGGCGTTCCGCGTCCCTCGGTTCTATTTTGAGTCAAAAAATCTAATAGTTTTACCTTGGGATCGGACCTAGTGCTTGCCTTATTAAGAGCAAAGTACGGTGGTCGTGGTTAAGAAATCAGAGTAAATTAGTTATTATAGGTAATTTGCTCTAAATTAATAATAATGAAAAATACAATGTCATCTAACTTAATGCATAATTTAACGTTTTTTTTTTATAATTATACTACTTAAAACAAAATGAGGAAGAATTTCAGTAATGTTGTTTAATAGATTGAATTACGTTCTCCGTTTTTTTTTATATTATTTAAATTAAAGAAAACCCTGAATTAAACTAAATTTGTTTAGCAAAAAACAGATTGGTGATATAGTTATATTATTTAAACAAAGGAAGAGAAAGAGTTAAACATTATATTGATTAATAAAGAGCGGTTTAAACTAAAAATTTCATTATTATAACTATATTAATTAAATTAATAATTACGATGTCAAATACAATTAGTTTATAATTATAGCGGATAATACAATTTCCTTATAATATTAAATGTCCACGTTACACTTTCTAATTTTGTTTAAGTGTATATGCATGGGTGCAAGTGTGTGGTTACGTTAAAACTTTATTTAACACGGCAGTGATAGGGCGAAAGTGGTTCAAAAATATTAACTTGGGGACTAAGTAGTAATTTGGGTATATATGGGGAACATACACAGGTACAGGCATCGGGGGAAAAACGAGAAAGAAAAGCACGAACCGCTTTGAGATCGAATACATCAGGCCCAATCGCGAACGCGCCAGGAGGGAGAGGGACAGAGAATGTTGGAAGCACTAACAAAATTGATTCCAAGGATTAAAGAGGACCAGGGGCAAAATAGTAACGCGGGAAAAGTGGTGGTAGCTCCTTTAAAAACTCTACACTAGGGACGGGTGAAGAAGAAGAATCCTCGTCCTCGAGATTGTGCGAACCTAAAATCGGAAGATCTAGAGGATTGTGCACCTTTTCCACATAGTGGACCTCAAGAGTCGGAGATCGGGGAGGAGGAAAAAGAGAGAGAGAGACAGGGGAATCTGGGAAAATTCTATACGTTAGTTGACTACTTACAGAGTCCGGCAAGTTGGGGCGAGGTGAATTAATGTGAAACTCGCAAGGAGATGGGCTCTCTTCTTGTTCGTGAACAATGGGCAAATATAAAACAGGGGGGTAAATCAGATCGACTTGGGCTGCAAGGGTTTCGATTTTTTCTTTTAACGCTTTAAGCCTGCGGGTTTTCCGGTTCCTGCGGTTCCGGCGACGTTTCGCGGCTGCTCGGGATTTATTCTTGTACACTTTGGAGACTTTTGCATTATTCACTGAAATAACCATTCCGTTTCTCTCTGTTCTTGCAAAGATAAAATTAGAATTTGCGCACTTTTTCGGGTTAACTCGAACAGGGTTCGAATGAAACCAGAGAAAGAGATTGAAAGTCTAACAAGTTCGAGTGAATCTAGAGGGAGGAAGAAAATAAAATAAAAGATTCTTCCGGATTAACTGTTAGTGAGAGTGAATCCAAAGAGAAAGGAAGAAAATAAAATAAAAGATTTTTCCGGATCAACTGTTAACGCAGTGCGAGTGAATCCAAAGAAAGGAAGAGAAATGTTGGAGAAGAAGAAAATAGAGAGAGAGAGAGAGAGAGTATGAGAGGGAAAGAGTAATTGATTTAATAAATATATTATATTTATAACAAAGTTGTTTGCAAGAAATAGAAAAGGTGGTCGGGAAACAAGAGGGAAATAAGTGATAACGGATAATTTGGCACTTACTACTTGATGGCTGTATTGTTAGTGTCGATGATAGTAATTATGTGTATGGTGACCCTCGGTCTTGGAGGTATCCGGTCGATGGAGTGTCCCAGTGGAGAACGTCGGCTTTGATCGTGGAGGAGGCAGGCGTGGTCAATGCCTTTGCGAACTGAAATCGAACGGGTAGTTGATGCGAAACCTACTAACGGGTCGATTGGCCAACTTGATCGAGACACTTCGCGACCAAACATCTACGAGGTATAATTGCGGGTACGGCGTCACAGACTCGAACAACACAACTGTCACGGACTGTGCCACCGATAGTACAAGAATGCCTTCTCTGCTCCGGAGTTCTGGCTTATATACCAATTTTGGCCCATAATTCTTACTTTTTTTTTAAGGGCCGGGTATTTTTTGGTAAGTCGGCCCACGCACTCCCAGAATCTCGGTTCTCAGTGTCCCATTATTTCTAATGTTTGCCAAGGAGACGCGCTTCCGCATAATACCGCAAAGCGCTACTTTTTGGAGCAATCTCATAATTGATTTTATTTTCATTTAGACAATGTAGGCAACTCTTAGAGGATTGCCAATTCGATACTTGTGACATGTTTATTTATACCATGTGCACTGATTCTTAGCATCAAGTGAGTAGCGGTCATGAGAATTACGATTTCTGGGTATCAAATTTTTTAGCGTCCCCAGATGTTGCCCACTTAAGTTCTACCTTACGTTGGGCTCTATTCTTTCAAGAGGCTTCACGTTTCAATTTTAACGTTTGTTTAACTAATGCAGGCAACCTTTAGAAAATTACTTACTGCGCCGAAAATCTATGTGTATGGCGCAATGAACATGCTAACCCTTACTACTAGTAAGGGTTAGCATGTTCATTGCGCCATACACATAGATTTTCGGCGCAGAGAGAAAGTCGCGGTCGTGGGGGATTCGGTGTCCTGCCCTTTCCTATCTTTGGCGCTCGCCTATACAGCCTACCCGTCTCCGGTGTCAAAAGGGTCATGTTCTTAAGACTCCTCGTATTTTAATTTATCCATTTGGCTAGTGCACATAACCTGTCGGCGAACCTCGGAAGCAGTTTTAAATACTTTATGTTGCACACCGATTTTTATAATTATGGTTTGCATGTATTTTTCGGTTGCCCCCTTTCTTGTCTTAAGCGCTTTCTGGTCAACCCTGCACATGCGTCGGGCAACGGTGTATCTATTTTTGAAAGGAAAGAATTGTTACTCCGCAGGATGTAACAATATACTGGGCACAATTATTCTGCCAGAGATCTCGAATGGAGCATCGTATAAGGACATCATGGCAAAAAATATTCCATTTCTTTCTAGAAGAAACACCATTTGCTGAAAGGAATAAAATTATATTTCAACAAGTCGATGTTGAATCTCACAATGCCAGTTGTTACGGACTATTTAAACAAACAATTTCCTGGCCGTTGAATGGGCCGGTATGGCCGAATACCTTGGCTTGCAAAATTGCCGAATCTGAATTCATTGGACTTTTTCTTATGAGGATACTGCAAAGAAGTCATTTATAAGAAGCTTCCTAAAGATTTAGAAAATTTAAATAACGAGCTCCATTATGCCATTTGGGACATCGACAACGATATTCTACAAAAGACTCAAAGAAATTTATTGAGACGCGTAAGAGCTTGTGTCGCAATGAACGGCGGCCACTTTGAATATCTATTGTAAGAAAAAAAAAATGAAATAAATAATTAATCTGCCTTTTCAGGGCAACCAAATATTTCATATGTGGAACATTTTCTTACACACAATTCGCAAGGTATTATAAAAAATGAATAAAATATTCAAAAAAATTGTATGATATATTTTACAATTTTTATACAATTTTTAACAAAAAATAATGAGAAATGAGTAATGAAGAATCAACATAATTTATTTAAAAATATTACATTTGCAACATTTTTAAATAAATTATGTTAATTCTTTATTACTCCTTAATACACATAACTTTTTTAAAAATGTTGCATTTGCAATATTTTTTAATAAATTACATGTATTGATAAAAAACTATTTATACTTTTTCGCGCACGTGTCGCGAATATGACCGTAAACTCGAAGATTTCAAGATCATCCCGATTTTTGACGGCTGAAAGACTAAGTTTGGAATGAGACAAGAGACAGTCGCTCGAGAAACGTAAACGCGCCGCGAGTGCAACGTTTGGGGGCTCGTCCGGGATGACCGTGAAATCTTCGAGTTCACGATCACAGTCGCGATAACCGGGCGCAACAATATTTGTAACTTTTAATTACCGCGTTCTAATTTTTAAAACGTCAATCACGCAGGATTACGCAAACAATAAAACTAGTCGACTGCTCTCTCGTAAAGCAAAGAGGATATAACCTAACCACTTTGTTGTAAACACGTGTTTTGTGTCGTTGTGTAAACACGTGGTTCTTTTTTTGAGTAATTCTCACGCGTGATTAGTAATGATTAATAGTAATTGACGACAGAGATTGTATAAAATGACGATAGTGATTTGTATGCATTAGTATTTTTTGACCAAAAGACTGATTGAATGTGACAAGTGATGTGATTTAAGAAAAAAAGAGGAAAATTGCAAATTTCATGAGGATATTTATTTTTCGTGAAGATAAAGACCGATTGCTGTGCAGGATGATAAGTGAGTATAAACGTTCAAACTTGATTGGACACGTCTCTCTCTCTCTCTCTCTGTCTCTCTCTCTCTAGTAGTATGTCTATGCCGGTTCTAACTCAGGTGCTCCGAGGCGGGGTTCAGTGCGCGGAGAAAATGTGGGTGCGGGGTAATGACCCCCGGGACTTACCGTTATCTGTTTACATAAACAGTGATAACCGTTATCTGTTTATATAAATAGAGATAAAAGTTACCTGTTTATGTAAATAGATAGCCGCGGGGGTGGATGGGGGATTCCTCGGTGCCTGAGTTAGAATCGGCACAATATATATTTGCGTCGCGAGTCTGATCGTGGAACAAATTCCTTGAAGAAGATGTTCATCCACGTGCCCCACGACATTTTTTCTCACTCACAATGTTTACTAATCGAGAGCACGGCTATAACTGAGGAACAAAGGGCTGTGCGACAGTATCCTCTGTCGCACAGTGTATTTATAATTAATTGCATGTATATAGAATGACGAGTATTTTTTATACGTTTTGGACTTCCCTAATATGTGTGGAGTAGATTTTCATGAAACGATGATTCAAGGGATCGACCGCCGCTGGATGACGCAAGCTTAGACAAAGAAGTCGCGGATAAATAATGCTGATGCGAGGACTTACTGAGAGGTGGGGTTACCCGCGCGATACTGACCGCGCGTGGGAGTGGGATGCCGCGGTAATGGTCGAGAGGTGAGGGTCACCCGCGCGGTACAGCGGTATGTATCCGTTGCGGGGAGGGAGGATGCTGGGAGAGGGAAAGCTAGAACCAGTGTATATAATATTTTATAATGTGGAAATGGTGAGAGAAAATAATTTCAGAGCGTATGTTTTAAAATGCATTTATTTTATTCAGTATGCAATGCATCGTGTACAATAATATCAATAGCGTAAGTAATTAATTCACACTCGATCTGCGAACTCTTATCGTAAGATTTGCGCAACATATGTATAGCTTCGCGTTTATTCACGACACAGTTTTGACGCAAAAGTTTACGAAATATTTAAATTTCTCAGTCACGTTAGCAATGCTTTTATACAATGTAAAATATACATGCAATGCTCTAGCTCGTAGAGCACGGTTGCAGGCTTGAGATAAATACATCGTGCAACGTTAATTTAACAATACTCTGATCGTTCAGGTTAACAAGTTGCATATTAAGGTCGTGTATCGTTAACGATGATGATGTCTCCGTTGACTGGACAAATCGTGATGCTTGCACGACGATATAGAATTAACTCGCCGTCAAACATACATATGTTCAAAGTTACATGAGGTGTATACTATTAATGAGAAGAAGGTTGCGCTTAATTCAAAAGACGATAAGCGATACGTTATCCCTTATTCAACAAAAACATTACCGTGGGGACATTGGCGTATACTATTGTAATATATTTAACGTGTCACGTTTTCTTATAAGTTGTATCAGTATTATGTGATGTATTTTTTATATTTATAATTAGTTTAATAAATTCGTATGTATGTTTTTTTCATATTATATAAGAATATTTTACATCTAATGTATGCTTTTATATATTATTAGTATGTTTTGTTTTATATATATATATATATATATTTATATATATATATATATATATATATATATATACAGGGTGTCAGGTAACTACCGCCCGTGGTTTCGTGGATTGATAGATCAAGTAAAACTGAGCAGAAAAGTCCTGTACCATTTTTTAATATTTGCTATAGTTAACGAAAAAAAAATTAATAAAATCTGCGAATAAGCGTATCACTGCGCGCAAGGACCGCCCGCCGGTCGCCGAGACGTAGGCAGCTGCGGCTGTAGGCGTGGCGCTGTGCGGTGAGGAGGGAAAAGTAGCTGTTGTAAAAGACTTTTCTGCTCAGTTTTACTTGATCTATCAATCCACGAAACCACGGGCGGTAGTTACCTGACACCCTGTATATACTCTAGTAGCATTTTCTGGCATTTTCTGCAGGACAGAATCTGCGTGCAGTTAATTGCAGTAGAATTGGGTCAGATGTGCAGAAGATTATTCCTAAAAGAGCCATGCTGGCAGATTGCTAGCAGACTGCTTCAATATTCGTGCACTGTACTTGTATATGAACTGCTTGCAGAAACTTGGTACAGATATTGAGCTATCTTGAAGCAGATTCTTCCCGCAACTGCAGTCTGTAAGCAGTCTAGCAAAGTTCTTCAGCAGAATGACATAAGATTCTTTTAACAGAAGTATCGCGCAGATCTTGTGCAAATATTGCACAAATATGATCTGCAGATTTCTGTAAGTTTCTTCCCACAGAAATAACGCGCAGATATTGTACAGATTCTGCTTAATCAGCAGCAGAAAGATCTGCTACCACCGCTAGGTGGCCACGCCGCGAAAGATCTTCTTGTGAGTCGAGTGCGGCCACAGGCGTTATATCTAGGCGCCACCGCGGTCGACTTCTCAGCTCATACTCCAGTGAGATTTTTATGAGCTCTGTGTTGTAACCTCGAGACGAATACTCGCTCTTATTTTTCTTAAATATAACGTGTATGAGGAACGCTGTTCCACATATTAATTTTATATTTTTACATGTAAATAACAATTTATATTGTTATTTAATCTTGTACATAAATGAGATGTTTAATTTAAATTTAATCCGTTTTTAATCCATTTTAAGACTATACTAAAATATTCTGGTGAAAGAATTTTACAAATCATGCAGCAGATATATATACAAATTTCTTGCAAGAATTTGACTGGCAGAATCTTTAAGAATTTACTGCAAGATTTACAGCAGTCTTGCAGAAAATTGCTACTAAGGTATGTAGGAAATATCTTGAAAGACTGTTGCTAGATTTACAGCAGATACATTCAAGTTTCTTGCAAGAATCTGCCAACAAAGATATGTGCAAGTTTCTTGCAAGAATCTGACTGTAGAATCTTTCAAAAGAATTGAACAGAATGAGGAAGCAGATCATAACGTCTTGTTGGCAGAATCTTTCAAGAATCTGCTGCAAGATGTACAGCAGTCTTGCAGAAAATTGCTACTAGGGTACATATATATATATATATATATATATATATATATATAACAGGATGTCCCAAACCAATGTATAAAGATTACTACGATGAGGTAGAAGAGATTGAGATAAATCAAAAAGTCTAATAGCAGTTTGCGATATTTGCAATAATCGTCGTGTAATAAAATATTAAAGTCAGCTGAATAAGAGCGCGCGGAGAGGCAAACGGTTGGTCGCCTGAGCCGTAAGACCGCCCGGTTCGACGCGGTGCGGTGCCAAGCTATCCTTTCGCCGCGCGCCACTTACCGTCGCCTACAATCGGGCCGCAGTGGGCGGTCCTACGGCTCTGACGAGCGACCGCTTGTCTCTCCGCGCGCTCTTATTTGGCTCACCTTAATGTTTTATTACTCCAAAATTATTGCAAATATTGCAAAATGCTATTAGATTTTTTCATTTATCTCGGTCCCTTCCACCTCATCGTGATAATTTTCATACATTGGTCTGGGACACCCTGTATATATTTATATATATTAGAAGTAGTAGTATTTACTATATTCTTTTCATTAAACCTATTTTAATACGTTTCTTTTTATTGAATGTATGTATGTCTCACGTTGCATGTGTGTGATATCTTCTGATTCATGTGTAATAATTGTATTAAATGAGGACAAAGAGAGAAAATAAAAAAGTATAATTGTAAGATTAAACGAACTTACCAAGTGAAGTTCGATCTTAATTATGCTCTGGCTCGTCCGGATGGATTACTATGTAGTCACGTTTTTGTGCTGCATTACCAATAGAATTTAGAGCACCTAAAAAAGATAAAGTGGGGCGCCTCTAAACCGCCCGCGCTCACCGCGTTGCCCGCTCCGTCGCCATGTTTCATTAGTTTAAAGCACAAAAGCAAATCACCTAACTGGGCGGGAAAAGCGTACAATTTGCTTAGGCCGCGGAAGATCCATCCGGACGAACTAGGGCATAATTAGGATCGAACTTTACTTGGTAAGTTCGTTTAATTACAATTATAATTATGCCTCTGTCTCGTCCGAATGGATTACTATGTAGTTGTTTAGAGCGCGATTTGCGGTTAGTCGTACTCTCCTGTAGGTATTCCTATAATTGCAAAAATAAATTCCTATAAAATGTTGCAACAGAAAAGTTTATAAAATTACATACAGTCAATTTGAAACAAAAATATCCAAGTATGACATGGAGTAACTCCAATCTGTTGCAAACATATTATAATTCTTTAGAAATATTTCGCTTTCTAATAAAAACAATATTCTTTAGGTACCTTTGAGAAAATCCAATACTGTATGGGCTTGCATTATATTATACTTGAAAATTTGAACATTATTTCTATTGCTTAACCTAAAGTTTTAAAAAAGATGGAACCTAATTTATATACTCCAAAATTATAGATTATTTTCTAATTCAGCAAGTACAAGAGAAAAACTTTAGCATATTTTATGTATATATGTATATATATATATATATATATATATATATATATATATATATATATATATATATATATATATATCGAATAGATACTGTCGCTAAGAAGTTATATAATGTTGGCTCACTAGTACCAAAGATAAGAGTCAGATAATTTCTGACAACTATGATCTGGTAATCCAACAAGACTACAATGACATCTAAAAATCTTAATTTACATGAAAAGTGCCGAGCATGATATATAGAAAATATGTTTCTCTGGTAAATTCATGTTTGTGTTTCTGAATAATTATTTACAAGATATTTTCCTTGAGAAGTTTTAGAAAGCTCGATGGAAAAATCTCGAGAGAAAGTACGATAGTAATCGCATTAATTTTGAGTCTTTAGAAACTTGCCAAATATTAGCCAAGAGCTTCGAGAAGTAGCTTGCCACTTGTTTCACAATGAATTTTTCCTTAAAATCTTATCTTATTCATTGAGATTCCTAAAATTTAGGCAACTGTTACTAATTTTAAAAATATCGTACTCAACTTTAAAAGGAAACCGTATCAAGAATTCTGCGGCTTTATAACGTTAATAGCCTTACTAAACTCCTTAATTGGAGACTGACTATCAATCAGTCTCTCCAAAATAAGAAAAAATGTTTAAACGATTCTTGTTAAACGTAGAATAGGAATCGGTATCTCTTAATCATGAGATAAGAATTTTAGATCTTTGATAAACTTTGGCGAGTATCAGGGAATCTAATATGTTTGCCAAAAAAGTCAGCAGGATCTTTGTATATCGTTTGGTCGTAGCTGCAGACAAGAATGTCAGCCTGTCGTGATAAGTTTGTTTGTCCAAAACTACTCTGATCCACCAGATACAAACCTCCTCTAAAGATGCAGAAATTGCCGTCTATCTGGAGTAGTCTTTCAAATGCAACTCCACGCTAGTAACTCAACTGACGTGGTATGGAGGGCTATATTGCATTGCTAGAAAGAAGTGAAACATGTGATGAATTAAACCTGCAACTTTTGCAATGGCACAACGTGACATCTGCGCAAAGGTTCTAATTAGTGAAATTTGATTTTCTCCTTTATCAAAAGGAGTCAATACTGAATGTAGAACATTCCTCCTGTTTCATATCTGTGGTCGCCAGATCTAGAGCAAAATTGTCTATTCTCGACAACGAATCAGATAAGAGCTTTACGAAGTCGTCTAGCGATTTGTTGGAGACGAAGTGGTGAGATTTCGTGATCCTTCAAGTTCCATAAAGCTCGATCTTACATTAATCGAGTTTGATAGTCCTTGCGGATCTATTCACTTTCACTGGTATAATCGCTTTCTCTGTCCTCAAACTCTTTTTTTTTTGTAGCCACAACAAATCGAGTAACGTAAAACTACATGCGCCGTCTCGTCGCAACACGTGGCAATTTTAGGACGACTAGGACGAGGCCAATGTTTCGGCGAGTTATCTCGCTCTGTGGATCTACTGCTTCAAGCGAGTATCGCTAATGGATGCACCTGGTAGTGTGCGAGCTACGAGGTCAGGGCAATGGACATTGATGACTCACTAACAAGCCGGTCCATCTTACGTTTTTGTTGTCGTCGTTGGTAAAAGACACGCGCTCAAGGTCCACAACCTAAGAGTGCATTTGCTCAGCTGCACGGTTGCCGGCATTCTAGAAGATAATCTCTTGGAACAAGCACACGAGGCGCAAGCACGCGCTTGCCGTCGTCTCCTAGAGGACGAGCAAGCGGGCGTGAGATCGTCGAGCGCGAGTGAAGATCGCTGCGCTCCGGTGTCCATACTCTGCTGTCGGCGCTATGCGAACCGGTCGGCAACACTCTAATAATAGCAAAAAAGTTGGCAACAAATAACCAGCAATACACTAATGCGACGACATCCTGAGCAATCTTTTAGTAAAAAACAAACAAGATAGTGTAAGCCGAGATTGTATAAGTCGACGTGATAATCGCATTCCGTTAGATCACTGGCTAGAATGACCCCTTTAATAAGCGATATTACGAGTATTCTGATCATGTACACATCAGACATAATATCTCTGTAAAGATGTATGAATGGTCCAAAAAGCCAGAAGGGCAAGGAAACAAACTCGTACCCCCTGTTCTTCCATTAAAAATGGAGAAATTTACTGAACAAGGAGTTCATGGGTAACAGAAGCTACGCATCTGCCAGATAGTAGCCATTTTGTAATTCGGAAGCAAAAGCCGAGAGACCGTACGCTAGTCCTTTAGTTTGCAATATGAGTACAAAGTTCAGAACGGAAATTGTCGTTTTGTCTGCCGATTGTGATGCAATCTGAAGGTCTAAGTGAATCATCGGTACACTGCAGTGGTCTGAAGATGGCAATAGGCCTGATCAGATGAGGCAATCGGTTATGCTCCTTCTTTACCGTAATGAAGGAACATACCTGGTTTGCCGCCCCGGTTCCGAAGAACCGTCTGCCCATTTGTCTGCGCAGCAACTACTGTATGAAAGATTTCTGTATCCCTCCTCAGAAAAAAATCAACCTCCTCTGCTTGCTACGATGTCTTCTGCTGCTACGATGTTCATGTTGCAATAAAGGAGCAGAAAAGCTCGAGCGTACTATGCAAGCTAGCCTCTATCAAGGCTGGCTCGAGACCCGACTGACATACGGCCTGAATTTCTGGATAAAGTCCTGGAATGTCGTTCCGGAGCTCCTCTATTAAAGCCATAACTATTACTGGCGCTGCAAACTCTGAGCATGCGCGAGTACGGTGCCTCTCTGGCATCACTGTACCAGAGAGATGGCCGTAACATTCCTTGTTTGTTAGAGAGGGAACGAATGCCAATAATCACTACGAACAAGAAGAATTTTATGTATCGCGTACGATAATTACCTGAAGATTGGCGAGCGAAACGCTATCCATGCTCTCGGGGTTAGGTGAGTTGACGGAAGAGGCCATTGCAGATGAGACAGTCGGTTACGTCCCCTCTTTGCCGCGTAGAGCCACGGGTCGACAAAGGGATATACCTGGTACGCCGCCTCGATCCTTGCCTTGGATCATCTGCTCATCTGCCTGACAGTCAACAGCCCATTTCATGGTGCAAGCACACAAAGTGCTAGCACGCGCCCGTTGTCGACGTCGTCGTCCAAAGGACGGGCAAGCGGGCGCAAGGTCGAGCGAGCAAGGATTGCTGCTCGGGTGTCATTATTGCCTCCGGTGCTATACAAACCGTTCAACGACATTGACCTCTGACTACGCTTCTGCTGAAGCTACAGCACCCTCGGATAAGATTTGCCTGGATGTTGCCTCTGCATGTCCCTGGTCAGCTGCTGAGGAAAAAACCACTGAGCTTCACAAATCCTAAAAACTTGGATAAGACTCATGTTAATTTCTCGCGAGAAAACGACCAAGATCCGGATGTGCATGTTGATCTATCGTCTATCAGGCTTGTAGAGAGGTTAGGTTTAACGCCTGAACCCATTTCGTGCAAGTGATGACGATGCTTACACCGTTCTGTCACTGTCTCTTCACTAAAGCCCGGCACGTAATGCTTGTTACGTTTAGGCCTACCTTCTATACGGACGAAATCACTTTTTGCAATACAGCCTACAAAAACTCTGTTGGTTCTGCAAAAACAGAAAACGTAATGAAACATGGCGATGGCGCGAGCAGCGCGGTGAGCGCGGGCGGGTCAGAGGCGCCCCACTTTATCTTTTGTAGGTGCTCTAAATTTTGTTGGTAATGCAGCACGAAAACGTGACTACATAGTAATTTATCCGGACGAGACAGAGGCATAATCATATATTTTTCATGTATTTATTGTTTACAATATATGTTTTTTACAAAATCAAATAACATCATTATTATTTATTTACGAATTATGTGATGCATCGAATCCCAGCCACTTCACGTAAACTTTGTTTCCTTTCTTCTTTAAAATTTTCTGAACTAAATAAACATCAGGATATTTCGCTTGATGTAATTCATGTTCATAAAATGCACCTGCGACACTTTTCCTGCGATAATCTTTCAATAAATACATGACGGGATTTGTATGCTGCACTTTGCCGATTGTAAACACCTCGGTTGTCCAATTTGGAGTATAGCTTTTTTCAAAAATTGTCTTGTGTTTGCTTACGCGTACCTTAGCTTCAACCTTAAATTTCGCAGGCGCAGCGATCTTAACGTGGCTATATACCGTGTCGAGGAGCTTTTTAATCAATTCTGGCGTTATATCCACGGGTCGCATACTTATCATACGATGCAACGCGCGGTTGTAATCTAAAACCAGACGCGGTAGCTCGACCCACTTGTAAGATCCTTTCAACGTAAACATTTTCCAAATCTTCTCTTTCAAAGTTCTATTAAAACGTTCGATTATCGATGCTTTCATCACCGAATACGTGGAATAATGATTACTGTTGTGCTTTTTCAAAGTTTCTGCACATTGACGTTGTAAAACTCCTTGCCCATATCCGTTTGCAAGTTGCGTGGACATCTTCCGCTCTTTTGAATTATTTCGGCGATGACGTCAGCCGTCTCTTTTCCGCTTTTGCTCTTCATCGCTACTGCCCATGCAAATTTGCTCAACACATCAATGACCGTTAGTATATAATGATGACCTTTATTAACATTCGAATATGGGAGCATCTCGACGATATCAGCTTGCCACAGATCGTCGAATCTTTTAATTATAACACGTCTTCTTGGAAAATGTTGTCTTGCTGGAGCGTGTAATTCCTCGACGAGACGTCGTCTCTCGGAGCTAGTTTTCTTTGATGAACTCATGTTTTCGGTGCGTAAACTCGCAATGTAATGTATATCAGCTTTGTTTATTTTTTATCATCCTTCAGTTACCATTCTTTGTCCTTCGGTTTCTGTCGATTATATAATTTTTCATACACATTCTTCACCCGATTTACGACCGTTTGATAACCATCTAATACTCGATCTCAAGATTTTTCATAGCGATCCTGAGTGATAATTATCCGTCAATCGTTCCCCAACCGTTCGTTGTTTACTTAAGAACCGTTCAAAGTTATTCGTTAGACGTTCGTACCCGTTTTTTCGACGTTTATTGCCGCTCATTTTTATCGCATGTCCTTTTCAAACAAAGTCAGCCTCCTGTCTGATTCGTTTCGCGGGATATGCGATTAATTTATAATTATACCGGCTTCGCGAAGTTCCTCGATGATGGATAACATCTCGTTGCCGTGAGCATCGTTGCCGGCTCTATATGAAGCTTCAAGCAATCGGAGTCAATCCACCAACTTATTGGGATCGTCCCAGCGCACGTAATCAATCTTGTTATAGGTCAATCTCATGACAGATGGTATCATGCCTTTGCCACGTTTATGCGTAGATACGAGCGGACTAATAATGTATCTGTACTCGTATCCTCTGTTTCCTCTGACTTGGACTGTCGGCTATGTAACCACGGCTATAAGCATTTGTTGCCAGCAATATATTTTTATACTGCTGTTTGTCATCTTTGGTGTATACTCTCATTTGGATCTCATCGGGGAGTTTCTTGAAAATGAATTTGTACAATCCAGGCGTACCGACGTATCGCACATTGTCAATGAATATGGAATTGTCTTTGCCAATGTCGAATCTTTTATCACCAAGTTTCACGCTATCCTTATCAAAATAGACGCCGTACATTTTATCAATAGCAGTGGCATCACGGTCACCGAAGAGCTGGCCTATATACTTTTCTCCCAATAGTCCAAGCTGGCCAAACAACGCTTCGTGACTTTTTCACGTTTGCACAACTTCTCTGACAGACGTTTCGAACTCTGATTCATCGTCGAAAGTTAACTTCTTCCGCGCTGTTACTGTCGGTGTTTCCATTGACGATTCTATCGTTATAGAATGAAACATAGGTAAATCCAACGTAACGTTCAAACGTTACCTTTTTCCCGATGTTACTTTCGGCAATTTGTATGAATCGTCATCGTCGTCGCTCAGTCTTTTCTTAATTATTCTTTCTTCCTTGATTTTTTCTTCTCTTTTAATCGGTTAAGATTCCTCGACAATCTGTTTCAGAGGTTCAACGATAGGCTTGAAACGTCTCTCCATCGCGATCTTTTCCTCGATTCGACCGAGTTTTCAGAGCGCGATGTTTTTTGCGGATTGCCTCGCTTGTTTTTTCAATCTCTTTCGCGAGTTTTTCGCGATTACGCACATTAGCCATGATGAACGTCTCTGTTCAAGGTATCGAGAACGACTAATCGTTTTACGGTACCGCGAACTTGTTAAATTTCCTTTTCTGTATTGTCCATTAGTGAGCGAACTATCCTTGTCTACCACTAGAAATCCGTACTCGCGCTGCCAACAAGCACGACATAATGCGCAAAATTTGTCGTACTACATGTCGTTATTCACGTGTCGTTATTCTTCGTTGTAAATATGCTTCAGTTTAATACTATCCTGTTTAAACAGGATTAGGAGATTGGCATTATCGTGTAACAAATGTTTCGGTATCCTCGCGTACGTTTGACACAGGTAAAAGCAGTCGACATTCGAATGACGGCCCATCGAAAAGTATTCTCTGATCGCATCCTGCTTATTGCATGCAACGTCGTCAAAGACAAAAATCGAATTTGGACGCGACTCGCTCGGCGGAACAACGTCGCTATTATTTGAAAATGTAAAGTATCCGATTTCATCAATCGATGTCAACAGATTTTCGAGATATTGATATTTTGGTTGCATTAGTGACTTGGAATAAATATAAACATTTTCAAAACGTACATCGTGCGGACTCTTAATCAAGTTTATAAGAACATTAGTCTTGCCGCACGAGGATGGTCCCGCAATTATAGCGCGGATGGTACTCGGCAACATTTCACCGTGCTTCCGCAACGGCGCTCTGCCCACCATCATTTGCAATTTTTTGTCACAGTTTGTGACGCGTATTGTACGCGACTGCCGCACGAATTTCATGATTCACACTAAACTCGTGTGAGACGTTGAGCGCCTATTTATAGGCGCGCGGAACCGCAAGTTGCTCAACAGTAAAAATGTTTCTCACGCTGTCACATTCCTGTGATATTTTATCTGAGCGCTGAGCAGTTGGAATATATACCGAAAGTCGTACTGTTACACGTATACGGCAACTACATCGACCACGTGTGGGACAGGCTTCCGAGGCATATAAGAGCGGATCCGGAGGTTGGAACGTATCGTTGCTGAGACAAGCATCACAATCAGCGTGGCAGAGGACGCACATTGATGGTCCCGCCCCGAGAATTAAAAATTGCAGCAAATGCCAGCGTCAAGCGAAGGCTGCGTCGGAGGTCTGCTGAATCGAGCGATAAACGCGCTTCCTTTTGAATTACATATTCCCGGCTATCAGTTTTGCGATCCGGGCACTCGGTTGAAGAAACGATTAGCTAGAGGCGACAGAGGCGTAAATCTATTGGACGCAGCGTGTCGCGAACACGATATTGCGTACTCTCTTAGCAACAAACTCGTCGATAGACACGCGGCCGACAAGGTTCTCGTTGATAAAGCGCTGGGACGCGTCATTGCAGAAGATTTGACTGTTGGTGAGAGAGCCGCCGCAGCAGCCGTTTGGGCAGCAATGAAATCCAAGACCAAAATCGGCATGGGTGTAAAAACAAAGACAAAAAAAAAGAAAACGACGAAGAGAAAACGAATACTTCCGTCGGCAAAACGAGGCGGTGTGTTACCGATCCTGCCAATGTTAGGCGTTCTCGGATCTTTGATCGGTGGAGCGGCAGGTGTAGCGAAAGCGGTAAACGCCGGCAAAGCCGCGCGACATCAGCTTGAGGAGTTGCAACGTCACAATCGCGCAGTGGAACAAGGTCGCGGGCTTTATCTTGGTCCGTACAAGCGTGGACAAGGATTGTAACTTGGACCAAATAAACGCGGACAAGAAGTATCGGCGAAAAAAAACAAACGTCGAAAAAACGATAAAAATGCCCGAAGGAGTGACCACCGATGTGCAATTAAACTATTTGACGAAACGTATGCGCATACCATATTTTAGAGGACTATACATGCGTAATGCTTTACTGACCAGTGGCGTACGAAGAAACGAAAGCGATTTTGTCAATCTAGACAATATCGCGGGCCCTGGGACGCACTGGGTCGCATACGTAAAAAGGAGCAACCGCATAATTTATTTCGATTATTTATTTATTTAATTTTTTATTGATTTTTCTTTTATTCATTGTTTTCAATTAATTAATTTTTAAGGCTGTTTGCCACAAGTTTTACAGTCATCATTTTAATATCTTTCTCTTATTTATTTATTTATTTGTTAGCAACCAACTATCTGGTTTCACAAAACTCTTGTCTCGGCACACGCTCTGTGAGGTCTTTCATAATATTTTTATTCTAAGACTCTGTAATAAGATGTACACCGTGGTTTTGGACAATCTCTATCTATTCGGTAACTTGTTTTCATTTCTCATTTCTGTTCTTTATTTGTTTATTGTAATAAATTCATATTATAAACAGTACGATTGTTGTTTTATAGAATTGTATTATCACTGAGGAAGACCGTCATTAAAGGTCGAAACGTTTAACATTAAAGAATTTTATTATTTATTTGCACCCGACATCCTGCGTGGCTCTTGAACTCACTTTTCTCTAAATTAATTCACTTATAAGAGCCTTAATTTTTATTTTATTTTTTGTTTGTTAATTAACCCGAGCGTTACCATGGGTTCTCAAGCATTTATATTTTTGCCTAAATTTTTTATTTTTATCAGAAATTGTTTCGGAAACCGCACATGTTTTCTCTTAAATCAGTTTATTAAACTCAGCCGATCTTTGACATTGGTACACAAGCGAATTCGTTTCGTCAAAGCGTGTATAAAATATAATCTTACTCCAACACATTTGAATATTTATAGAAGACACAAATATTGTATTGTTCCAAAAGACCTCGTCAAATAGTCTGGACAGAATTAGTAATAACTTTATTAACATTGTACTAAAGTTAGAACTTAGAGATGCGTACAAACATTTACATTTTCTAAGGGACCGTTTTATAGGACCTCCAGAAGCGTGTCGAACGTCCTCTCCCCATTGATCGAAAGTGATTTTTTCACATTTCAAGAAAAAATGAACGGTTGGTTGTGGCGGAGGGAGATCTCCAGGATCGATAAAAAGATTGATTAGTTGAAACAAAAAAAGCGTCAGTTTTGGATTAACAAGATAAGACACATTACATATGTCGCCAAGACTTCTGACGTGTCTAACGAAAAAACAACTTTTTCTTTCTAACGGCTTACGCTTAGTGTAAATGAGATAATACACCAAATCCATGTGTCTCCCTCCAAATTTAATTCTGAGATTCCTCTAGACACTTTGCATAGCGATTGGTTTACTAATCTGAGCAGTACTAATATCACGAAGGTCGTCCAATATCTTTTACAACTGGGGGACCGCTTTGGGTTACCGTTGTTGGATAGTGACAGAGGAAGAACATTATTAGAATTTATCAAACACATAGAACATAACATCTCAAAATACCGAGAAAACATACATGCAGCAATTAAGAATCGTTCTGTGTCGATCTTGGAGAGCTTGTTCCGCAGCGACCGTCCGTCAAAGATCAATGACCAGCTAATTAAAGACTGATTACGAACCACGGGGAGATTCGTTAGAGAGCATCCCAATATTTTGTTTACCAGAGCGGACAAGGGTAATATAACAGTTGCCCTCGACAAGAATGATTACATCTTGAAAATGGAAAGCATGTTCTCTGACGACTCTACTTATGTCAAATTATTAAAAGATCCGATTCAAAAATTAACCAAAGAGGCTCGTTCTCTTCTCTCTCGGTGGAAAGAAACAGGTTTCATTGAACAACATACATATAGAAGTATATTAACAACGGACGGTATTTTGCCGAGAGCCTACGGTTTGCCGAAGATCCATAAACCTAACAATCTCTTAAGAATTATAATTTCTTCCATAAATAGCCCTGTATACTCTTTGGCTTATTTTTTACATAACATAATTCATAACAGTATACCAGAGGCAGATAGTTTCGTTAAAAATAGTTTCCATTTGGTTAATAAACTCAATGGTCTTCACGTGGAATCAGATCACGTCTTAGTGTCATTGGACGTCGTGTCTCTTTTCACCAATGTCCCAAAAAACTTAGCGGTGGAAAGCGTCACGACCAGATGGGATCTGATTTCAAAAAACACTACTATTCCGGTCAATGAATTTCTTAAAGCTTTAAATTTAATAATAGATTCCACGTATTTTAAATTTAATAACACTTGTTATAAACAAATCTTCGGTCTGCCGATGGGATCACCGTTGTCTCCTATTTTGGCGGATTTGGTCATGCAGGATCTGGAGTGCAAGGCGTTAAAACTTCTTTCTTTTCATCTACCTTTTTACTGCAGATATGTAGATGACATTATATTAGCAGCCCCGGCTAACTCGCTATCGGACATCCTTGACACGTTTAATTCCGTGCATGACCGTTTACAATTCACCATGGAGAGAGAGTTCGAGGGAAAAATCAGTTTTCTTGATGTTATGCTTATAAATGTGAATAATAGAATTATTTTTGATCAATACCGCAAACCAACTTTCTCAGGAAGATACTTAAATTTTTTCTCACACCATCCCCTGTGTCATAAAAAGGGTGTTATTTTTAGTTTGGTTGACAAAGTACTGTTATTATCATATCCTCAATTCCACCGAAAGAACTTCATAATTTTAGTTAACATTTTATTGGAAAATAACTATCCTTTAAATTTTATCTTCGCTATGATAAATTTCAGACTCAAACACCTTTTTTATAAAGATGACACCTGCGTGGATGATAAACGTGTGAGAAGATTTTTTACGATCCCTTACATTGAGTCCGTATCAGAAAAATTTTCGTCTTTCTCATGTAAGTTCGACTGCAATGTTGCGTTCACAATCCTTTCCAAACTGAACAAATTTATAACGACTGGCAAAGACCATACAGAGCGTCTTTCTTGTAATGACGTAGTTTATAAAATTAACTGTAAAGACTGCGATTCTTCTTACGTGGGACAGACGAAACGCCAACTAAAAACAAGAGTTAGCGAACATAAAGCAAACATTAAAAAGGCCAGTTCTCCTTCAGTTATTTCGTTACACCGCATCGGAGAAAATCACGAATTCGATTGGGAGAACGTGGAAATTTTAGACAAGGAATCATCATATGTCAAAAGATCCATATCTGAGATGCTACACATCAAAAATCAAATGCACGGACTCAATAAACAAAGCGACACGGAACTTCTCTCGGATGCGTATCTTTCTATCCTCGAGCGTATTCCCCCTTCTTAGGTTCATCACCCCTCCTTCTTCTATTCCTTCCGTTTAGGCCACTGAGGCTATCTCGGAGGCTTTGGTCCTTATTATTCGTATCTATTCTCACCGAGATCCCATCTCAAGGCGGTGACACGAGTTTTGGTGCTTAGAGGTATTTTGTATACAATTTTCGCTTCGGCTTATTTCCTTTTTTCCCCTTTTTGTTGAATTTACATTAATTTATATAAGTGTTTTTTTACAATTTTATATCTAATAACTTGTACAGCTTCCATTTTTATTCTGTTTTATTTATTTATTTAATATTTTATTGATTTTTCTTTTATTCATCTTTTTCAATTAATTAATTTTTAAGGCTGTTTGCCACAAGTTTTAAAGTCATCATTTTAATATCTTTCTCTTATTTATTTATTTATTTGTTAGCAACCAACTATCTGGTTTCACAAAACTCTTGTCTCGACACACGCTCTGTGAGGTCTTTCATAATATTTTTATTCTAAGACTCTGTAATAAGATGTACACCGCGGTTTTGCATAATCTCTATCTATTCGGTAACTTGTTTTCACATCGTATTTCTGTTCTTTATTTGTTTATTGTGATAATTCATATCTTAATCAGTACGATTGTTGTTTTATACAATTGTATTATCACTGAGGAAAACCGTCATTAAAGGTCGAAACGTTTGACATTGAAGAATTTTATTATTTATTTGCACCCGACATCTTGCGTGGCTCTTGAGCTCACTTTTCTCTAAATTAATTCACTTAGAAGAGTCTTAATTTTTATTTTATTTTGTTTTGTTTGTTATTTCGATAGTTTTGGTAATCTTCGACTGCTTCGAGATCTGGTGCGATATTTCGGAAGCAATGTTACGATCGAGTACAATCGAACGTCCTATCAGACGTACGATCAAAGTTTCTGCGGACAAATGTGCTTGCGGTTTCTTCAGACTGTGGACTTTTAAAAGACCGACGAAGTACCGCAAAGTCTCAGTATTCGTCGAGCGCTTTTTTCATCATGTCGTTTATGCTAACGCTGAGCGGAAAGAGCAGTGTTCTCGCTGCAAATTACTCTCCGGCAATAGATTTAACCGATGCTGAATACAAACTTGGTCTAACGCTTTTTGAAACTTATAACACGATACCAAACGTGAACACCTCGAACAATAAATTCTATTTCGGCAAAAACGATGCGAAAATACCCGAAGGATGGTACGAGCTGCCGGCTATAAACAAAATTTTTAAAACGCGCAATTTCGCAGAAATGTCCACGACGCAACGCACCCGATATCGTTGACGTGCTAGTTGTCCGCAGCGATATCGGTGTGTTCAATGATGACAATGAGGAAGAAGAGTTCCCGATAATGATCCGGGCAAACTATAACACGATGAAGTGCGAGATTAGATGTGCATACAAAATAAACTTTAACAAACCAAACAGCATTGGATCGCTGCTGGGATTCTCGAAGCGCATACTACAACCGCGTAGATGGTATGAATTGGACGAGTCGATCAACATAATTAACGTAAATATAATTCGTATCGAATGCAGTGTAACTGCAGGTGCATACAACAACGGTGCGCATGTGCATACGATTCATGAATTTTCGCCGAGCGTGCCTTCAAGATATAAGCACAGTGAAAGGCCAAATCAGATCATTTACCTTTCAGTAATCGTACGGAGCATTACGACTCTCACCATACGAATTGTCAATCAAAACGGACGATTGTTGGACTTTCGCAGAGAAGAGATTACAGTTAGGTTGCACGTTTGAAAGCGATAAAGCGAGCGTGACACATGAGATGCTTGTGTTGAGTAGAGCCAAGCTCGCACAAAGAGATAACGCATTCTTTACAAGGACGGCGACATCATCGATTGATAATCCAACTCGGTCAACTAAGAGAAAGAAGCTTAGCGCATCAAACGTTAAATTCTTACAATTACTGGGATTCGCGATACGAAAATCTTAAAAATGATTGATATTCTAAACGTCGAAGACGAGCCGATCTTTGACGATCGAATCGTCAAGATTGAAACCCACGCTTATTTGCCGTATACAAACACAACGTACGGGCACAACGAGATAAGAATACCCATACAACGACAAGATTTGTATACATTGCCGTATGAGATCTTCCTATACGTCGAGGGGAGAATTACTAAAAAGAATAGACCTGAAGGGCCCGGCGGCGACGTGGTATTGGGAAATAATTGTGTTGCGTTTATGTTCGACGAGATAAGATACGAGTTGAACGGCGTCAAAATTGATCGTAATAGAAAAGTGGGCATAACCAGGTCGCTCAAAAACTATGTAATGCTGTCATCCGACAAAAGCGTGATTCTGCGAAATGCCGGCTGGGAAACACAGATGACTACCGCTGACGGGTATTTTAATTTCTGTGTCCCGCTCTACGTGCTGTTGGGATTCTGCGAAGATTATAAACGCATAGTGATCAATGCTCGTCACGAGTTGATCTTGATACGAGTGCGCAACGATAACAATTGCCTGAAGGGCTATTTGGCGTTGGATCCCGTTCTGGAGTTGTTTAAAATTCGGTGGCGAATGCCGCACGTGCTCTTGAGTGACATAAATAAACTTTCGATGCTGCGCACTTTGGAGAGCGGATATCTCAGCATGGCTTTTCACTAGTGGGATCTTTACGAGTATCCGCTTTTGCAACGCACGACCAAGCATTCGTGGGCTATCAAGACCACTATTCAGCTCGAGAAGCTGCGATACGTCATTTTTACTATGCAAACCGGTCGAAAAAATAGCATGTCTGAGGACACGAACCGATTTGACCATTGCAATTTGACCAACGTGAAACTTTATCTGAATTCTGAATCTTATCCCTACATCGAAATAGATCTTGATTTTGCAAAAAACAAATGGGCTATTTTATACGAGATATACGCGCGTTTCTGCAAAACCTACCTTGGATACGAGTATCTCAAGCCGAATCTCACCGTCACTAACTTTCAAAACAGAGGTCCATTTGTAATAATTGATTGTAGTCGGCAAGTTGAATCGTTTAAGAGCGCAACCGTTGACGTGCGAATAGAATTCGAAACTAAAGATAATGTGTCGGAGAACACCGGCGCGTATACACTCATAATACACGATCGCGTGATTCAATATAACCCGTTGACAAACATTGAGCGCAAAATCACCTAATTCTGCGCATACACACACACACACACACACACACACACACACACACACACACACACACACACACACACACACATATATATATATATATATATATATATATATATATATATATATATATATTATACGATACATCGACGTGGATCACAGTCTTCGTTTCGACCGCGACATATCCGTGCCGACGTTTGTGGATCTGCAAGGTTTCCCCCTTGGACGATTAAGTGATTTCGCCGTAAAAGAATTTGCGGCGTTAAGAGGGGGAAACGTTCTCGCGCATTATATTTTTGACAGTCCCCGGCCATGGGATTAGTTGATGAAATCCGAAAGATCCTGAGGCTGACTGTTATGCATCATGGGCTAAGATGGGGCATCGACGGAGTGGTTCCGTACCAAAAAGCGAGACAAGTGATTACAACTGTAGTACTGGGTACTGAAAATTTTGACACCAAGGAGATTGTATACGTCAAAGGGCACGACAAACGAGAATGGCTGGAAGAATTGATTCTGGACAGTCGGCAAGAATACGCATACATCGAGAGCCTGGATGTGGATTACGTGGATAATTTGAATAATTTAGATGACGCTACTTTTCAATGTGGACAACACCGTACAAATAAACATTGTGCAATGCAAAATGTATTCAAACTTTCCAATTGGTGGACACAATTACATGAATAAACATATGTAATATACGAGATACATTTTATTCCTTTCTCCTCCATTACATCAACGTTATTTTATGTTTTGTTTATTTTATTTACGTTCTTATACGTTTCTTTCACGTTGTTCGATCGCGAAAAAACGCGTCGTGACACGTTCGAGTGATAACAAAGAAATTATTGGAAGGAAGGGGAACTTCCCCTTCTTTACCTTTAAAATTCCAGTAAAATTTATCACAAAAACGTCATGTGCAACGTTGTCGGACCGTGAAAAACGTGTCGTGACATATTCGAGTGATAACAAAGAAATTATTGAAAAGAGGGAGACTTCTCCTTCTCTATCTTAAAAAATTCCAGAAACATTAATCGTAAAAAAGCCTCACAATTTGCAATCAGTCTTGCATCAGCTGCTCGTTTGAACAGTTCAGACAACGTATCGCTCTTGAAATAAGCGCAATGGCACTTTATTACGTTCCAATTGAAGCGTGCGATAAATCGCTACATTTTATACATACAAATTATATTTTATTCAATTACATTTTATTGTACGTTTCATTCCTCTCCGTTTCTTTTTAGCACGTCTCCAGATTCGGCGCGCATTCTAGGCAGAAAGTTCCCGTTAACCTTAACATCCTACAAATGGATTGACATTGACATCAGCGTGAGATCAGTTTCATGCTCCGTGGAGATGTCGCTCGGCGATACACGCGGCAACCGGATAATTCTACCATACAGAACATGGAGAACTCTGATCGAGAAACGTGTTGACATCGAGAGATTTGTCCAGTCAACAGAGACATCATCATCGTTAACGATACACGACCTTAACGAGCAACTTGTTAACCTGAACGATCAGAGTATTATTAAATTAACGTTGCACGATGCATGTATTTATCTCAAACCTGCAACCGTGCTATTCTTATACGAGCTAGAGCATTGCATTGAACATGTATATTTTACATTGTATCAAAACATTGCTATCGTGACTGAGAAATTTAAATATTTTGTAAACTTTTGCGTCAAAACTGTGTAGTGAATAAACGCAAAGCTATACATATGTTGCGCAAATCTTACGATAAGAATTCGCAGATCGAGTGTAAATTAATTGCTTACGCTATTGATATTATTGTACACGATGCATTGCATACTGAATAAAATAAATGCATTTTAAAATATACGCTCTGAAATTATTTTTTCTCACAATTTCCACATTATAAAATATTATATACACTGGTTCTAGCTTTCCCTCTCCCAGCATCCTCCATCCCCACAACGGATACATACCGCTGTACCGCGCGGGTGACCGCCACCTCTCGTTAGTCCCTGTGACCCCACCTCTAGGTCAGTATTGCGCGGGTGACACCACTTCTCGACCATTACCGCGGCATCACTCCCATGCGCGGTCAGTATCGCGCGGGTAACCCCACTTCTCAGTAAATCCCCGCGCCAGCATTATCTATCCGCGACTCCTTTGTCTAAGTTTGCGTCATGCAGCGGCGGTCGATAACTATCTTGAATCGTTTTGCCAACAAATCTACCCCCTCCCCCCCCCCATATCGGGGGATCGTGTATTTGACAACAAGTTATATTTGCATCAATATTTTTCCTACCTATCTGCGACTTCTTTGTCTAAGCTTACGTCATCCAACGGCGGTCGATCCCTTGAATCATCGTTTCATGAAAATCTACCACACACATATCGGGGAAGTCCACAACGTATAAAAGATACTCGTCATTCTATATACATGCGATTAATTGTAAATACACGTTATGACGGAGGATACTCTTGCACAGCCCTACGACTGTTCCTCAGTCGTAGCCGTGCTCTTGATTAGTAAACATTGTGAATGAAAAAAAATGATGTGGGGCACGTGGATGAACGTCTTCTTCAAGGAGTTCGTTCCCACGATCCAGGTAGCTTCCCCGGGTAATCCTCTTCGGGCACCATCACCTTTACAGGTGAGGACAAGGTGGAGGACGAGAGGTGACCAAATTTATTTCTTTGCCTTTCGCACGCGCGGCGGCGGTGACGGACAGTTCCGCGAACACCGCGTCAGGCCCGCGCGCCGCAAATTTTAGGCTCGCAGGTGACGTCAAGCCCGCGACGAAAAAATTATAAATATATATTGTGCCGATTTTAACTCAGGCACCAAGGGTTCCCCCATCCACCCCCGCGGCTATCTATTTACATCAGGCATGGCCCACAAACTATAGCTCGAGCTTCTCCGCTTTCCCTTCCACACGCGCAAGTCACGTGTACATACTGTAGCATAGTAGGGACCGAGAACGGTCGTATGGAGGGGCTAGGTGGATCGCAGAGTCAGAAGGAAAGACGGGAAGAAGCAACCATACGAAGAGGGAGCATGTTCTCCTCTTCGCATGCTTTGTGGGCGTCCACGGGGCCATGCCTGATTTATGGTACAGGTAACTGTTAATAACTCTATTTATATAAACAGATAACGGTAAGTCCCGGGGGTGACGTCATTACTCCGCACCCACATTTCCCTCACCCGTCTCCTCGGAGCACCAGGGTTAGAACCGGCATAGACATACTCTCTCTCTCTCTCTCTCTCTCTCTCTCTCTTTGCACGTTTATTTTTCAATCACGCATTTGAAATGTGCTAGTTTTGACTTAAAAAAGATATTTTTTTACACGTAAAGAATTATTAAAGACAAGACGTCAAATAGTTAAATAACGTTTTTAAATCTAGCATTATTTCAGTGTCAATGCATGAATTGATAAATAAATAGGAAAAGAATGAGAATGGGATAGTAGTTTTAAAAAGAGCGAGAGAGAGTGAGAGAGGGGGGGGGGGAAGCAGTATTCGATCAGTCAGCTGATCATTGCAATCGCCTCACGTAATCGCCCGTAACGAACGGTGAGATGCGCCGGTCCTGCCTCTCCGCTATACGCGCCCGGTTTTTGTCAAAGGAAAAGTTATTTCATAATAACCTCAGGAATTTCAAAGACATAAGGTTATTCTGAATTACCCTGTATATATATATACCCTATGATCAGAAAGTACCGGGAATTTTTAAATAAAACAAAATAGAGTTAAATTTCAGGCAAATTTATTTTATCTCCTTCAAAATATGATCCATCTGAAGCAACACATGTGCCAACGCTTGACCCAGTCCTCCATGCATCCCTGGTAGGTCGACGAAGGGATGGCCTTTAGTTCCCTCGTCGCATTCTCTTTGATCTCCTCGATCGACTGAAATCTCTTTCCACGAAGTGGCAACTTCAACTTGGGGAACAAAAAAAAGTCGCACGGGGCCATATCAGGTGAATACGGTGCTTGCTTGATGGTATTTACTTGACGTTTGGTCAAATAATTCATTGGTGTTTTTGCAAGAAATTCAGATCCTTTGGAACGAGCCTGGCTGCCACGCGTCTCATACCCAAAACATCAACCACAATATGCTGTGCCGTTCCATATGCAATGCCAAGTTCACTAGACATCTCTCTTAAGCTGGTATGACGATTTTCAAGCACCATTTCTTTCACTTTCTTCACGTTTTCATCGGTGTTCGACGTCGATGGACGTCCGGAACGAGGGAAATTTTCCACCACTGTACGACCACTTTTAAAGTCTTTATACCACTCGTATGCTCTTGTTTTTGATAGAGCAGATTCGCAAAATGCTTTTTGCAACATTTTTAGTGCATCAGCACACGAAATTTCGTTCGCAACACAAAATTTCAAACAAACTCTTTGTTCAACAAAATTATTCATGGTAAAATGCGGCAAAATGAAAAAAGTTGACTGATGTAAACAAACGCCAGGCAGACACTAATGATCGGATGGCACTAAAACCTGACAGATCTGCGTCTTAAGGTCGTACCAACATAAGAAAAAAAAATAAACCGGTTTCCGCATGCGCGGTACTTTTAAATAAAAAATTCCCGGTACTTTCTGATCATAGGGTATATATATATATATATATATATATATATATATATATATATATATATATTGTGATGTGGCAGCTTTATCCGCCTCGCCACTTTGTTCTCTGCCTAAGCGTGGCGCGAGGAGGTATATATATGTATATATATATGTATATATATATATAGTCACGTATTTTTCTGACGCCGGAGAGCAACGGCGAAATACGCGATTAAACAAAGGAGTTACTCGCGAAACACGCGCGGGAGCGACGAACGAACCGAGAAACACCGAATGTTCACACCGAGTCACGAAATATATATATATATACCGAGTCACGAAATATATATATATATACAGGGTGTATCAGTAGAATCCGGACAATTTTTAAATTAAAATTTTCGCCATATAATAACTTGTGAGCCGGTAACTTGATAGCATTCAAGTAAGCCTCATCCATTGGGAACAAAAACATTATTTATTAATTTAACTCATCCATTATAATTATTACTTATTTAGCAAACTAAGATCAGGCGACGTTACTCAATTTTCCGCTGAATCTCTAACAACCATCCATATGTTGACTGTAAGTCAACTCATGCAAGTCAGGCTTTCAGAATTGACTGCAAATCGACTTTGCATAGACGTCTGCAGACATCATACAAATGTTGACTCTAAGATGTTTAGAAAAAGGCATGCGGCCGGTGGTGCTGTGTGCATCATAATATTGTTGAGAAACATGAATATTCATATCAATAGACGAAATAGATCCATATCAAGAGACGCGGTCACGTCTTGTGCTAATTTAAAAAAAAAAATAAAAAACGCAGAGCGAGAAAAACCGAGCCTCTTTTACGCAAGTCAGCGAATTCAAGCATAACGAGATTATCAGATCTCAGTAACGGCTAAACCGATCAAGTTCTGAGTAGACTCAATTGATAGCTTAGTGACGAATTGCATAATAAAAGTGTTTTTATTTTTTCTCTCCGTGCTCTACGTGCGGAGGTTTCGCGACGCAAATTCCAAATCTCGACGTTTTTCATGTAAGAAACGTCATTGTGGCCGTCAACGCCAAGCGAATCTTCTCCAGTACACGTTTTTGACACGAGTAACACTTGTTATATTATAGACATTCTTATATTATAGACATTCTACCACGTGGTTCAACATCAACATGGTTGAACTCATGAGCATCATGGCCATATGTGTATCATGTTATGGATAGATTAAGGCTGCGGGAATAAACACCGAATGCCTTGGAGTGTTGTTTTATCTTTGTTGTTCACTGAATGCTAAACAAGAACAAAATGATACTATGAAATACTCGGTGTGTATTCCCGAACGCAGCGTAAGGTGACAGGTTTCCTAACCTATCGCGTGGACAACCATGCACCCTCGCGTCTCTCTCGTTTCGTTTTGCTGCTTTCGCGAAAAGCGCAGTGCGTGAACTAATACGGTCGTTAGTACCGGTTGATAGTACGTCCTCGTAATGTCTCGACGAGGACATCACACTTCGAGGACAGCACACTTCGAGGACAGCACGTAGTGTATTAGTGGTGGTCGGCGATGGCGACGGCGATGGCGACAGCGACGACGACAGCGACGGCGACGGCGGCGGCGGTGGTAGCGGTGGCGATCCAAGTGTTGACGACAAGGTGATCCCGAGATCTCGAAAAAGCGTACAGTATTCTATTCTAATTACGAGTAACAAAAATTTAATTTTAAAACCTAGCAAACATAACGTATGTGTTTAATTTAATAAAACATAATTATCTTGATCTACTACTGTGCAAAAAGTAAGGTGACATTGCATTTATTTCGAAAATTCTTTATTTATTCTTGCAAATCAATTTCGTCCCCTTCAAAGTAATCCCCCCTGATATAATACACTTATTCCAACGGATTTTCCAATCTTCGAAACAGTTGTAATAATCGATTTCAGGAATGGCCTTTAGCTCCTTCTTCGCAGCGGCTTGTATCTCTTCTATCGACTCGAAACGGTGATTCGTGACTTTTTAACCAAAAACTCGACTAATATCGTTCCACAACCACCGTATTCACCTGATTTGGCTCCATGCGACTTCTGGCTATTCAGCAAACTCAAGCAAGTCGATAGAAGAGATTCAAGCCGCTGCGAAGAAGGAGCTAAAGGCCATTCCTGAAATCGATTATTACAACTGTTTCAAAGATTGGAAAATCCGTTGGAATAAGTGTATTATATCAGGGGGGGATTACTTTGAAGGGGACGAAATTGATTTGCAAGAATAAATAAAGAATTTTCGAAATAAATGCAATGTCACCTTACTTTTTGGACACAGTAGTACGTTATATAGATGTTATATACATACATTGCATTTTAGCATTATATTTGGTGCTTGTTGGAAATGTTTAATTTTATCATAATACTTTAAATTTATATTGTTTTTTTTATTATAATTATTCTTTTGATGTTTCGTATAAAACAGAAGATTAAAATTAAAAGTTATAAAAATTGGATATTTACTGTTGTTATTCAAAGGTAGGAATAGAGGATTGTAGATTAAATTAAGGGATCGATTCTTTTAAAATTTGGTGATCCTAAAGATGTGCTACTTAATGTTAATGTTGAATTTTTAATAATTAGCCACCCCAAACAGTCTTACGTGAGCACAATTTTAGAAACTTAATATATAATAAGATATTTTGACTGATTTTGACTCTCCGATTTTGTTGCTCGCTATTTTGGACAAATCCAATTTTATTGCTCCACCCTCGACTCCCGAAGAGCCACCCCGAACAGTCTTACGTGAGCAAAATTCTAGAAAATTAATATATAATAAGATATTTTGATTGATTTTGACTCTCCGATTTTGTTGCTCGCTATTTTTAATAAATCCGATTGTATTGCTCCACCCTCGACCCCCGAAAAGCCACCCCGAACAGTCTTACGTAAACACAATTCTAAAAAATTAATATTTAATGAGATATTTCGGCTGATTACGGTTTTTTTGTTCTTTCTCTTTTCTGTTTTTTTTATATTTTCCCACATCTTTCCATACATACACATACACACACACGCGTGCCCGCACTCGCACATACTGTTACATTACACATTTCCAAAAAACATTTGAAACTGCGCATCTCAAGCCGCCGCCATCAGTCGGCGCCATCTTATTTCTTTGAAGACAGCGCTGTCTCGCTCATCCGGCGCCGCTACCTCTGTTGAGCGACGCTTATTTCTCAAAAAAATTCTTTAAAACTCTGTCGACCGTCTCTGTCGATCACTGCATCTCTTTATTTATTAAACGACGCCGATTTTCGGAAAAATTCGCGTCTACTGTTTACGGCACGCGATTGGACGTTGTTGTTCAACTTTTATTCAGTCGCGTCTTCACTACTGTTGCGTTCTCATCGAAAGTGATCAGTCTTACTACGATCAGCATTAGTCGCTGTTCAAAGACGTATTCTAAGAGAGGACGTCCGTGTAATGTGCAATATAAAGATATTATTGATACTGTTGTAAGATATAAAAGTAGCATCATAATAACGGATCATGCCATAAACAATATAGTATCTAAACATAATATAATTTGGTCCGAGATTTCTAATGCATTACGTTGTCGTATAACGCCTGCTTCGTTATACACTATAGTATCATGTAATCGATATGGCATACGTGATAAACTAATTGGTTTTTCAAAAGTGGATACTACAAATAGTTTTAATTTGTCTGATAATAGTAATTTAAACATAAGTGACAATACAGTTGGGGAAATATCTGTAGAATTCATTAATGCAGAACCCATTAATTTTATAATACAAGTTTCGAAACATAAATTTAAAGACCTAATTGTGTATAAATCATAAATCGTAAGCATCAAATGTAAGCATAAAAAAAAAAATGCAAAATCAAATTTGTAAAACTCTTCGTCCAGGAATTTGAGAAGATTTTATAACAGAAAAAATTTGGAATGCAATACAGTTAAAATGTGGATTTCAATTTCGCAATCATTATTTATCAAATGTTGGTACATCTGGATATCTAAATGATAAATATAAAGTTTTTTCTTAAATATAGTTATATTTATAAAAATATACCTTAAATTAGAAATAACTTTATGTTTATTTTGTATGATATATAATAGTTATAAATCACCAAAACTTTTGTTTTTAACGTTAATTATATAAAAATAATTTTTTACTTAGGTACTTGTAAATGTGGTAGTAGTTTATGGTGTGATATTGAAAATTTTAATACAGAAGTTGTCCTTTTAAAATGTAAAATTTTTAAAGGCACTAGTAAATGTGGTAAGCGTTATTTACGAAAACCCTTAAAAACAGCAATTGGAAAGGAATTATGTACTAAACCAATTGAAATATATCGCGCGGAAAAAGCCAATAAAATTATGGAATCCGGAGATCCGGAACCTCCGCACTTGTATGAATCATCAATATTGCATGTAGCAAAGAATGAATTCAAAACTTCGCAACTTTTGCATTCCGATCCTATAAAAGCCTTATGTACAATGAAATACAGTGCTTATGCTAATTGCATTCATAACATTGGCATAGACCCATTTTTCATCCATTATTGGACCAATCACCAGCTGCAAGTGTACCGGAAATATTGTTCATCAAATATAAGTACAATATATATTGACGCTACGGGTAGCACAGTAAAAAAATTAATGAGATCAAATAATACTTTATCACAACATATATTTTTATATCAAGCGGTCATACATTATAATGATAAAGAATTTTCAATAACACAAATATAATCCGAAAAACACACAACCAACAATATCCACTTTTGGTTATTAGAATGGTGCAGAATGGGTGCTCCGTATCCATGAAGTTGTTGTAGATTTTTCGAAAGCATTATTAAATGCTGTTATACGATGTTTTACATCGTATACAACAATAAAAGATTATGCAAATGCTTGCAAAAATAAAACCATGCCAAAGTGCTATATACGCATAGACGTTGCACACTTTATTAAAATGTACGCAAATTTTTTCAAAAATCTTTCTCGGAAGATAAAAATCTTTTATATGGCTGCTATTAGTCAATTAATTATGTGTCGAGACATAGACGAAGCTGCTATCATATTTAAAGCCATTTTAACAATTGCACGGTCTGAAACGGAAGGTAAATTGGCAAATGGCGAAGAAACTCGCTGTGAGAAAGAAAAGAATTAGATTAAAATCTGTTATAACTGATGAGTCCTTTTTGTTATTCTAAATATAATATATTAATTTTTCTTTTTGTTATACATATATTTTAAATTATTATACAAGATTTTTTCAAAATCGGAGCACTTTGTATATTCAAAGTATTATAAACAAACTTTTGCAACATTTCTGTTTATAGTAAATGATTTCATTTTTCTGCATAAATTTGAGTTATTTTATTAGTTATTTATGGATAAACTTCTAGCTGATTATAGTATGAAAATTAATTCTTTCTGATATTTATCCAAAATGGAAACAAATAATTTTTATAGGTAAGACTTTAATTTAGAAGAGATATATTATCTATCAGTAATTGTATCAACATATATACATTGATATAAAATATATGTATTTTAAATTACAACATTACAAAACATTATTTTTTTTACCTTTAAATTTCGAGTAAGCACAATTAAAAAAAGAAATTAAAACTTTAAAAAAAGTTTATTTTTTAGTACAAACACAATTACAAACACACACATATACTTACACATTGAATATATCATACGGAGATGTTTAATTGCAACTTATATTTACATATAAACTTAAATTTTTCTAAATTTTTTAATAAAAATATGAAAACCATACAGATTTTAAAATTAAATGTGTTTATTGACTAATAATTTGTCACAGATACATTAGATCATGAGACCAACGAAGATTTGGAAAAAACATATTTAAATAATGACGAAAACGACGTAATTGAAGATTTAAGTAATGGTCGGAATGGGCTGCACAAATCAACATGGAAGTTGAAAACAATTTAAATGAAGTTGGTGATCGTGACAACGCGCATTATTTCCCATCTTTAGCGTATGGACGAGTACCAGCGTCCAGCGCAGCATTCTCGAGGGAGAATTTAATAATAATATATATTTATTGATCCCCTTAGGGTTACAATCTTTCAAATGCGATACAACCCTTAACCTATGCTTAAACGCTACCTTAAGACTATCTTAAACTATCTTAAACCTAAAGCGCCCGCCACACACACACACACGCCCAGGACCTCCGCTTCCGTCGCAAGCCAACTGTGCCATCTTGCCTTCCTTTCTTTTTACATTCTATAACAACATTCTCAGGCCTCCCATTCATTCCCACTTTCATCCCTTACACACATCCATACTTCCGCCCCCTACACACTCCCTCTCATCCCTCCCCCTCCTTCGCACCCTCTCGTTCCTCTCCCCCCTCCCCATATCCCCTGTCCGACCCCTCTTCCCTCCCTCCCGCCCCTCCCCTCTCCCTCTCCAACTCTCTCATCCATTTCTCTCCCTCTCCCTTCTCCCCCAGAATCCAACTAAATACCTCTTGCCAACTCTCCCCTCCCCTCTCCCTCCAGCTTCTGCATTCCTCCCACACATGCTCCCATGATTCTATCCCTCCTCCACACAGCCTGCATCCCTTCTCCTCCTCCCCTCCCCAATACATCCTTTCTCTTATCTCGTTCCCTAATCTGAACCTCGCTACTCTCCTCCATCTACTCTCTCCCCAGCCCTTCTTCAGGTATTCCGGCAGGCCTTTGCCCTTTACCTCCCCATACCACCTATTGTACCTGGAACTTCTTATTCTCTCCCACCTCTCCCTCTCCTGCATCTCTCTCTCCTTCCTCTCGACTTCCTCCCACACCCCTTCCCCCTCCTCCTCCCATCCTCCTGCTCTTCCCGCCCCCACTCCTCTTTCCTGAAAGAACTCTCTTCTCTCCTCTTCCCATTTTGACCAAACCCTCTGCTTTTCTGCTCTCCCTCTTATCTCCATCAAGCACCTCCTTGCCAAGTCCCCTCCCCTCCCTTCCTCTAACCTTTTCTCAAAGCCCCACGCAATCCTCGCTGCCCTGCTCCTCATCATCTCCCTCTGTAGCTCCTCTCTCACCAAATAACCCGGCGTCCTCCCCTCCACCCCTAACACCCATCTCAAGAATCTCTCGTGCACCCTCTCTATTCCTTCCCTCTCTTTCCACCCCCACACCTCTGCTCCATAACCCATCACTGTCCATACCAACCTATCAAACAACCATACCCTCCTGCCCCAATCTTTACCAAATCTTCTCTTCCCAATCCCCCATACCTGTCCCATCGTGCTTGCTGCCTTTCTTATCCTTTCTCTTAAATGTGCTTCCTGCCCCCCGTTCGTCTGGAACCTGTATCCCAGATAATCAAACTCCTTCACTTCCTCTAACCCCCTTCCCTTCCATCTCCATCTCACTCTCTTCCATCTCCCTCCCCCTTTCCTAAATCTCATCACCTTCGTTTTTCCCGCGTTTACCTCCAGCCCCTTCCTGTCCATATAGCACTCTAACCTCTCTATCATACTCCTCATTTCTCCTTCCTCCTCCGCCAACAGGACGATATCGTCCGCGTACGATAAGGAGTATATCCTCTCTTCTCCCAATACTACCCCTCCCCATCTCACCTTCCTCATCTCTTCCTCCAAGTCCGCCAGCACTAGGTTGAATAGCATAGGACTGAGTGGACAACCCTGCCTCACCCCCCTCGCTGTCCAAAAACTTCCCCCTTCTTCGTCCCCCACCCTCACCCTACACCTTGTTTCCCTTAGTAACTCCTCCACTCTCTCCACCAGTCCCGCCCTCACTCCTCTCCCCTTCATTGCCCCTATGACCGTTTCCCTGTTTACGGAGTCGAATGCCGCCTTCAGGTCCACGAACAGAGCCACTAACCTATCATTTTTCCCCAGTTGCCTGTTTATGAGAAAGTTCAGGACATATATATTGTCCACAGTCCCTTTTCCCTTCCTAAACCCTACCTGCCCCTTCTGAAGCATCTCCCCCTCTTCTGTTTCCACTTCCAACCTCCCCGCTAATACCGCCGCGTATATCTTATATAACGTCGGCATTAGTGTCACCCCTCTATACTCATTTACCCTTTCCCCTTCCCCCCTCTTAACTATAGGGACTATTACCCCTTCTTTCCACACCTCCGGCCACCCCTCCCCCCTCCACACCCTATTGCACGTCCCCCATACCCTCTATTACCCTCTCCCCCCCGTACCTCCATACCTCATTGGGTATCCTGTCCATTCCCACCGCCTTCCCATCCTTCAGTTTTCCAATCACTCTCACTATTTCCTCCCTTCCTATGTCTTCTTCCCCTTCCGACCTGATCCCTCCCCCCCTTCCCAACACCACCCTTCCTTCCACCCCTCCCAATAACTCCCTGAAATACTCCTCCCATTCTGCCATCTCTATATCCTTGCTCACCTGCTTCCTCCTCCTCCTTTCTCTCCTCACCACTTCCCAGACTTGCCCTTCCCTTTTCGCTTCCTCCACCATCCTTTCCCATCTCCTATTTTCCTCTGCCTTCTTCCTCTCACATAGTTCCTTGTACACTTTCTTCTTACCCCTATATTCCTCCCCACCTCCTCCTCTCCTTCTCCAGTCTCTCAACTCTCTCCTGACCTCTCTCTTCGCAGTCCTGCATTCCTTGTCCCACCACCCCTCCTTTCTCTCTCTTTCCTTCTCTCTCACCGTCTCCTCCACCTCCCTCAGCGCCTCCCTCACTTTGCTCCCCACCGCCTCCAAATCCTCCTCAATTCCCCCCCCCTCCCCTCTCCACCTCCCCTAACCTTTCTTTAAACCTCTCTCTCCCCTCCTCGTTCCATACCCCCCTACTAATTCTATTCCTCTTCCCCCTACTCTTCCTTAACCCCCTTTCCTCTTCCTTCAACCATACTACCAATGGCTGGTGATCTGATTCTACGTCGTCTCCCACCTCCATCCTACTAATTTCTTCTTTATCCTCCTCCCTCACCATCACATAGTCGATCACCGTCTCTCCTCTTCCCCCCGCGTATGTCCACTCCCCTCCCTCGTCTCCCTTTATCCCTCCGTTCAGGATAATCCAGCCCCTTTCCTCTATAAAATCTACCAGCTTCTTCCCTTCCCCATTTATTTTCTTATCCTACGATCGCCTGCTTCCTTCTTCCCTGTCTTCTCCCTCCAGCCCTACCCCTCCCCCTCTCTCCCCTGTCCTTGCATTGAAATCCTCACCAATTATTACCCTCGTATCCTGACCTCTTTCTTCCATCCACTCCTTCAATTCCTCCAGCTTTCCCTCCATGTCTCCGTTCACATACACCCCCACCACCCTCCATCTCGTCTTTCCACACTTCATCTCACCTACTACGATCCCCTCCCTCTCTCCTCCCCTTTCCTCCCCCCCTCCTCCAACCAACTCCTTCCTGACCCCCATCAGCATTCCCCCCGTCGCCCTCCCCTTTTTTTTTCTTCTTCTCGCCTCTTACCACTTCCACACATACCCCTTCGGCAGCTTACCCTTCACCCACCCCTGCGCCTTTCTCTCTACCCACGTCTCAATCAACACTATGACATCCCACCTCTCCAAGCCTCTCCAAAATTCCTCGTCCTTTCTCCGCAGCCCTGCCACGTTCCAAAACGCCATTTTCACCCCCTTGCCATCTCTCTCTCCCTGCTGCGCTCCCCCCTCCCCCAGCCTCTCGCCCTCTGCCTTTCTCATCCCTCTCCTAGGTCCTCCCCCCTTCTCCTCTACTTGACCCTCTCCTTTCCTTCCCCCGATCCTCCTATCTTTCCCTCGTTACCTCCCCACTTTCTTCCCGTCCTATCCTTCAACCCCCCTTCTTCCTCATCCCAAAACCACCATACCCCGTTAACCGTCATTCTGTTATCTCCCGCCCATACTCTGGCCCCTCTCCTTTCCTCCTCCCTCGCCATCTCCCTGATCCTCCACCTCACTTGCCTTTCCTTCCACGTCAGGTCGTCCTCTATCCACACCTTGTCTCCCCTCAGTCCACCTTTCTTTTTCATTACCTCCCTTTTCTCGCCTTCTGTCCTGAAACTCACTACCGCAAACCCCCCCTGCTCCTCTCGCCCGGTTTTCACCTCCCTCACTTCCTCCACCTTAACCTCAGCCCCCACTCGCTTTAGTATCTCCTCTACTTTACACTTCACGTCCTTCCCCTCTGCTTTGTATCCCTTTATCACCACTCTCCTCTTTCTTTCCTTCCTATCCCTCTCTTCCCACATCTCCTCCATCTTCCTTACTCTCTTTTCTAGCCCTCCATCTCCCCCTCCTCCCTCGCCTCCTCCTCTTCCGCCCTCCTCCAATTTCCCTACCCTCCGCTCTAGATCTCCCACTCCTTTCCCTCCCACTCCTAACCTCATGCCTTCTTCCAATTTCTTCTCTAAGTCTCATACTCTTTTCTCCATCTTCTCTCTCTCTCTCCTCCACTCCTCCTCTCTCCTTTTCGCCTCCTCTAGCTCCCCCATAATCAGTTTCATTCTCTCCTCCATCCTCTCCTCTAGCCTCTCCTCCCATTTCTCCCACCTTCCCATCATCTCCTCCATCCATCTCTTCATTGCCCCCATCATCTCCGACTGTCCCCCGTCCCCCTCCCGCACCGGCGATCTCGACGTCTTTTTACTCCTCTGAAAAGCGTCCCCTACCTCCCTCCCGTCTTCCCCCTCCCCTCCTACCTCTATGTCTCTTTTCCTCTTCCACATCTCCAACCCCCCTGCCGTACTCCCGCTGCGTCCTCTCCCTCCACCTTTCAACAACATCCCCTTTCCTGTCGCCACGTCTTCCTTCACTCCTTTCTCCATTTTCCCTTCCCTCCTCCCTCTTCGTTCCAGTGATGAGCCTAATAGTTTATTATCTCCGTAGCTATTCGTGATGATTACACAATTTGTCTGTGCTTGCAGCCCGATTATCTGATACTTTAGGTAATATAATATAAATTATTTTGCAGAAAAAAACGAAAAATTAAAATAAAAAATAAAAATAAAAATAAACTGATAAACTATCTTCTCATTTGTTATTATTACTTATTACTTATTACTTATTATTGCGATTTGCTTGTGTAACGGTCTGTTCAATGTTCCGACTCTCTTACCGCTTTCCGCTCTCTTCCTTCTCAAGTCGCCTCTCTCTCTCTACTGCCTACTCTCTGGCCGTGGCCGTGCGCGCGCGCGCCTCTCCGTCCGTGCCACACCGTTCGCTTGCTCTCTCGCCTCTTCTGCCTCTGTGCTCCGCGCTCGCGCACTCCTTTCCCCCTTCCCCTCCCTCCTCTCCTCTTCACTATTCTCTCTACCACTCCTAACCTCACTCTTGCTGTTCTCTCGCTCTACACTCTCTCTCTCTCATTCACTCCACCCAATCTCTCTCCCCTCACTCACTCCATCTTTCTGTCCCTCTCACTTTCCTTCCACGCACTCCGCTCTCTCCTTCCACTCCCCGCATACACTCCACGTCTGTAAACCCAAAACCTTCTAATCGCACTCTACTACTCTCGCTCGCTCCGGAAACGGAAGTCGAGGGAGAATTTAATAAAAAACAATATATTAAACAATTACAATTTGCCTATAAGAGTAGATGAATTTGTAAAAATTCATTTAGACTTTTTGCATGGCAAATTAAAAATTGTAGACGCAGAAGAAAATAGAATATTCTCAGACGAAAGTACATGCATGAATAAAAAAGAAGAAGTGCAAAATGTCGAAACTGCAAAAACTGCACAAACAAAATGTCCAGTTTTCATTAATAATGACACACTAATGCACATGTTTGTGCAATTTGTAAAATATCTGTTCATGCATTACAAGAATGCTTGATAGCTTGGGATGAAGAAGAAAGATATGGACAAAAGCGTGTTTGTTTATCATGCTCCTCAATAAAAAATTTTTAAAAAATTCTTACTTTACAAGAAATAGAAAATTGGCGAGGGTTAAATAAAGAGAGAAAAAAACGAACAGCAAATTATTATATTTAGGAGAGAACCACCACAGCATTTAAGATGCTCTAGCATGGAACAAAAGCAAGTTATCTATTATTAAAAACGGTAATAGTATGACGTTACAAGCTGTTAACATAGACGGTACAAATTATACCACAACAAATATTTGCGCATTTGACAGTCTTCTACAAAATGTGTTTGTAGCTTTGTCAGACTACAAATATTTTGCAAACAAGGTAATTTTTAAAAATTAATTTCCTGAGATAAAATTTAAATAATTATTACAAAATAATTATGACAGTATAATAATTAAAGTAAAATTAGAATAAAAATATTAAATATTATAACTCAAAAAGTTGAGCCGTTAATAGTTTCCTTTCCTATAATAATGTTAATAATAATATTGTAATCTTTGAAAATGTTGTGATCTTTGATAACTTATTATATTTGTGATTTATTTTCAATTATAATATTATTGAGACATAATTAATGAATTTTAAATAAATAAATTTATTTATTTATTATTTATTTATATACATAAACGTATAAAATAATTATTTAAAATATTAAAATAGATTTTATTTTACTTGTAATATTAATATAGGTTTTATTCTATTATGTAGATACGTGCAACAGAAAGTATTATTTGAAATGGCTATAGATATTTTAGATAAAGGCATCAGGGCACACACATACAAACTCCGTGCACAAATATTACAACCTATTTTTTTAACTGAAAAATCACAATTTGAATCTTGTATGCAAATTGATTGTCAAATCAATGTTGGATATTTGGCTGGTTTACTTTTCAAAAATACACCAAGTTTTGAAGAAGAATCAGTTTGCAATATAGGATATTGTCCAAAACAAAGAAAAATATTACCCATAGCACAAATCAATTCAGACATAATAACAGAAACTAATTTTTATAATGTTATAAATGATAACATTATGTTAACTGGCACAAAAAGGTATCAAAAAAATTGTCCAGGTTTTGAAACAACAATGCTTTGCAAAATAAGTAATTAAAAATGTGTAATAATTTTAAACAGTTTAAACATTTTTTGGATTGAAACTTTAAACTCATCTAAATTATTTGTTGAATCAAACGATATTTTATAAATACTTTTAAAAAATTGTGACTATCATAATTATTTCTAAAACACAATATTAAAAAATAAAGTTACCTAATAATAAGAACAAAATATGAAAACAATTCACAAACTAAAATAATAACGTAATGCACAGAATACTTAAGATAACATCTACAAATTGTTGGAAATTTACAAAAATTGCATGTATTTACATCACAAGTCGTTTAATATACATATACACATACATATACGCATACATTCTCATCTCAAAACTTTTCCAGGTCTCATTGTATTATGTAATATTTGTAACATTAAACAAGTCGTTTAATATACATATACACATACATATACGCATACATTCTCATCTCAAAACTTTTCCAGGTCTCATTGTATTATGTAATATTTGTAACATTAAACATAAAAGTACAAGTCCAATACAAGTACAAGACATACCAAAAGCGATTAAAAATCCAGAAAATGAAGAAAATGATTTATAATTACTAGGAATTGTAAATTACATACATCCTAAAATATACACACGAGGAACAGAACACAGCACAATTGGACACTATACTGCGATCAGTAGGCAATCTGAAAGCTGGATCGAATACAACGATCTCGAATTAACAGAAAAAATTATTAAAAGAACAAAAAAGTAAATCCGCATGTTCTCATGTACATATGTATAAATGATTAAATACATTGCACATTAAAAACAAAGACCTCATTTATTACATAACACTAAACAAATTAAACATGCAATGTAAACATTCTATTACTTAGGCACCGGCTCACCACACAATGTCAGCTAGAAAATTATTAAGAAGTCATCTTATCCACTTCGAAATCTTCCTACGCTTCCAGCATAATCAGCACTTATGAGTTATATAATACCACATCAATGAAGACAAAAGTAAATTTAAAAAAGAAATGTTACATGAAATACATTCTGAAAAAATATATAATTTTAACAATGCATTCAAATTAAAACATCCAAAACAAATATTCATTACAATAACACTGTACAACAAATTTAAAACATTGCGAAAAAAATAAATGTAAAAACATTTAAAATCGACACATAAAAATAACACAAAAAAGCGTATTATCTCATCAACTCAAAATTTTGAGGTATAGTGTTGATATAAAACAACTATATTGCATAGTTATTTAAGGGTCGAGAGTAGAGCAACAAAATCGACTTTGTCAAAAATAGCGAGCAACAAAATCGGAGAGTCAAAATCAGTCGAAATATCTCATTATATATTAATTTTTTTTTTATTATGCTTACGTAAGACTGTTTGGGGTGGCTTTTCGGGGGTCGAGGGTGGAGCAATAAAATCGGATTTGTCGAAAATAGCGAGCAACAAAATTGGAGAGTCGAAATAACTTATTATATATTAATTTTTTAGAATTGTGCTTACATAAAACTGTTCGGGGTGGCTTTTCAGAGATTGAGGGTGGAACAATAAATTGGATTTGTCAAAAATAGCGAGCAACAAAATCGGAGAGTCAAAATCAGTTGAAATATTTTATTATATATTAATTTTTTAGAATTGTGCTTACGTAAGACTGTTTGGGGTGGCTTTTCGAGGGTCGAGGGTGAATCAATAAAATCGGATTTGTCGAAAATAGCGAGCAACATAATCACACACACAGCAAATCAGTCGAAATATCTCATTAAATATTAATTTTGTAGAATTGTGCTTGCGTAGAACTGTTAGGGGTGGCTTTTCGGGGGTCGAGAATGGAGCAATAAAATCGGATTTGTCGAAAATAGCGAGCAACAAAATTGGAGAGTCGAAATAAGTCAAAATGTCTTATTATATATTAATTTTCTAGAATTGTGTTCACGTAAGACTGTTCGGGGTGGCTTTTCGAGGATCGAGGGTGGAGCAATAAAATTGGATTTGTCGAAAATAGCGAGCAACAAAATCAGAGAGTCAAAATCAATCGAAATGTCTCATTATATATCAATTTTGGAGAATTGTGTTTACGTAAGACTGTTTGGGGTGGTTTTTGGGGGTCAAGGGAGCAATAAAATCGGATTTGTCGAAAATAGCGAGCAACAAAATTGGAGAGTCGAAATAACTTATTATATATTAATTTTTTAGAATTGTGCTTACATAAAACTGTTCGGGGTGGCTTTTCAGAGATTGAGGGTGAAACAATAAATTGGATTTGTCAAAAATAGCGAGCAACAAAATCGGAGAGTGAAAATCAGTTAAAATATCTTATTATATATTAATTTTTTAGAATTGTGCTTACGTAAGACCGTTCAGGGTGGCTTTTCGAGGGTCGAGGGTGAATCAATAAAATCGGATTTGTCGAAAATAGCGAGCAACATAATCACACACACACAGCAAATCAGTCGAAATATCTCATTAAATATTAATTTTGGAGAATTGTGCTTGCGTAGAACTGTTAAGGGTGGCTTTTCGGGGGTCGAGAATGGAGCAATAAAATCGGATTTGTCGAAAATAGCGAGCAACAAAATTGGAGAGTCGAAATAAGTCAAAATGTCTTATTATATATTAAGTTTCTAAAATTGTGCTCACGTAAGACTGTTTGGGGTGGCTTTTCGGGGGTCGAGGGTGGAGCAATAAAAACCGGATTTATTAAAAATTGCGAGCAACAAATTCGTAGAAACAAAATCATTCTAAATACCTTATTAAAAATAAATTTTATTTTATTGTGCTAATGTACGACTGGTTGGGGCGGTTTTTCGGGGATTGGGGGTGGAGCAACAACTTGGGAATTGAGCAACAAATTAGCAACAAATTAGTAGAAAAAGAATCTGTATTGTTTTTTATTATTTTTTTATTTTTTTAAATGGCTAGCTTTATTCTTAAGTCAGCACAGCCACTATTTTCTCCGAATCGGCTTGAGCAACAAAATTCGGAATTGAGCAACAAATTATTAACAAAAGAGCACTAAATTTCTGTGTATGTTTTATCGAATTGTGCTGAAGTGGCTGTGTCAGCTTAATAGACGTATTTTCATTGAAACATTTCTCTGTTCTAAGTAGATGTACTTAATTTAAAAAACTTTCAATAAAATATGTAATATTTAATCTCAAGGAATTAAAGAAAAACAGAAATAAGAATGTTTTATTAAAGTAAAATTTTTAAACTACAAAAAATTAGCATTGCTGTTTTACAACATTTTATTTAGATTATATTTAGACATCTAGCAGCGCCAATTTTTTGTAGTTTAAAAATTTTTTATTTTAATTAAACGTTTTTATTTCTGTTTATTCTTTAATTCTTGAAGATTAAATTTACATATTTCATTGAAACTTTTTTAAATTAAATACACCCACTTAGGTTAGAACAGAAAAGTGTTTCAATAAAAATACACAGAGAGTATCACTTGAATTTTATTTAAAAAGAAATTAAAGATACCGCTACTTGGGTTTTACTTAGAAAATAAATATACTATCACTTGCATTTTATTCGTTAAAGTAATACAGCAGGTATTTCAAACAGCAATATATTCTCTTTATATTTGACGCAATTTAAAGATTTCATACATTTTTGGAAAAAATACATTTAGGTTGGATTAAATTTAGGATATTTATTTTTAAGTAAATACAGCAGTAATTTTAAAGAGCAATATATTCTTTTTATAATTGTCGCAATTTAAAGATTTCACTCATTTTTTAAAATACATACCACTTGGGTTGGAATAGGAAAATTTTTCAATGAGAATACAAAGTACAATGTAGTATTACTTTTGTTTTGTAGAATTAAAGTTAAAGGTAAAATTCATAGAGATATAAGACTAGAGGGAGCGAACGAGCTGAAAGGACGATATAGCGATAGAAAGAGAACGCTGCATAAGGGCTCCTCTGTCTTTGTTTATGTGCGCATGTGTAGATCATGGAATATATGCGTGCGGAGCGTGCGCATATGTAGTAGATCGTGGAAAATTGTGTATCTCTGCTTGTATTTGGTTCTGTTATTTTTGAGATAATTACATAACTTTTACAATTAGCGCGAGACACTAGTGTCTCTTGATTGATTACTAAGATGACAAAAAAATGCTTGATATGCAAAATAGAAGCATCTCCTATTTCCAATCGTACTTTTCACTTGTAAGTACATATTTATATTTCTAACCTCAAAATTTAATAAAGTATGTATTTAATAATAAATTATATTTCATAAGTCATTTCAATTATATATTTTATAAGTTTTATAATTCTTAATACAAACAGGTTTCCGAAAAATGAATAAATAAGAAAAAAATGGATGGATGCTATAAATTTATCAACGTCTCCAAACTTCAAAACCACATATATATGCAGCGATCATTTTGATGACAAATTGTTTTATTATTCTGATGAATTGAGAAGCAGTAAACGATTACGACCAGAAGCTGTTCCGGCAAACATAAATGTAAATCAATCTTATTTGTCAACAGAGAATATTACAAAGGAGCCAGTAACAGAGAGAGTATTAGTTAGCAGTGTTAATAAACTAGAAAATAATATATTAAAAGACAAAAATTTAGAAACAAATAAAGATTGTGATAAAGAGATTGTGATAAAAAGATATGTAGAGAAAAGATGCCTGTGAATTCTCTTGATGAAGACTCTTTAAATGAGCATGATTGTTCATATGAATAATAGTAGTGTAAGCAATGACACAAACAGTAGAAAAAGGTAATTAATTTTCTTTTACAGTAATAAGAAAGTATATATAAAAATGCTATAGATAATATTATTACAAAATATCGCAATAGAAATACTTGATATTTTTATTTTCAATATAATTACATTAACGATAAATGTAAAAAATTTAAATTTTAGGAAAAACTCATTAACGAATAATAAAGCTGTAAAAAGAGTTCGCTTTATGAATTGTTACAAAACGGAATATATTTCTCGAGAAGACTTTGTTTCTGATGAAGCTTGGAATCAATTCTTAAGGTTCACAACTTATGGAAGATCTAAAATAGCAGTGGCACATAAGAAAAACTCACGCAGAGAAAAAAAAATAAAAAGTTTAAACCTTTTGATAAAAGATTTGAAGAGAAAAGGAGAATTTAATGCTGCCGAATTTTTAAAGGTTCTATAAGATTAATTATATAATTTTAGTAATATATATATCATAAAAATATATACGCTGAAAAACAGGTTCTGGTTAAATGATGAATCTGGTTAAAAATCGACGAAACAATTTACTTGTACAATGCATACAAGAATTCTTGTATGCATTATACGGAATTGTGGTAGATTTAACCAGTAATTCTGTTTCGTCGATTTTTGAACGGAAGTTTTGTTAATGCAACAAGAATTGTTTTCCAGTGTATAATAAATATATATATATATATATAATGAAAAAATTAAATGATTAAAAACACTATATACCGTTTATCTCGCAGTTTATATACATATATCAGTACTATACAATTATATTATACAATAGCATTAGGTAATTTATGATTTTTAAAATAAAATTGTATATAACGGTTTTAATTAAGAAAAAAATTGTGTAACTAAACAATTGTATATAAAATAGAATTCTCTTAAAATCTTAATAATTAATTTTGATTACAATTTTATGATCATTAATTTTTATAATAAGAATATGTATTTATATATGTATTTATGATTGTAGATTATACATAATATATATAATATATAAATGTATAATAGAAATTTGAGTTTCTATTGTATATTAATATTATATAATATTTATATATAATCTTTTTATATTACTTTTAATAAAAGAGTATATAAAATTTATTTAATACTTGTATTTTATAGGATTTGCCACTACATGTACAAGAATTCTTAATACGCATGAAAGAACGCAAACAAACAGCTCCGTTTCCTGCTAACCTAAAAAACTTTGCTAGAACTCTTCACTTTCATTCACCAGCTGCATACGAAGCAGTTAGACGTAGTTTTCTTAATTGTTTACCACATACTAAAACACTTAATAGTTGGATCTGTTCAAAAAAATACAAACCGGGGATTTCCGAAGAAATTATTAATAATATCTCTAATATTGTTAAGCAAGAATCAGAGAAAGGTAAAAAACTTGTTTTTAATATAACTTTTGATGAGATGAATATTAAACAACATAAAGAGTGGGATAGAAATACACATTCGTGGAAGGGTCTTGTAGATTTCGGTGGACAACTAGACGAAATAAAGAAAAATGGACAGGTCAAAGTTGCCACTAAAGTATTAATTTTTATGTTAGTTAATATAAATGGCGGATTTAAAAATCCGATAGCCCATTATTTGATTAATTCTTTGAATGACGTAGAAAAATTGATTCTTTTAAAAGATTTATTAATAAAACTAAATGAAAAAAGTATTAATGTAGTCAGTGTAACATTTGACGGTGATAGAGCCCATAAAACAGCATGTAACTTATTAGGCGCTCATTTAAATTATAAAGATAAAGATCATTTTAAGCCATATTTCGAACATCCAGAAAATTTAAAACCTGTTTATATTTTTTATGATCCTTGTCATTGTCTTAAACTTGTTCGAAATTATTTCGCTACAAAAGGTCCAATTATTTATAATCGAACGAATATATACGCTGGGAATTCATTAAAAAATTGCATAACATACAAGAGCATGAGAAGTTGCATTGTGCTTGCAAAATTCGAAATAGGCACGTATATTTTTACAATGAAAAAATGAAGGTATTCTTGGCTGCTCAAGTTTTAAACAATAGTGTCTCAGCTGCTTTAAGATTCCTTGAATTTGATCTAAAAAATCAGGATTTTGTAAACACTTTTCCAACAGCGACATTTTGCAAAAACTTCAATGATATATTTGATTTATTAAATGTTCGAAATAAATTTTGCAAAACATCAGGCCGAATGAGCATAACTAAAGATTCTTTACCAGAATTAAAAAAAAAAGTTGAAGAATACGTTCAATATATTGAACAATTAGAAATTAATGTAAAAATTAAAACATCAAACAAAGAAAATTCTGTCAAAATATATAAATGCAAATATTATACGTAAATCAGTTGTTCATAGTGATTCTGTAAGTACAGGTTTTGTGGGTTTTATTATTTGTTTGAGAAACGTCTACAATCTTGCTAATTATTTAATAGAAAATAACATTATTCAATATATGTTAAGCTATAAACTATCACAGGATCAAATCGAAATGTTTTGTTCATCAATAAGAAGAATGAATGGACATAACAATAATCCGACTACAACTCAATATACGAGGTGTGTTCAAAAAGTATCGCGAATTTTGTGTTTTTTCAAAAATTATTTATTTATTCATGAATATCTATTTTGTCCCCTTCAAAGTAATCCCCATGAGATATTATACACTTGTGCCAACGGTTTTTCCAATCTTCGAAGCACTTCAAAAAATCATTTTTTTTTTATCTTGTTCAGCTCCTCCTTCGATGCCGTCTTTATCTCGTCAAGCGTAGCGTAACGTCGTCCTTTCATGGGCCTCTTCAGTTTAGGGAACAAGAAAAAGTCACAGGGGGCCAGATCTGGGGAATACGGTGGCTGCGGCATCATTAGTGTGTTGTTTTTGGCCAAAAAGTCGCGCACAAGCAACGATGTGTGAGCAGGGGCGTTATCGTGGTGCAAAAGCCAATTTTTGTTCTTCCACAAATCCGGGCGTTTCTGGCGGATTGCTTCGCGCAAATTGCGCATAACTTGCAGGTAATATTCCTTATTGACCGTTCTACCCTGTGGCAAGAACTCATGATGCACCACGCCCCTGCAATCGAAGAAAACTGTCAGCAAAACTTTCACATTCGACCGAACTTGGCGCGCTTTTTTCGGTCTTGGTTCGTGCGGCAGCTTCCATTGAGATGATTGAGCTTTGGTTTCCACGTCATAACCATAAACCCACGATTCGTCACCAGTTATGACCCTCTGGAGCAAATTTGGGTCGTCGCGGACAGAGTCCAACATCTCATTAGCAATGTTCATGCGATGCTGTTTTTGGTCGCAATTGAGCAATTTTGGTACGAATTTCGCGGCGACCCGTCTCATGCCCAAATCATTGATAAAAATCGAATGGCACGAGCCAATCGATATGTTTAGGTCCTCAGCAACTTCTCTAACGGTGATTCGACGATTGGCCAATACCATTTTCTCCACTTCATTAATTTTTTCGTCTGTTGTTGAAGTGCTCGGGCGTCCGGCACGCTCTTCGTCGTTCACATCTTCTCGGCCTTCTGAGAACATTTTGTACCACCGATAAACGTTGCTTCGGTCCAAGGTAGCTTCTCCGTATGCCACAGTCAACATTCGGAATGCATCCGCGCACTTAATTTCGTTTTTCACACAAAATTTGATACAGGTTCTTTGATCCATTTTTTTGAATAGGTAAAAATCGAAGACGATCCAAAACACGTGCAAGCAAAGCAGCTGTCAACAATTAAGTGAACATTCAAAATGGCCGAGCTTGTCGGCATAAGTGAGAGACATGAGTACCAACATAACGCCACAAAAAGATCGAAATTCGAATATACGTAACCCGCGAAAATTCAAAATTCGCGATACTTTTTGAACACACCTCGTATAAAAAACAATATGTAATTGTAATAAATTTTATTTTATTATTATATATATCAGTACATTTATATACAATTCCATATTAAAAAAAAAGTTATATTTTATAGTAACTGTTTGCTGTAATAAGTTTGTAATTTTGAGAATTTTTCTTTAAGGTTATCTTTTCAAACTGTTCAAGAGGTTAGAACCTAAATGCGTTATAGACAATGAGCAGCGCAAAAGCGCATGCGCGTATAGACAAAGACAAAGGGGTCCTTATGCAGCATTCTGTTTCTATCGCTATATCGCAGCCTCTTACGTGCTAGCTTATGTGCTAGCATACGACTCACTCCCTCTATTCTTATATCTCTATGGTAAAATTACACACATGGGTTAGCATGGAAAAATTTTTCTGTTAAAATACAAAAATAGTACTACTTGGTTTTTTAAGAAAAATTAAAGTATTATATACGTTGTTGTGTAGTTGCGGGATGGTGAAAAAACTGTAGACGGTAATGGACAAGTACAACGCACTTTATTGCTAGCCTCGCGTACAGAACGATCCGTTCGGGTCCGCTGTTGCAAAAGGAGAAAGAGCGAGCCTCGCATTACGCGGCGCTCGCGTAGTTCGCGTTTACTCGCTCGCGGCATCGCGCGTTCGGTTGAGGAGAAACCGGAACGCGCGGTATTCGAATTGCGCTCTCGCACAACACCTCTCCCCGTAAGGAAAAGCTCCGCCTTACTTCTGATTCCATGAGAGGTCCGTATATCTCTCTGGAGGTCGTCGGTCGCGTACAGAACGCTCCCCTTGTCCTGGTGAGGGCCGGTCTCGTACTTCCGCTGGTGGCTGTAGAGCTTCTTTTAGTGTTACTGTGCCGCCGTCGGCTTCTGGCGTGTTTGGATCCGTTTCGTTCAATGATTCCTCGCAAATGTTCTGATGTTCTCCGGATCGGAGAATTTGATCAATGTGCCGCTCCCACGTTCTGCCGTCGTCCAGCGTGATCTTATAATGTAATTTGCCGATACGTTGAGCAATGCCTTGTTTCCATTTTGAACCTCCGCTGTAGTTTCGGCACTGCACCTTTTCCCCCACCGCAATTTCGCGAATTCCTTTGTTTATGCTCGCGTTTGAAAATCTTTTTTCTTTGTTAAGAACGCATGTGTTATAATAAGTATGTATTTTTCTGTTGAACATCTTCTCAGATGGAGCAACTCCTGTGGTACAATGCGGTGTGACTCTGGTTAAAAAAATTTGTAACGCGTCTTCTAACTTTAAATTTTTGTTTTGCGGATCTGTTAGTATTTTTCGTAGTGCATTTTTCATCGTTTGGATGAACCTTTCCGCTTGCCCATTTGTAGATAGGTGGTATGGGGCCGTATACTTAGGTGAAATTCCATTAGATTCCAAAAATTGTGTAAACTCTGTACTGCGAAAGTTACGCCCGTTATCCATTACCATAGTTTTAGGAGTTCCAAAATCCGAGAAGATTTTCTTACACGCATCTATTGTACTCTTCGCTGTTATATTCTTAACAATATAAACAAAAGGCCATTTCAAACATGAATCTACCATGACAAAAAAATTGGCGCTCATAAATGGGCCCGCATAGTCAACATGTACTCTATCAAAAGGTGCTTCTGCGGTTTCTTATTTGTGAATCTCAACTTTCGGTGGGTTGTTACGTATTGAATTGCACGTACTGCAATTTCTTGCCATCTCCTCAATAGCTTTATCTAACTCTGGCCACCAATAGAGACTTCTTGCCAATGCCTTCATTTTAACCACTCCAAAGTGACTTCTATATAAGTCGCGCAAAATACGGGTCCGTAGAACCGTAGGGATTACAACTTTCTCGTTACATAAGAGTACCTCGCGTTGTATACTAAATGCTGCTTGGTTGATTTTAAAACGTGATTTGGCAGGTATTTCTTTTTTTTCGCGTAGTGCTTTAATAATGTTCTGTAACTGCGCATCTTTAACTGTCGCTTGCGCTAATTGTTCTGTAGTTATCGGTATACTATGCATAATTTCAAGTTCGTAAACGTCTACACTCCGCAGTAGACGTTGACGCAACGGGTAGACGAGATAGACAGTCAGCGTTGCCATGTAGTTTTGTATTTCTATATTTGATCTTGAAGGTGTATCCCTGTAGAAAAATCGCGTAATGTTGCATTCGTAATGCTGTATAAGCTGGTAACGATTTTAAGGGTGAAAAAATTTGCACTAACGGACGATGATCCGTGATGAGTACGAATTTATGTCCATATAAACATTGATTATATTTCTCAAATCCAAAAATGATTGCGTAAGCCTCCCTGTCTATCTGTGCGTATTTCCGTTGAGTGTTTGTTTGCGACGCGTATTGCAATACACGTTCAGTACTATCCGGATACTGTTGGGATAACACGGCTCCCACATCATAGGCGCTTGCGTCTGTCACAAGGACTAACGGTAGCTTCGAGTCATAGTGTACCAACACGGTATCGTTTTGGAATTCTGTTTTTGCTAGTTGGAACGCACGTTCGAAATTTTGCGTCCATTTGTATTCGGTTTCCCTTTGTAGTAAGGTATGTAATGGTGCCAGTATAGTGCTTAGATTTCTGATAAACCTCCCGTAGTAATTTACCATGCCCAAAAAGGAACGCAGCTCGGCTACGTTGCGCGGTCGTGGCATTTGCTCAATTGCCTGCATTTTTTCAGCAGTTTTATGTATCCCGTGTTTATCAATTTTGTATTCGCAGTAATCGATACTATCTTTAAAAAATTCATATTTTTCTTCATTTATCCGTATGTTTTTATCCGCTAATCGTAATAGCACCTGTTCAAGACGGCGTAAATGCATGTCATCATTTGGCCCTGTGACTTTAATGTCATCCAAGAAAACCAACACTCCCGGTATATCCCGTAGGATGTTTTCGATTTCGCGTTGCCAGATCGCTGGCGCTGACGCGGTTCCGTACATTAACCTAGTGCTTCTAAATAATCCTTTGTGTGTACTCAAGGTCAACAATTCGCGATCCTCTTCGCGTATTTCTAGTTGTAGATAGGCTTGTTCGAGGTCGATTTTTGTGAACTTAGTGCCTCCGGCCATAGCCGCGAATAATTCGTCGACTGTTGGCAGTGGGTGTTCATCGATCACCAAATTTGGATTTGACGTGACGCTAAAATCTCCGCAGAGTCGCACCCGATTGTTTTTCTTAAGGACCTGAACAATGGGTGTAGCCCAACGTGATGTATTTACTTTCTCGAGTATTCCGTCCTTCACAAGTCTGTAACTCTTGTTCGACCAAAGGTAATAACTTGAACGGAACAGTACGTGCTTCCAAAAACACCGGTTTGGCATTATCTTTTAAGGTTAAATTGGCTTGTAAATCTTTTATTTTTGTAGAACTCGGATTTAATTTTTTTTTGTAACGTAGTAATAAATTTGTAATTTTAACTTTTGTATCGTCTGGTGTACTTTGAATCGAATTAATAGAATCTGTCAATTAAAATAACCATAACTGTCTTAGCCACTCGCGACCTAGCAATGGCTTGCGTTCAATTTTGGAAACGTATAAATTCAGCTTGCAAATGCCACCACGTCACGCCACGGAAACCGGCAGCATGCCGACTACATCTATTGACGTTGCAAAACGCAACTAACTGTAAGTTTGTTGGTTGTAACCATCGTTCACTGAATAAACGTCTGACCGTGTTAATACTTACAATAGAGACTGCCGCTCCGCTATCAATCTCGAAACGCAACGCTTTCCCGTCGACCGTGAGCGTTTTAAAGAATTTGTCACGGTAGTTTGGATGTTCTGCCGTCAAAACCTCCTCGATTTGATTCGCAGATGCACGCTTTGCCCCCATACAAACTTTACGTAAGTGTCCTGGCGTGCCGCAATAATTACATTTAATATTTCGATCACGTGTACATTTGTTTGCCAGGTGATTTCCACCGCATCTAAAACAAACTACATTAGCATTTGTAAACGTATTCGCTTGGGTTACATTATGTTTACCGACCGCTGTACGCTTCGGTTCGTTCTTCCCCTTAAAGGTCGTCTTCTCTCGCATCGGTTTCTTCTTCCGCGTTCCTTTGTCTTCCGACTTGTCGTTTTGTGTGCCCACATATTCCACGACGGCCGTTGTTCCTGTTTGCAGTTGCCGGGAGTCTTTCTCCGAAAGTTCTAGGGCTGTAGCCACTTGGACCGCTTTCTCGAAGGTCAAGTCTTTTGTTTCGAGCAGCCTCGACTGAGCTTGGAGACTCGATAGTCCGAAAACCAGTTGGTTTCTCAGCGCTCTCTGACTTCAAGTAATTTCCGAAATTACAATGAATGCTCAATTTATGTAATGCAGCAACGAAATCTTTCACGGATTCCTCTTCCTTCTATTTCCTCTAGTGGAAACGGAAATTTTCCGTTATTTTCAGCGGTTCCGGAGCGTAGAATTCGCCTAAGTTTGCAACTAGAGTCTCGAATGGAATAGTGTAAGGGTCAGCAGATTTATTACAAATGACATCAAATGCCGCCGAACCGATGTAGTGCAGTAAATACAGTACTTGTTGCTCGGTGGAAACTTTGAAAATTTTGATGGCGGCTAAGAAACGTTGCAGCCATCTTTTCCATTCCGTGGTGGTTGGATCGAATACGTCGATCGAGAAGTTACCGTGTAACACAACTTCTGCCATGTCTCGTGTATGTCGTGCTCACTCGCCGGTACAATTCGAAGGAAACCTGCGGTAGGGCTAGCTGCGCTCTTCGTAACGAGCGTCATCGGTTCGTAATCCCCCTTGCTATGTGTGTATCTATTCGGCCTCACGCGCGCGCCACGTGCTCTACACATGCACCGATACGCCCCACCGTGTAGGTATACTATGCACGTGCGGTTTCTCTACCGCTTCTTTGTAAAGAAAAGAGTAAACTCTACACCGTGCTTGCTCACGCTCGAACCGCGGAAACGCCCTTTTAGTACGGAAAAATGAGGTGTAAGCCTCGCCACGTTATGAGTGTACCTCGTGGTGCGTACTGGTTTCTTGTCCGTACTGCAGTAATCTCTCTTCTTTTCTCGCTAGCAACTCACGGATCCCATCCTCGTCGCCAATTCTTTGTTGTGTAGTTGCGGGATGGTGAAAAGACTGTGTAGACGGTAGTGGACAAGTACAACGCACTTTATTGCTAGCCTCGCGTACAGAACGATCCGTTCGGGTCCGCTGTTACAAAAGGAGAGAGAGCGAGCCTCGCATTACGCGGCGCTCGCGTAGTTCGCGTTTACTCGCTCGCGGCGGTTGAGGAGAAACCGGAACGCGCGGTATTCGAATTGCGCTCTCGCACAATATACGTAAACGTCAAACGGTTAGAAATTAAATTTGTCTGTAAACATTTCTTGTCTAGATAAAATACGAGGTGTGTTCAAAGAGTATCGCGAATTTTGAATTTTCGCGGGTTACGTATATTCGAATTTCGATCTTTTTGTGGCGTTATGTTGGTACTCATGTCTCTCACTTATGCCGACAAGCTCGGCCATTTTGAATGTTCACTTAATTGTTGACAGCTGCTTTGCTTGCACGTGTTTTGGATCGTCTTCGATTTTTACCTATTCAAAAAAATGGATCAAAGAACCTGTATCAAATTTTGTGTGAAAAACAAAATTAAGTGCGCGGATGCATTCCGAATGTTGACTGTGGCATACGGAGAAGCTACCTTGGACCGAAGCAACGTTTATCGGTGGTACAAAATGTTCTCAGAAGGCCGAGAAGATGTGAACGACGAAGAGCGTGCCGGACGCCCGAGCACTTCAACAACAGACGAAAAAATTAATGAAGTGGAGAAAATGGTATTGGCCAATCGTCGAATCACCGTTAGAGAAGTTGCTGAGGACCTAAACATATCGATTGGCTCGTGCCATTCGATTTTTATCAATGATTTGGGCATGAGACGGGTCGCCGCGAAATTCGTACCAAACGCCCCTGCTCACACATCGTTGCTTGTGCGCGACTTTTTGGCCAAAAACAACACACTAATGATGCCGCAGCTACCGTATTCCCCAGATCTGGCCCCCTGTGACTTTTTCTTGTTCCCTAAACTGAAGAGGCCCATGAAAGGACGACGTTACGCTACGCTTGACGAGATAAAGACGGCATCGAAGGAGGAGCTGAACAAGATAAAAAAAAATGATTTTTTTAAGTGCTTCGAAGATTGGAAAAACCGTTGGCACAAGTGTATAATATCTCATGGGGATTACTTTGAAGGGGACAAAATAGATATTCATGAATAAATAAATAATTTTTGAAAAAACACAAAATTCGCGATACTTTTTGAACACACCTCGTATACAAACTCTCAACCTCTGCTTCAACAATTTTTTAATTTGAGCAAAATTAATATTAAAAATTGAAACCTAAAGTATATGTACACAAATTTGAAATTGTTGAAGCGTAGCCGGATAGTTTGTTTAAATATTCTACCCTAATAAGTAATGTTTGCAAATTAATTTAATTTTTAATCGATTGATCATATATATATATATATATATATATATATATATATATATATATATATATATATATATATATATATTTATTATTTAGCTATCATTATCTTTATATATATTATTATACATTATACTGAAGGTGACTTTTAGGCCAAAACGTCTGTTAATGTTATTTGTAAGATTTATAATAGCATTAACAGCTTTGCTTGGTTTGTAGTTTATATTTTTAAATATTTGGGTCTCAATCAATGTTTAATTATTTATTTTTCTTTTATTTTAATAGATGATTGTTCAGTGCACTTTGATAGAACACCTGAAAATCTAGCATCTTTCAATCTGCATGTTGAAATCAATTCTTTAGGCAAGTTTATTGTTATTACTAATTTCTGATTTACTAAATATTATATGTAAGATTACTTTATTCAATAAATCTATAAAAATAAATAAATAATATTTATTGGTGAACAGGTGAGACTCTAGCGTCAAAAACAGAACTGTTGTCTGGTAAAAAATCCGCTGCAAATTCAAAAAATAAAAATTTACAAAGTCAACCGTTCATTTCTAGCCAGAAAAGTATGTATGTTTTTTTTTAATCATAATTTCGTCTCCTTATACACTGCTGTTTATTATCTATTCTTATTTCTTATCAGAGATGCAAGTGTATTGTATTACTAATTTCTGTTTTACTAAATATTGTACGTAAGACTATTTTATTCAATAAATCTTTAAAAATAAATAATATTTATTGCTGAACAGATGAGACTCTGGCGTCAAAACCAGAACGGTTGTCTGGTGAAAAATCTGCTGCAAATTCAAAAAATAAAAATTTACAAAGTCTACCGCTCACTGACATTTCTGGCAAAAAAAGTACCTATGTTCTTTTTAATCATAATTTTGTCTCCTTATACACTACTGTTTATTATCTATTCTTATTTTTTTATCATAAATGCAGCATCGTGGAAGGATGATTATGCTGTTAGAATTCTTATTGATGAATAGAGAGGACATGAAAGTTATTTCAAAAGCACTACCATTACTAACAAGAAAGTCTGGGAAATGATAGCCAGCAAGTTGAAGAAAGAGAACCCACTCTGGCACTATACTGGTCAGCAATGTGAAGACAAATTTAAGGGCCTTAGGAAACACTATGTGAAAGCTAGAGATGAAAATGAGAAGAAAAGTGGCCTTCCAGTTGCTACATGCAAGTTTTATAAAGAAATGGATAATGCTCTTGGTGACAAGCCAGCTGTGAAACCTGTGTCCATAGCTTCAACATTAAGAAAGCATAAATCGATAGATACTACATATTCTTCAAATGTAGTTTCTGTGTGCTTAAACAGCAGCAGTAAAGACGACAGTGAACGTGACTCTACTCTTAAATCCAAAAAGAGAAAGAAAAATGTCACTAAGAAAAATATCGAAAGATTACTTACCACAAAAAAAAAGAAGTCTAATAAAAAAAAAGATGCTTGACAGAAGAGGCACACTGAGCGTATGGAACGACAGGATAGTGCTATTGAGATTTATCAAAATGTAATAAACCGACTCTTGGAAAAGTTATATAGTTGTAAGTGATGTATAGTTTTTTTTTCTATTTTGACTATATATATTAATTTCTTTCATTTTTTCTTGTCTCTTGTTGTAGAACTTATTACCAGAGCATTTGATTACTTTTGTAAACGTGGACTATTAGAAGGATAAAGGAGATCTGTGATGAAAGATTATGTGACGTTATGCAATTCTCAAGCTAGTCTAAGATAATACATTCTGTTATGCATATATTTTTTTTTGTTTGTCATTAACATGTAGTAATCTTTAGCATTTAGTAGAAATCTTTAGTATTATTATTATTTAGTTCTTTATTTTATTTCTAATGTCCTTTTCCACAAATATAGATTAATTTTAATCTCGGACTAATTAATTTTTTATCTGTTTAGTTTTAAGAATTAGAAAAAGATAAAGAGTAAATTAAACTGAGATAGAAATTATGCTCTGTGGTTTTGTCCGTATGGACAATTATAATGTAGTAGCGTTCCTGCTACACTTTGTCACCAACAGTTTAGAATAGGCGCCGAAAAAAGAAAGGTGGCGCCCTTGATCGGGTACTCGCGCCTTCAGTCTCCTACGGTTCTATTTCGTTCCGCCATATCATTGTTTTTCTGTTGCACGCAACCAACAGTTAGTTCGTTTCTCTACTCGATTATTTTGCAGTGAATTATCGTTCTCGATATGCCTAAACATAAGCACAGGCATTTTGCAGTGAATTATCGTTCTGTGAGACGTTCACGGGAACGAGATTCAAGAAATTCATCGAGAGATCCCGTCTATCAGACAGATCTCGACGCATCCTCAATAGAGGTTAGCTCACGCGCCTCGCGCGGGGACTCCCCTGCCCTCTCATCTCAACGTGATGAGTTGACTTCGGCACTCAGGGAGATCCTCGCTTTTATGAGAGAGTACACTCCGAGGATTCCTGAAATAGACACTTCGGGTCATATCCAGGACATCGTACCAGAGGACATCGTACCGGGAAACATTGTTGCAAAGGATACTGATCCTTCCCTGTTGGGAGAGCTACAAATCTCTCACACAGAGGTTAACGAGCAGGCAGATGGGCAGACGGTTCTTCAGAACCGGGGCGGCGGACCAGGTATGTTCCTTCGGTATGGCAAAGAAGGAACATAACCGATTGCCTTATCTGACCATGCTTCTTTCCTTTTTTCAGACCAACGGTGTCCACCGACAGTTTGCTTCGACCCTGAGGTAATTATTGCGAGCTCGCCAGATATAGATAAAGAAAATGACGCTTCTCTGATAAACGAATTGTTCGGAGAGCATCCAATTTCAAATGAGTCTCCCTGGAACCCTACGGTTTTCGAATCTACTAAAGGTGAAGTTCGCTCGGGTCTGAAAGAAGAGCTGCGTACAAATCTACTCTCAAAATTTGAAATTAAAGGAAATTTAGCAGATATCGGACCCCCTAAGTTAAACAACGAAATAAGGTCGGCGTTGTCAAAACATCATAGCGTCTTAAAGCGGGACGAATACCAAGGTAAAGCTCAGTTACAGGTAGGCGCTTGCCTCAACGCTTTTGGCTCAGGAATTTCAGATCTCTTGAAAGCCTACCAAGGCCGACCTTTGCAGCCGAATGTAAAATCTGCTATTGCAAAATTAGCGGATGACATCCACCTATTGGCGGACCACCAGTATAGGCTGTCCCTAGCTAGACAATCAGTCATCAAACCATGTCTGACATTTGTGGGAAAGTCAGCAGCCGACCAATCCGCAGTCGACGAATGGCTCTTTGGCTCGACTTTTGCAGAAGGCTTGAAGTCAGCACAAGCTTGTGAAAAAGCAGGCAAGGACCTATCGAGGTTTTCTACAGGATCTACTGCATTGACTAAAACAGGCTATCAACCTAGTCAACAACAGCCAACGAAGCAGCTCCTAACCATAAGGGAAACCGCAAAGCCCCTGTGTCGAAACAAGCACCCACGGTTCGCAGCACAGGGGCCAGAACGAAGTCGGACCGATCCCGCAGCACTCTCCACCGATCTCGCTCCCGGACACGATCTCACCGTTAGAAGACGTAAGAACGGCTGGTAGACTCTCAAAATATATATTGCAGTGGAAAAAGGTAACGCGGGATCCAGAGGTGTTAAAAGCGATTCGAGGCTATGAAATACCCTTCTCCTCACCCCCGCCTATTCGTAATCGTTTACAAGAGCCGAATTTCTCTGCAACCATGGCCGAGGCCTGCGATAAAGAAATTCTACGCCTACTTTCGAAGGGTGCTATAACAGCCACTTCACCCTCTGCGGATCAATTTTTATCACAATTCTTTCTCATAGAAAAGACATCGGGTGGAATGCGTTTTATCTTGAATTTAAAAGATTTGAATTATTTTTTATTTCCCCCTCATTTTCAGTTAGAGGATTGGCGCATGGTGATTCAATTGATGGTCCAGGATTCATGGATGGCGACTATAGATTTGGAAGATGCTTACTTACTCGTCCCAATCTCTCTCAGAAGTCGCCGCTTTCTCCGTTTTCAGTGGCGTAGCATCACGTATGAGTTCGCAGCCTTGCCTTTGGGCTCTCCACAGCACCATATATATTCACTAAAATTTTGAGACCAGTATTGGCCCGATTACGGAATGAGGGATTTTGCTCGGTTGTCTATTTGGATGATTTTCTGCTCTTCGGGTCCTCGCGGGAGGACTGCTTGGAAAATCTAAACGCTTCTATGAACTTGCTCTCGTCTTTAGGTTTCCTTATTAATTTTTCGAAATCGCAACTTATCCCTGCACAATCCTGCAAATACTTGGGGTTTATTTTTGATTCCGCGGCGCAGTCGATTGCGATTCCCCCCAAAAGGCACTCAGCTCTTCTTAAAATGATCTCCGATTTCTCAAGAAAATCTAAATGCCGAATTAAAGATTTTGCAAGCATGATCGGTTCGCTAATTTCAATATGTCCGGCGGTGCAGTACGGACTCTTGTATACTAAAGAATTCGAGAGAGAAAAATTTCTAGCACTAAGGGATGAAAACGGTAATTATATGGCCAAAATGAAAATTTCTCTCCACTTGGCTAAAGAGTTCCAATGGTGGATTAAGATCTTATCTGATCATAATCAGGCTTATTTTATCCGTTCAAATACAGCAGTTTGAGAGATATTTTCAGATGCATCTCTAACGGGGTGGGGCGCTTCTTGTGGTGAGTTGCATACCCGAGGATGGTGGTCGGAAAATGAGAAATCCGCTCATATAAACTTCCTTGAACTAAAAGCTGCTTTTTATGGTTTGAAATGTTTTGCAGAGGATCTTTCTAATTGCAACATCCTTCTCCGCATAGATAACACGACAGCGATATCATACATCAATCGTTTTGGCTCTGTTCAGTACCCGCATCTATCAGCCTTAGCAAAACAAATCTGGTCATGGTGCGAAAAGCGTAATATCTTGTTATTTGCATCTTATATTGCCTCGATCGATAACTCTATCGCTGATCGAGAATCTAGAATAGTGAGTCTAGATACTGAGTGGTCCTTATCACAAGCCGCCTTTTCAATGATTCGGTCACAATTTGGCCCTTTTGACATAGATCTATTCGCTTCAATCATTAATGCAAAATGTGCAATTTACGTATCTTGGTTCCCAGATCCGGGCTCTATAGAAGTAGATGCATTTACATTTTCTTGGTCAGGTGTAAGATTTTTTGCATTTCCTCCCTTCATTTTAATACCTCGAGTCCTTCGGAAAATTATAAACGATAAAGCGAAGGGTGTTGTGGTAGTGCCCTGGTGGCCTTCACAAGCCTGGTTTCCCTTGTTTTGCCGTCTCCTAACCAGAGAGCCCATAATATTCTCGCCATCTTACAATTTGCTCTCTTCTCCTTTCAGAGATCACCATCCTGCATGGAGAACTCTTTTCCTGGCGGCAGGGAGCTTATCCGGCTGGCCATTCAAAATCGAGAAGTTCCGCAGGGGGCTCTAGAGACTATGTTAGCCTCATTATCCAGTTCAACAGTTAGGCAATACTCTAAGCCTTTGAAAGACTGGTGGTCTTATTGCCAATCCATTCCGATTTCTCCTTTCGCGCCAAGCCCTGCGCAATTTTTAGAGTTTTTAGCTCAAGAGCTGCAACAAGCAAACTCATACTCATCAATTAACACCATGCGTAGCGCTATCTCTCTTATTACGCATAACGAGATAGGAAATCACGCGTTAATAAAACGCTTTTGTAAAGGAGTAGGAGTCCTGAAACCTCCTCGCCCTCGTTACGACCTTATTTGGGACCCGGCTCCAGTACTAGCTAAACTCGCCACCTGGTTCCCTTATGATTCGCTCTCGCTTGATGTTATTACAAAGAAATTGGTCCTACTCCTCGCCTTGGGCACCGGCCAACGTGTACAGACGCTTGCGTCTTTTAAACTATCTCAAATTTTTAGGATAAACTTGTTATCAAAGTACCAGGGCGCATTAAAACATCCGCCCCAGGTCGTTCACAACCGTCCTTCTCGTTCTCTCCATTTGAAGGTAACGAAAGTCTTTGCATTTACAAATTGACTAAACATTATTTAGAGGTAACCCGAAATCTACGAACTCCTTCGGACGATTCCTTTTTCATTTCCTTCGTTCGCCCTCACAGGGCCGTTGGTCAACAGACGATTAGTCGCTGGTTACGTTCGAGCCTAGAAGACTGTGGAGTTAGGACCGATTTCTTCGCATCACACAGTACGCGCCACGCTTCTACTTCTCGGGCAGCCCAAAAAGGAGTAACTTTAGATTTAATAAAACGGGCTGCAGGTTGGTCGGGGTCATCCCAAATTTTTGCGCGTTTTTATAACCGTCCAATTATAAATCCGGAAGAATTTAGCAATTCCGTCCTACAGCCTTAAATATTCATAGGTCTTACTGAATTTAAAAAACTCATAGATAAAATTTTCACACCTTATAGATAAGATTTTATAGATAGGAGCAGGAGTACTTGAAGCTATTTTAAAACCTGCGAAAAGCGTTTATCTTTTCTTTCTATTCCCTTACTTGTTAATCCAGGTTTTAATAGCGCATAAATGTGTAATGTCATTAAGTTACTATCAAGATATATTCTTTTGTATTAAGATGTTCAATAAACGGAAAAACTAACGAGAAGAATCTAGTTTTCTTCTCTTTCTTCAAAACGCAAATCGCCCTCTGAACATCTACATTATAATTGTCCATACGGACAAAACCACAGAGCATAATTGTAAAATCAAACAAACTCACCGAGTGAAGTTCGATTTGAATTATGCTTGTGGTTTTGTCCGTATGGACCTTTTTCCCTCCCATAATAGAATTTTCTCCCACCCAATCTTAAAATTTACTAAGGCGATTTGCTTTATTCTCTGAACAAATGATATGGCGGAACGGAATAGAACCGTAGGAGACTGAAGGCGAGAATACCCGATCAAGGGCGCCACCTTTCTTTTTTCGGCGCCTATTCTAAACTGTTGGTGACAAAGTGTAGGAGGAACGCTACTACATTATAATTGTCCATACGGACAAAACCACAAGCATAATTCAAATCGAACTTCACTCGGTGAGTTCGTTTGATTTTACAATTAATCTACATTGGTGGAAATGGACACAATTCACAGTATTATCTTTAACATTTTAAATACTTTAGTCTCTTAAGTTGTAAACAATTCAAATCGGATCACAATTACAAAATTAATTTCAGATGTTTTGTACTTGAATTTTTTTACACATTTTATTTTTCCTCTTTTTTCTTTTCACGTTGAACAGAAATCTATACAGACTTTTTATGTAATTATTTGAGGGTTTGATTCTTTTTTGATTGATTTCTTCAAATATTGTCAAGGTTTTTTTACATTGTCAATTGATAAACTTTTTATATTTTCATAAAAGAATGATTTAATATTAATAGTAAGGACATAGGGGATTGACATACAAAAGATATGGTATTTGATTTTTTGTTATATCTTGATTAGTGCTACCTGAAAGTATGATTAACCCTTAAACACGTACGTGGGTCTGAGAGACCCCATATGAAGTTTTGAACGCTTGCTATGTGAAGACGGAATGAGATAAGAGGTTCGGACCAAGACGTAAAAAAAGTTTGAAATCTCCTCTTTCGATTGATATAGTTGATCAACTTTTTTGGTCAACTAGAATTCGAACGGCACGGCAATAAAGTTTTGTTAGGGTCAATGCGACTCATATAGTGTGTAAGTGAAACTTTTTTGTGAGTATTTTACATAAAAAAGCTAGACAAAATACGTTCGAACAGGTCGGTTTGCGAATGTTACTCGCATATACTTTGTTTAAAGTTGGAATACTATAAAATGCTGTAGAAAAGGGAGTTTTTCCGAAATGTATCATGAAACACATCCATTTTCAATTTTAGACACTATTTAATCAAAAATACCTCATATTTGCCTTGTTACATAAGTACATTTTTTAATAGAAATGACAATAATATAATTTTTTTTTTAAGTATGAATCTTTAGCTTTAAAACGCCGTATTGTAAAGCTCTTCAAAGTTTTTTGTTGCAAAGATATGATTTTTTTTTTAAAGTATATTTTTAGATGCCCAAAAATACCTCATATTCTCCATGTTACATAATTATACTTTTTAAAAAGAATGACTTTGCCAAATTTTATTTTGGAAGTGTGACTCTTTAGCTTTAAAATACCGTATTTGAAAGTCCTTAAATGTTTTTTGTTGCGAAGATATGATTTTTTGAAGGAAAAGTGGATTTGACCAATTTCTCCAATTTAACCAATTTTTGCTTAATGGTTTTTCTTTTATAACTTCACAATGAATTATTTATCGCCAATGCCGATTGTGCAGTCACATTCCTGAGATTTCGAACTTTTGTTTAAGAAAAAAAATCGTAGAAAAATATTGATTGTAATCAAAGATATAGCTTCTCAAAGTTGAAAAAGTCTCCCAGACCCAAAAATGTTTTTCCGTATTTTACAGGATCGGTGTGTTTAAGGGTTAAGATTAAGTTTTTTGCACGTGTTATTAACTCAAGTATTTAATACGATTTAATACCTAAAGACTGAAAAAATCACTTCCACACCACCTTGCGGTAGATAGCATGGTGCGTTTTTTTTAAGTGATATTCCCAGTAGGCCTAATCCACTTTCTTGCATTTTTTTTTCTTGCCGAACTTTGCGTACGAGAACGGAGACGGCACTTCAAACAATTCTTGCATTAAAAATGCAAGAAAGTGGATTAGGCCTACTGGGGATACCACTTAAAAAAAAACGCACCATGCTATCTACCACAAGGTGGTGTGGAAATGATACCACTTTATCATTTTCTTACCACAGCGCAAAAAATTACTTCTTAAATCGCGCGTATCTGTCACGCGTTGTTCATGCATGTATGTGTGTATACACACATTTGTTATGAAAAAAGATATATTTCCATATTTAGATATTGTATTAAAAAATTTTATTTTCATAAGAAAACGAGGAAACGAGCAACTCAGAGCGACGATCTAGCACCGCTTGCCGCTCGCGAGTACCCATTGCTACTTCTCCCTCCTTGCCGAGCCGCTAGCAGGCCGCAGCTACTGCTGCTTTTCCCTCCTAACCTCACAGCGCCGCGCAGACAGCCGCGGTTGCCTACGTCTCGGCAACCGGCGGGTCCAGTGGTCCTTGCGCGCGGTGATACGCGCTTATTCGCAGACTTTATTAATTTTTTTTTTTTTCGTTAACTATGGCAAATATTAAAAAATGGTAAAGGACTTTTCTGCTCAGTTTTACTTAATCTATCAACCCACGAAACCACGGATGGTAGTTACCTGACACCCTGTATATTGTATAAGTAAATGACATGATTGAATAAATATATTGTAGTTTTATTACAAGTATTTAAGTTATGATTCAATTATTTTATTCTTTAACAAGAAACTTTGTTTATTGATATAACTAGAAATAATGTACTTATAAAATACTTATTGTATTATATCAATGTTATACTTATAAAATGTCATACTTATGACAGCTAGTATACATACCATTGAACTAAGGTCAATAGATAATTTTTTTTTTTGCTATACCAGCATCATCTGCCACTAGATCTTAAGCAATGTGAACTTCATTTTCTCCGTCTTCTTCAATGTTTTCATTTTCCCGGCCTTCTAAAATGTATTCTTCTATGTCTTCATCAAATCTTTCAAGACAGATATTGTGAAGAACTGTGCAAGCAATTATCACAAAAGGGATCATGTCTATTCATATCTAGATATTTCAGCCTTCAAAATCTTCCTTTTAGCAATGCGAAAGCCCTTTCCATGACTTACCTAACTATAGACAGTATGTTGTTGAACCTTTTCTGAGCCTGCAAAGAAAGAAAAATTCTAATAATTTCATGGTTTGGACATGCAAAGAAGTTAAGAAAATGTTCACTATATAAGAGAGACTAAAAAATGAAAAATTAATGATACTATAGATACAAGTACCGAATGTACATACATACAAAGTATACATTCTCTGTAAGATTACCACGATCACGAAAAGCAGAAATACACCAACATAAAACAGGATAAGCCTTATCACCAATGATGTATTCCTCATTAGGGAAATATGATAGTCTATACCTTTGCACTTCTAACCACAAATCAGAATTTCGAAATACTCGTATATCACCGACAGAGCCTAGGTAACCGGCAAAGCAATCCAAAAAGACCAACTCTGAGTCACATATAGCCTGAAGTATAACTACATACTTTTTTTTATATGCTTGTAGAACAGAGAGTCTTTCTGAAAACGAATCAAGTTTAAGCAAATCTAATAAGAAGTATCACATATTTAAAATTAATATAAAATTATCCAGAACTAATGAACAGAGTTAGGTCACTATGTTATTATGAACGATTTTAATAAACAAATAAAATATCAAATTTTCCGACTGTAAATGCAATCATCTTCAATGCAATCATCTTCAATAAAATCAAATTTTTTTTAATGACCTTGTTTATCTAACCAAAACACATATAAAATTTTGCTTGCATATGTTTTGTGTGTTATATTTTGTAATCATAGAAAAAATGACATAATTGTGCATTTTTAAATTAGATGAGCTTTTGGATTACTCCGCACGATACAAAATAACGTACAAATGTATACTTTACATTTCTTTGTGTATTAAGATGCCAAACTTGGTTATATTCACCAATTAAGATTATTATATATCATGTTATCTTGACAGAAGTTTAACACTTATACTGATATTTCACAGAAACAAATCAAAGAGAAAAAAAACATGTATATTTGTTGTGCTGTATTGGAAAGTTAGTCATATTGTATTGAAAAACACAAACATTTGCGAGCGAAATTTTATATGCGTTTCAGTTAAAGAAATAATATTTTTGTTTTTTTATTTCACTAAAGATAGCATTTACGGTTGAAATGTTTAATATTCTATTTGTTTATTATAGCTGTGTCTAATAGCCTCTACTTATTAATTCTTGACAATTTTATATTGATTTTAAATCTTTATAGTACACAAAATATTTATTCATTTTAATTTCAAGCTCGCTCAACTTTTTGCATAAGATCATATGATTAGAATATTAGATAAACTCATCAAGAAGATTTGCAGTTTTCAAACAAAAAACCTTACTTATGGCTGTTTTATAGAAATATGCGTATCATCCACTGCTCCAATAATATCAGGTAGTACTGACAACCTCTGAAATTTTTGTTTTATTGTTGCTAATCTGTCTCCTCTTGGCCATTGTATTATATATATCCATTTTTGGTGTATTTGTTATATATCCATTTTTTGTTTTTTTCAGATTATGCAATGGAATGCGAGGACGATTGCGATTGTCCTTACGAATACGATTATTCTGATAAAAATGTAAAGTGAATAAAATTGTGTTTTTGCTATTCATTAAGAAGCGAGTGTACGTGTGAACGTTGTAAAATGCAGCGGTGTAGCGAGTAATGCGTGTGCGTATGAAAGATTACGTGTGAACGATGTAGCGGGTAATAATGCGTGATATCGAGGGCATTATAGAAAACTGTATTTTTTTGTTTTTTATTAATTATATATCAGCTACAAAAAGTTCATTAAAGTTTCTTTATTATTTCATAGTACAATAATTTATAGTAGTTTTTTTTTCGTTTTCTTCGAGTACATTTATTTCTTTCATTGTTTTAATTGTAAAAAGAACCAAAGTATAGAGCTAGCAACTCACATTCAACAATGTCGTTTTTATCGTAAGATTCGTGTTCGCGAATAGCTTTCGGGATATTAGCATAATCGGAAACAGTAGACGCGATCAAGAGAAATCGCGATAATTTCGCATCAATGTTCGCAGTTATCGCGGTCAGCGAATAAATCAAGCGGTTCACGCAATGTTCCAAATTAAACATGTTATAGACGGTACTTTTAGATAATGCTAGACAGGCTGTCGGCGTCTCAATCCGTAGCAGTGGAACATTATTCAATTTACCAAATCGCAATGTAAAGTTTCCAATATACATTCGAGATTGAGATTGTGACTCATCGCCGTTGCTCGAGTGTAGGTGCGACATCACAAGGCGTTTTTGATCGACCAAAGCCTTCCACGTATTGGGCGAAAAAGATATATTTTTCCATGACAGTCGCCGAGCAGAATGCTCCCATAGGATGGGGTGTTCACGACAATGCCAATGTCTATATATTTATACCCTGTTTTTTTAGGAGGTATCTTCTCTCTAATATCCGTACGAAGGAACATCTGAAAGAAAAAGCATTAGTATTTTTTCACAACGTAGAGAAAGTTTGAATCTACATACTTACGTAATTTTTCTTATCTCATCGCTGCCACTTTCCTGTTCCGCATCGTCATCATTTTTTCTTCTCTTTGCGTTTCGATTCTCGCTGTTCTCCTGCTCCGAAGGAATGTTGTCAACATTTTTGGCGCTGAACGTTCGCTTCTTCTTTTGCGAGCCTTCATTTTCATAGTCGACACGAATATGTACTTCACTTGGGAGCGAATACATCCTTGTACGATGTTGCTAGCTGGATCGTTATACATATACTAACGGAGGATTACGAGTTACAGTAGATTTGTCTAAAAAACTAGACGGGGTACTGCTAAAACTAAAAACGTAGTACTATCATAGGGTTTTAGCCGGTAAGAGTCCGGCATAACCCCTTCTTCCACCTCGGGAAGGAGGAGGTATCCATGAGGATTTCCCAATGTATAAAAAAAAAAAAATCATTTCTCATTCTTTATCATACATTTCTCATTCTTTATCATAGGTGGTTTTTTTTTAAGCGAGGAATTATCTTCAATAAGTCGATTTAGAAACTCGCGTAATTGTTGTATTATTCCATTTTTCGGATATTCGACACCGAACAGCATTAAATTAAATCTATCAGCCATTACAACGGTTTTTGTGAATTCGTTAAATTTATAAAAATGTTTCTTATCGAAAAAATAAATATAACCGTCGACATAGTGAAAAGCCGATTGGACAGTGATTGGAATCACAGGAAATATCGTTTGCAATGCGAAATATTTAACTACGCTCATAGTGCATTCATTTATCTCGGCTACGTTGTTTTCATTAAAAATAATATAAGTTCTTCCCTTGTTAGTATTTATTACGGTAATGATTTCCGCGTCCGAGGATAAGCCTATATTCGTGATATTTTTTGGCCAACCAGATTTCAGGGTAAAACTGGGATACTCAAGTAAGAAAATTTTATTTCTCACAAATAATACAACATCACCCGAGGGTCTTTGATACGCCGCCGTTATGGTAACATTTTTGGGAAGAAAAGTCATATAATCTGTCAATACGATTGATTTGCTATATTTTTTATCCTCTATACCCATTGACCATGCATATTGTTTGTACGTAATAAACATTTTATTCTCTAATAACAACATATTATCTATATACGGCGCATCACATATACTTAAGTATTCGGGAATTTGTTCGGTGGGTTTTATCGTCGTGGTCGTCGTCGTAGCTATTTCATTCATCACTTCATTGTTCTTGGCTCTGTATAAATTCTGAATAGCTAATGTGTCATCAATGGACAATTCCACGGGATACGGCTCTAGACCAGAACCGTAAGCATACATCACTGCATCCTTACGGGAACTGTGCTCTAATCCTAGAGCGTGACCGATCTCATGTGCGAGCACGCGAAGCAAATGCATTGTATTCGGAGGATTTTTTTTCAATTGTATAAACCATTGTTCTGCGTTATCAACGTGAATGTCAGCAGCAGCGATAGGTCCATTGGTAGAGAAACCCATAGATATCGCGTGTGCAACAACTCCACCTTTTCCGTCAAATACTTCTCTGCAGATTTGAGCGTTGAATAAATCCGACATCGTGTGTCTACTCGCCTCGTACGATATTACAATATCGGGCCCCAATATTTTACGCTCGAAAGTTAACGGTGTCTTTGCTGCACACAAAAAAATGCCTGTTCAGCCATTGTCAGAGTTAATTTATCGGCAAATTGAAAATTCCACGTTAAATGCGTTTTTGTCCACTTTGGCGTTTGCCTGTATTTTGTTTGTAGTGTGGAATATCCCGATTACCGCATCGCGGTCGACGCATCACATCTAATGTCACGTTATTCAAAATACCGTCACCAGACAATTGATAATATTCTTGAAAAAACGCAAGTGCATGAGTTACACTCGAATTATCCATCGAAAGCTGCGCATTATTACCATCGAGATAGCCATATTTGTAAAGATACGATATCACATCGACATCCTGAGTCACGCAATTCTCTGGCTTAACAGCAAATATAATGGCAACGACAAAAATGAGCGTGACATGCATCGCGAGCAGTTTGAGAGCGTATTCGCGATTAGAAGACTACTAAACTGATCAAGCTGTGATTTTGGCTACTTATAAAGAATGCGATACAAACTCTGAAAGAGGAGGGAGGGAATGTCGACAAAAAAAGATACCGATTGTGAAATAACTTTTTTTATTTATCATAAGAGAATCGCGCAATAATGCGAAAACGTATAATTATGTACATTAGTAGCTTTATGAGAGATAATACAATCTTGTTAGTAATACTGCGCTAGCGGCAGCGTATAATTAAAGCATTGAATCGCGCAAATTTATCAAAAGAGAACAAAGGCGGTAAAAAAGCTTCTTATCGCGGTTGTGGCCGTCATCAGCATCATCCTCGTTATCACTCTGTTATTATAGTGCCAGAGAACGTATTTCTGTTAAGTCATTAGCGTCGGAAGAAGTAAAAGGCGCCGAAAGTCTTCCATCTCGTTTGCGGTCAGCATCGTTATCGATACTTTTGTCATCCTCAATAATGTCACCATTACCGCCGCCGTCATCGTCGTCATCGTCGCAAAACTCACCAATATCGAGATCTCGAGTCTCCCTCTTATTTCTCTTTTTTTTTTCTCTTGGTGAATATGGAATTGATGGTGGAAATAGATTCCTCGCGCATTGCGACCACCATTCGTACAATTTAATAACGTTATCCATAGCACAATTTTTAACATGACGCCTGCAGTGGAACGATCTCGATGCTTTCAAATCCCTAAGTCTCTCAATATCCTCGAAGTCAACCTCGATACTGTCTATTCTGCACTCGTGATCCTCGTCAAGATACTGTTGCAGCCACGTCTTTTTTTTGAAGCTCTTTAACGTATATGATGATTTCGTCATCCTTACCATCAAATAGCCCGTCAAGCACAGCGCATCTAATTAGTTTTTTTGCTTGTCGAAACTCAATATCACCATCCTTCCAATGCAAATGATGGTGATGAGCCGTTAATCAATTTGCTTGTTGTTTTTCATCATTCGTCAGAAGATTCCATGCTAGTGGCGCACGAAATACATAATGTGTAAGTTCGTCGCCCCGTCGCAAAACAGCTACCTCCTTGAGTCGAAAAATGTCGCCCATGTAAGTCGACAAAAATTGGTACGTCACTCAATTCACGCGCGCGTGCTATTTTTGTCGTTAAAAAAAGATGAAAACAAACGATAGATGCAAACTGTGACAACTGTCTGATTGTGTCTGATTTTTTGCAGAAGCGAATGGGTTTTTTATAGATCGGCGATGACACGTTGCGTAACAGTAGTAGTAGCATTGATGTTATCTGTATCGAGGTTTGCGGTTTTAATATTCACTACACGATTTTGCGTACTACATTCGTTAGAGGAGAAGCGAATAGGTTTTTTATAGATCAGCGATGACACGTTGCGTAACAGTAGTAGTAGCATTGATGTTATCTCTATCGAGGTTTGCGGTTTTAATATTCACTACACGATTTTGCGTACTACATTCGTTAGAGGATTATATTGCACCACTCTATCATGAATAATAAGACAATAAGCCGTAATATTTTCCGGAATATTTTCTTTATACTCAAATTCAATGCGAACATCTACAGTGGCGCTTTTTACTGATTCGTTTTGCCTCGAACAATCAATAACCACGAGAGGGCCATTGTGCAAAAATTCTACGAAAGACAAAAGAGGTTCGCGATTACATCCATAATAAACTTTTCTAAATTTTGTGTACATATCGTACAATATAGCGTACTTATGATTATCGTAATCTAAATTCATATCGTTGTAAGGATAAAATTCAGAATTTAAATATAATTTTACATTGGTAAGTTTACAATGATCGAATTTAGAAGCGTCTTCCGCAAAAATATTTTGTCTTCCTGTTTGCAACGTAAAAATTATATATCGCGGTTTTTTCAATTGTGTAGCAGTTTTTACAGCCCACAAATGTTTGGTAGTGCTCTGTAACAGCGGAAACTCGTACAAGTCCCAAGATCGAAAGCCCATGCTAAGATATTGACCACTCTCCAATGTTCGTAAAAGCGCCAATTTGTTAACATCGTTCAACATCACGTGTGGCATCTTCCATTGTACTCTTAATAGAGTTAGTACCCGTTCGTCCGTGGAAATATTTGCAATTATGCAATTGGCGTCATTGCGTGCGCGTATAAGAATAAGTTCGTGACGCGCATTAATAATAATCAGACGTTTGTAATCCTCGCAAAATCCTAGAAGAACATTGAGGGGTACACAATAGCTGAATTCCCCCGCAGTCCGTTGCATCACGATATCCCATCCCGCGTTTTTCAATATTCTGCTTCGTTCGTCTGTTAGCGATACATAATTTTTCATTGTGCTCGTTATGCCTACGTTTCTATTTCTATCGATCTCTACGCCATCGAGTTCATATCGAATCTCATCGAACATAAACGCTACACAATTATTAACTCTTCTCATTGGCGTCATTGTCGAACTATCCTTATCTTTCGATGTTGACGGCGTGTTAATCTGTTTTAGCGAAAACTCCCTCGACGTACAGAAAACTCTCACATGGTAGAGTATACAAATCCTGCTGCTGTATCGGTATGCGTATCTTATCGCTATATCCAAAAGTGGTGTTTGCATACTGATTGTAAGTGTGAGTTTCAATTTTAACAATACAATCGTCGAAGACGGGCTTAGCTCCGATACTTAGAATATCCTGGGCCACATTCTTTTCTCACGACGAAATCAAGCGATCGTAAAAACGCAACATTTGCTGCCGTCAATTCACGTCTTCTTCCTTTAGTCCTTGCGATGTTATTCCCGTCTCTTTCCGGATAATACGTTTGCGATGCACTTTCCTTCGCGTGAGACTCGTTCAGAATGAGCATCATTTGCATGCGAACATATCTATCATTTTCGTCGTAAGTGAAGTCGAATCGTTACGTCCTCACCGCGGAAATCGATCGCTCGTCCGTTCTGATCGACGACACGCAACGTAATATCGGTGACACTCTGCGCAATGACGGGAAGATAAATGATTTGAGCCGGTGTGATCGACAATTTATATCCCGATGGAACGTTCGTCGCAAATTCGTGAATCGTATGCACCGGTTTATCATTGCTATACGCGCCTGTGGTAATATTACATTCTACGCGAATAATATTTACATTCATGATATTTACTGGTTCGTCGGAAGCGTACCATTTGTTCGGTTGTAATATGCGAGATGAAAAACCCAATAGCAAACCGATATTATTCGGTTGGGTAAAATCGACTTGAAAGACACATCGTATCTCACTTTTCATAGTATTATCGTTGGCGCGAATAATTATCGAACGTTCACCCTTTTCATCATTGTCATCCTCGTAATCAAAAAGCTAACCGGTATCATCAGCAATTACATCAGAATATCTTCCGTCGCAGTTACTTATTTGTTGCTCGCGAAGTATGGCGGCTCTCAGAAATCTGTTTATAGCTGGTAATTCGTATGATCCTTCGGGAATCGTTATTGTTTTATTGTCAAAGTAAAACTTATTGTTCGTAGAATTAACATTTGGTATTGTGTTATACGTTTCAAAATTCGCAAGTCCCAACTCGTACTCGCCATCGTTGAGATCGAAAGCGGGAAAGTAACTCGCCGAAAGGACGCTGCTTTTTCCAGTTAGCGTGAGAGTCAACGACATGACGAAAACCGATAAACTTTCTTTTTCGAATCGATCTCCCAAAGAAACTGTAAACACAATTGTCCACAAATGTTCTGATCGAACGTCTGATACGAATGTCGATTGTACAGTAAATTTATATCGTTCCCCAAATATCGCTCGAATTCTCTCGGAGGCCGAAGATTGCCGAAACCATGCGAAGTAAATCGCAATATTTACTCTCTTTGCATAAGCAACCCAATGAGTGTCCGGCCCTGTCGAGTCGTCAAGGTTTACGATTCCACTCTCATTGCGACGCGGCTTCGTCGGAAGCGCATCGCGCATAAATACGCCCCTGAAAAACGGAATACGCAATCGACACGCCGAGCGATGCAACTGCTCATTCGTCGTGATACCAGAGCGCGGCAATTCGAGCATCTTCAATGTTTTCGTCCACGACGTTTTTTTTCCGCTTTTTCTCTTAACACCGCTACCACGTTTGTACGGAGACAAACGTAAACTACGTCCCTCCAAGGCGCGATTATGACGCTGCATTTCCTCGAGTTGTTGTCGCGATGCTTTATTAGCATTTACAGCTTTTGCCACGCTAGCCGCTCCGCCCGCCAGAGCACCGAGTGCCCCCAACAACGGTAAAAACGGTAAAATGCTTCCACGTTTAGCCATAGGAAGTATTCTTTTCTTTTTCGTTGTTCTCCGTCCACGTCTTTTTAGGCCCATACCTAATTTTGTTTTCGCCTTCATTGCAGGTTCCATATAGCGGTTGCGGCAGCTCTCTCGCCAAATTTCGCATCCCTCGCTGTAATTCGTTCACGCGCCTTTTCCGCGAGCGCTTGATCGGCAACGTGACGATCAGCAAGATCGCTGCTTCGCGAATAAGCGATATCGTGTTCGCGACACGCTGAATCTAATGGGTTAATACCTCGATCACCACGCGCTAATCTCTTCGCTAGACGAGTGCCGGGCCCGCAAAATTGATATCCTGGTAAATGAAGCTCGAACGGAAGCGCGTTTATCGCCTTATTCAATAAACCGGCACCACTTACATTGTTTTGCGTCTCGAGATACATTCGACGCAATTTTTAACAATTGGTGGAGGACCGTCTATATGCGTCCGTTGCCACGGGCGATTGTAATGTTTCAGACATACACGATAATTCTGCACCTCGGTGTCGTTTTGCAAATGTTCAGGTAATTTATCCCAAATACGTTCCACGTAATTGCTGAATTCACCAAGCAAAATAGCTTTAGAAATATGACGTAATTGTTCGGCAGTCAGATCAAGAATGTCGCGTTTTTCCGTCAAGATGAGAAACATCGTGATCACTGCAAGAACAACTTTTTCTCGCGCAAAAGAAGGTATAAATAGGAGAACGATTTTGTTGTTACTTGCGCACGCGCATGCAGTACGATGCGGTTTCTACAGCAGTCGCGACGAATCGGTGTGTCAAATCTCGATCATAAAACGCGACTGATTTCCGTCGACGCAATTGGAGAAACACGCAGGCATGGATTTCTTCTACCAAATACGATACGCTGCATTATCTGTGGCCCGTCCAATTGCGGCAAAACAAACGTGTTTATAAGTCTACTCGAAAGTCCATACGGCGTGCGTTTCGAGAATATTTATGTGTATTCCAAATCGTTGCAACAACCAAAATATCGTTATCTCGAGGAATTACTCGAACCTGTGAACGATATAGGTTATCACGCGTTTTCCAACAATCGTGACGTCATACCACCAAACGAGGCGCTTCCTAATTCGATATTTGTCTTTGATGACGTAGCATGCGACAAACAAAACATCATCAGGGAATACTTCGCGATGGGACGACATTCAAACATCGATTGTTTCTATCTCTGTCAGACATATGCTAAAATTCCAAAACATCTGATACGCGACAATGCAAATGTCTTGATTTTGTTCAAACAAGATAGCATGAATTTAAAACACATTTACAACGACCATGTATATACCGATATGTCATACGAACAATTTCGTGAATTATGTAAGGCATGTTGGCAACGCAAATACGGTTTCACAGTAATAGACAAAGATAGCGCAATAAGTAACGGTAGATACAGGCGGGGGTTTAACGAATTTGCCATATTGTAGAACGATCAGTAAATTTCGAGCATTACATCAAAAACATACAGGTAAAATGAACGATGTGAAAAATATCGCAAAAAAAGAGAGAACAGCGAAAGAAATCGCTAAAACGCGGGCTACAATTCGTAAAAAACACAGAGCATTGAAAACTGGCACAATAGAAGAGGAGGTCGCATTGGAGAAACGATTCAAACCAATCGTGGAACCGTTAAAACGAATCGCACGGCACACAAAGTAGAATAGTATATCTGAAAACGACACCAATATTAAAACAGAGGACGATAATACCAATCACGACGCTGATTACACATTTGCGTTAAAACATCCTACGAAACGAGCGAAACATATAAACATTTCAATTATGGATACACCGACAATCAGTTCTACACCATTGGAATCAAGGAAATTTAAATCGTCCGACACACGAGAAGATGAAGAAGAGGAAGAAAACGAAAGAGAACAAAGGAAAGAAATTTTTGAAACAACAGGCTCATCCATACCGTCATTAGGAACATCCGTTAGGCGAACATTAGGTACTCAGCAAGGTTTCGAAACGCTACACAGTCAATTGGGGAAATTAGATCAAAAATACATAGGATCGTTATTGAGCGTGATAAAAAAAGCGAAATCGATCACGTATACGGAGTGTATCTCGGTGAGAATGGAACGATGCTCGGTGACAAACGATTCGACGTTAATCCCGATGACTCAATGATCATCGACACCGTAAAATACAAAGGTACACCCGATTTGTACGAATTAATTTTCAAACGATTTCCCGACGACGCAATTTACATCGAAGTCGATCACCAGAGGTACAAGAGCATTTTATTAGCAACGAACGCGCATAGGCGCAGTCGCGACGCTCTTATGCCTATCATGGGCAATAAAGGATACAAATATAAACACATCATTGCACCACTCGTGAGTGGTGAGAAAAAACGAGGCGCAGGCATACTATCAGCGATGAAAGTAACCAACGACAAAATAGAATACGTTCATTGGGACGATCCAAATGAATTAGTAGATCGTCTTCGATTACTCGATTCGTCCAATCGAACTGGCAATCATGCTCACGTCAATGAAATGTTATCGATAATCGAGGAACTTTGCGAGGCAGGATTAATTATAAATTGAATTGTAACAGAAATTCCGACGACAGTGTTACGATGTCCGTAAACAAGTTTGGCATACCGTCCACGGAAAGGATCGGCAACGAATTAAAATTCGAGAGATCACGATCGGCAATTGGCGGATTGCAGAACTTCGTGCGCAACAATACGCTCACATTACACGGAGAGTATTACGACGCAAAGGAGCGAAGAATTTGGTGCGTAAATACATCAGAACTCGATACCGACGTCACAAACAAGAATTACGTTGAAAACGCACTCAAAGATCTACAAAGAAAATTTCACCAATCAATCACAACCACAAACAATCACGTTGAAAGCGCATTTGAAGATCTACGAAACAAAACGCAACAATTGAGCGAGAATACGAAAAAAACGTCGTCATATCAATATCGAGGAATTATCAAAAAACATAACATCATTGCAGGTCAATACGAAAGAATCGATAAAGCGACTCGATGATTTTAACGCACAGATTTTGGTGCGCGCAAACACTCTAGAAAAACAAAACGCCGAAAATAAGACTGACATCGTTGGCATCTTCTCAAAATTACTCGACTTAACAGATAAATACAAAACCAGCCAGCTTCTAGCAACAAAAACTCACGAAGATATTACTCTTCTAATCGCACAACATCATAACGCAATCACGGAACTATCGAGTACAAAAGCCTTCCCCAAAGATCTACTTGACAAAACAAGTCGCCTCGCATTGGAAACTCGAAACGACGTCAAAAACTTAGTGGAAACAAGAGCAACGAAGGATTCGTTGAATCAAATAACAGACAAAGTATCAATCGATATCAAAAAATTCGTGACCGTGGTAAACGAATTAAAAGACAATGATACGAAACAACGGAACGCTAGAGAATTAGAGAATTAAAAAATAAAATGGCTACCAAAGACATGATTGCCGATTTGAGAAGAAAAATTGATGCAAAAGCAGAGAAAACCTTATTAAGAGAAACGTCGCTTGCATCGTTCGATCTCACAAAAAATATGATGAGTGATGTATCGAAGCAACTTCTTAAACTCGAACATAAAACAGAATAACTTTACGCACTGTAAATAGAATGTGATACACCACCGCACAGTAGCAATGAGCATCGAAAAACAAACGCTCGTGAAAGAATTGCACGCGCCAGCTCGACGAAAGTTTCCACGTCGCCGTGTCGTGGTGCGCGGCTTCGACGATTTATGGCAAGCTGACGTGGTCGAAATGCGTCCCTACGCGCAACACAACAACGATCACAATTATATTTTAACTGTTATCGATGTACTAAGCAAGTACGCATGGGCAATTCCGCTGAAGAACAAAAATGGAAACGAAACAGCTGCAGCATTTTCCAAAATCTTTCACGAAAACAAACGTTGCCCTAAAAATTTACAAACGGATAATGGTAAAGAATTTTACAATTCCATAGTTCAGAAACTTGTAAACACTCGCAATATCAATCATTATTCGACATACTCAGTAATGAAAGCCTCTGTAGTAGAACGATTCAACCGCACACTGAAGAACGATATGTGGAAATATTTCACACTTAATGGATCTTATCGTTGGATCGACGCACTCCCAGATATCAAAGTACAATCATCGCAAGCATAGAACAATCGGCATGCGTCCGGTAAACGTAACCCCCAAAAACGCTGAAAAACTTATATCACTCGTATACAATCGCACGAATATCGCCGCTCCAGCAAAATTCAAGACAAACGATCCGGTACGCGTAAGCAAGTTTGTAACGTTACGTCCCTCCGCCGCGCCACACTCCGGTCCAAACGCCAAACGGAACGCGTAAGACCGAGCACGTGCACACGCTCGGCTAAGCTTGCCGCGATCACGCGCTACCATGCATGCCGCGTGCCGCGTTCGGCAAGCGTTCCTACTCCGGCCGGCCCAACCGCGCGCGCTGATTGGTACATGCGACCGCGCGGACCGCTATATAAGCCGGCAGCGGGCAACCGAAATCAGATCGCTCCGAGCCACCGATCTCGCACCTACTCCGCTCCTGCGCCGGGTATTCTCGACGCTCCTTAGCTTGGGTATTCTCGAACACTTCCTCGGGAACGGGAATTCTCGTTCTAACTTTCTCGCGACGGGCATACTCGTCGGTCCTAACGGCTGGGAATACTCGGCCAATCCCATCCTCCGTCCGCGACGAGAATACTCGTCGTTTCCGCGGCTGGGTATCCTCGGCCAATAGGAACCGTCCGTCCCGCAATTCCGTTCTCGGGAATTCTTGAGATCAACACCATCGTTGGGAATGCTCGACGCCGTTCTCCGGCTCAAACCGCAAACCTGTGCTCCACGGGGTGACAACACTCCGCGGGGTGAGACCACTTAGGTCTCTACCGTCGACCGCTCTCGCGTATCGCGGAACCGTCGATTCCGAGATCGCGACCGTCCGTCGCGCGGGCCAAGCACGGCCCGTTTAACCGCAAGTTAAGTAGCCGCTTCACGGCAACTCCGATTCTTACTTCTGAGCGCCTGGCGTATAATGCCAGTCCGTCCGTATCTGAAATTATATGAGTCCGTTCTTTTATATTAAGTTACGCCGCCAATTATATATTTTGTCCGCGGAATCGATGATTATTTCACCGAGCGACTCCGATTGCTACCTCCGAGCGCCTAGCGCATAACACGCGTCCGTTTTTCTAGTTACTTGAATCCGTTTCTTCTTTATGTTTAGAGTTACATTAAGTAAGCCGCGAATAAATTGTGTCCGTTCTTTTAGTTTCACGCATCGCGCAATTAAAGCACTCCAGTGCCGTAATACTACTCGCGTATCTCAATGTTATCCGATACCGATATCGGAACCTTATGATTATTTTGTACACTTCTAAAATACATTTAAGCTATTTTGTTTTACCATCAAACCACGGCGTTATCATTGAACACGAACCCGGACATCCGGCGAGCACATCCGAGCAACCGATCCTGAACACAATCCCGTAACCTCACCGAGAAACTACCAGCGTTACAAGTTTAAAACGATATTCGAAAAGAGCTATACACCTAATTGGTCCACTAAAATCTTTCGCATTGCCAAGGTACAACATACAAACCCTGTGACATATCTGCTCAAAGATTACCGAGAAGAACCGATCGCAGGAGGGTTCTACGAACAGGAATTACTACGAGTTTCCAATCCCGATGTGCATCGTTGAGAAAATTCTGCGAAAAAAAGGAGACCAGGTCTTTGTGAAATGGTTAGGATTGGACAAAACACACAATTCTTGGGTGAATAAAAACAATGTATTATAACACATTGTAAATACAGCACAAAATAAGAAACATAAAAACCAAACATAATATCCCACTATTTTTTGCAATTTCTCTGCAGCACCATATACACCTCGTGCAACGCACGCGAAGCCTGTATTGAATATATTGCTTAGAATTACGATACTGAATTACACATCGCCCCGTATCATATAACGTCATGAGAAGTTTTGCTTACTCATCGTTCACCAGAAAGACGAACAAACGAAACTTCTCACAACATCACTTGACACGAAGCAATATGTAATTCAGTATCGTAATCTCAAGCAATGTATTCAATACAGGCTCTGCATGGCGCAGCTTTACCGTGTATTAATATACTACATATAGAAAACTAAAGGAAACAACGAATTAAAAAAGAATAGTTACACAAACTCATAACCTCATAATATTACTACATATTACTACTCATAATATTACTACAGCACAAAAAAACATATTATCCCGTTATTTTATAATGTCCCCACGGTAGAGTAGCTGTAGAGCCAGAAATATCGCATATCATCATATGGACTTAAAGCTAATTTCTTGCACCGTATACACCTCGTGCAACGCAGACCGTATACACGTTTGATCTCGCGTCACTTCTTCCGTATCGTTCAAACATCGCACATAATCCTCGAAAGTTATACATTTCGCAACTAGATTTTTCTTAACACCCTTAATTTTTTTCGTACCATTTTTGCCAATCACTCGCAAAGCATACATCTTTGCTCTTAATCCTACAAATTCACTTATGATCGAACCAGCATTTTCGTCTTTCATCAACCCGGGCACCTTTTTATTAACGCGCGGCATTCCATACACATTACCTCGAGGGTAATCGCTTGTATCAAACCTCGCGATATCACGTTTTATGTTCTCATAGATATCGTCACATTCCACATGATATAACAAACTATCAGTATACATAAGTTTAGATTTATCAGCATAAGTAGACAACATGTAATTATAGTGAAATTCGTATAGACGTATCTTAGATATATCTGAAATACACATTCCTACATATATTGGTTTATACATTTTCACTTCAAGCCTCCGTAACTCAACAGTCATTAAGTCCTTGAAAAATACACTTCTACTATGGAAATTGGGCTTTGATATCAACGCCTCTGCACCAAATCGCCCATCCCAACGAGTAAGAAGACGAACATCAACACGATTACGCACATTTTCCATTGTTTTCCCAAACACCGCGTTATTCATCAATTTGTACAAATTTCTTTCAAAATCATTAACCGCACGAGTTCTCAATGCCGTATTAAGATCAATATATCCACGCAACCACGTTGATTGACGAAATCCTAAAATTCGGTAGATCTTTTTCAATACCATACCGTGCTCTAAACATTGCTGTAAATTACGGTAATGAATTACGTAACGCTCTTTGTCGTAAAGAGTAGCAAGAAGTTTGTCAACCTTCCTACCAGGCTTCTCTCGCGTCGGGCAAAACGGAAGATCCTTGTGACTGTCGTGAATTTCTTCCGGATACCCAAGATCGACCTCGAGAATATATTCAACATCCGATTCGCGAGTCACTGATTCTAGCTTAAACCGGTCAACATCAATCCATTTAAAATCAGTATACGGTAGAGGTTCACTCATCGCCCATCCGTAAAGATTATTTATATCGTAATACATTAAATTCGTTGACGGTAAATTTGGTTCATATATCGGCGCATATCTGTTATTAACTTTTGCATACCTGTTCGAACACTGAATCAATCCTCCACGCACACCACGTTCCACAAATAACAACATATCAATATCAGTCAGCAATTCAAATCGTATACCAGTATATTTTAGCATGGCGTCCCACGTATAGCCTGGTAATGTGTAATAATGAGCTGGATCCAATCCGTAACTATCCAAACAAGTCTCGCGAAAATTCTCAAATACATCAGCTAAAAGCAATACATCAGTTTTGAGATACAAATCACTATACTCTCCAATAGTCCGAATGTTAAAACGTTGGCACACATCTAACGCATGACGATAATCACTTTCAGATACGACCTCGCGAGTCAACGAACTATAAAATAATTGATGCGACGGTAAACAAGTTTCCATCAACCGATTAAAACTATCAACATACTCATATGGAAATACACCTTTGCGCGTAAGAAAATCAAAATCGGTCGCACTTAAATGATGAAATTGAGAGCGTGTTATTCTCAATTTACTTTTATCGAGATACGACGTCAATTTTTCTAAATTAGCACTGAGAAATTTGAACGAATCAACAAATCGTAATTTTATTTTATTTGTTCCCCATCTATTGGAACCAGTATCTTTTACATTCTTCGTAAACGATATATATTTTTCCTTCGTCAGCGGCAACAACTCAACTTGACCCTCAAAAATATTCGCTACGTCTTTAACGATAAAATGCGCATCATATCCAGTCAAATTGTGGAAAAAAATTGGAATAACATAGGACTCTTTATAATTCAAATTGCATCTTGCATGAGCCGACCCCCTATAACTCCCAGTCAAATGGCAATGATCACGCACGCGTTTGTCTCCCTTTTCAAACCGTTTTTTACATATATGACAGTGCGTCGTATTCCAAAATACATATCAATCCTCGGGCGTAAACGATGGCATTTTTACATTCGAGATAAATAACTCTTTTGCGCAATGCGTCAATTTGTACAACTCTTTAACAAACCACGACACACACTCCTCGCCACGATACGCTCTGTATACCGATAACTCCGGGCGTTCACTACTTACATAATATCCTATACTAAACGGTTTATAACATTGATAAGCACCCCTGACCAAAGCAATATCATCCTCATCATCACCGTTCTCGTCGCAATCATTATCGCACTCCTCGCTTCATCCTGCATCGTTATCGTCCTTCTTCTTCCTTTTTTCCAGTATACATTTCAAAGCAGCATAAACCACAAACGGAAGTCGCTCCTGATTATCGTGATAACGAAAATACAGCCACTTGTCGTCATCCTTCGGAAGAAGAACAGCACACTCGTTCAACTTGCCACAATTAATGACATGGCGTTGCAATTTATCGCTCGTAGAAAAATAATGCAAACATCTGAAACCAAAATACTATTGCTCATTAATCAGCAGCATTTCTTTTGCTTTCTCATACAACTATACATGAAATAACAGATATCTATCACATATATATTTTTTACGATGACTTTTTGACAATTGTGATCCAACCAATCGTGACCAATCTTTTATCCATACAAAATGTGCATTGTTACGATCACATCTCGTATCTGTCACATACGAGGTGTGATCAAAAAGTAAGGTGACTTTTCATTTTTATAAAAAAATATTCATTTATTCATCCAAAATTATGTTATCCCCTTCAAAATAATCCCCCTCTGATACAATGCAATTGTGCCAGCGCTTTTTCCAGTCGTCAAAACATTTCTGAAATGCACTTTTGGGTATTGCCTTGAGCTCCTCCAGCGATGCAGCCTTAATCTCCTCAATCGTCGCAAATCTTCGTCCTTTTATAGGCCTTTCCAATTTTGGGAAGAGGAAAAAGTCGCACGGGGCCAAGTCTGGTGAATACGGTGGCTGAGGCATAATGATAGTATTGTTTTTGGCCAAAAAAGTACTCACTAGTAACGATGTGTGCGCAGGTGCATTATCATGGTGCAGAATCCATGAATTTTCTTTCCACACTTCCGGACGTTTTTTTCTTATTGATTCACACAAACGCCGCATAACCTCAAGGTAATACTCCTTGTTTACCGTACGACCTTGTGGTAGGAATTTTTGATGCACAACGCCATGGTAATAAAAAAAAACTGTGCAAAACCTTCACATTCAAACAAACTTGGCGTACCTTTTTCGGTCTTGGCTCTCCTGGGCTCTTCCACTGGGATGATTGGGCTTTGGTTTCGACGTCATAACCATATACCCATGTTTCGTCACCAGTTGAGCCCTTTTGAGCAGATCAGGATCATTATTGACGTCGTTCAACATGTCTTGGGCGATGTTCATGCGACGCTGCTTCTGATCAAAATTAAGCAGTTTTGGAACGAATTTCGCTGACACACGTGTCATACCCAAAACATCCGTTAAAATTGATTGGCATGAGCCAAACGATATGTTAAGATCATCAGCTATTTCTCTAATCGTGATTCGACGATTTTTCAACACAATTTCTTTCACTTCCTCAACATTTTCGTCGGTTTTTGACGTGCTGGGGCGTCCAGAGCGAGGTTCATCGTTAACATTTTCTCGGCCCTCTTGGAATAACTTATACCATTTATAAACATTTTTTTTGCTCAAAGTTGACTCATCGTACGCCACTGTCAACATTTCAAGAGTTTTTGAACACTTAATACCATTTTTTATACAAAAATTAACACAAACCCTCTGCTCCATTATTTTCAACAGCAAAAAAAAGCCGAGCACGCAAACACGAGTCTAACCTTTATGCCTCTCACATAAAAAGAACACATGCTATATAGTCAAAACTGTGAACATATGATTGTGACGAGTGTACCAACAAAAAAAAAAAATTTTGAAATTAGAGTGTACAGAGCGCGCGAAATTCAAAAAGTCACCTTACTTTTTGATCACACCATGTACAACAAATTAACATGCTTCTCCTGCTTATCCTTGGTAAGACGTAAAGGTAAATAAGCTATCGTTCCGTCTTTTCGCACGTGAATGGTAAACACATTAATAGAAATATCATTCAAGCGCTCAAATCTTTTGATTTGCTTCAAAGTCATGGGAAACTCAATATCATCTAGCTTCAACACTGTAGCATAAAGAGGATATTTCAATACTCTTTCAGAATTCTTTTCAACGGGATACAAAGCGGCAACTACCGCCCACGCAAAACAGGCATTATCCATAGATTTTATGTTTATTACAGCTCGCTTATGTTTTAGAAATGCCGGTATCTCTATCCAACAACCCGCATGCATAGGATTGCATTTATTAACGTTCACAGTTAAATTCAATATCCTCAACAACACCCATCCGCTCTCACTCTCTTGAAAATCATCTATACCCGTTACAATAGCATCAATTACGTGTATACCGTACCATTCGTGCAAATCAGATGTAGGTAACAATTGACAGTTCTTGGTAACAATAGTTTTCACTTCCATTCTGTTCTCTCTCTTAGTAAATTCTCCATTAAACATAGTATTTACTTTTAGTATTAACATCCATGTATACTCATGCGTTCGCGAATTCGATCAAAAACCAGTTTACGTATATCCGTGAGAAATCGTTGAGGCTCAATGTACTTTTTGTTTACTATTACACCAGTCAATACACGATTTTTAAACGCGGTTTCTATCTCTATCCACGAATAGTCTGTGATCGATCCACTACCAGCACCGACTGTAAAAACACGTTAACGCACAGTGTCCTTGAGATTTTCCAAACGTGTTAATCGAGCAAGCACAGAATTTACAGTCGCAACAAATGAAATTGTAAAGCGACCGCGTTCATCACCACGGCATATATTCCGCAATGTTTCTATATGCTCGTTACAACGTTGTTCCCACGCACGTGCCGCCTCCGCATCATTCACCCTCGACGCACAATCTATGAGATCACGTTCGATGTCATCCATGTTTTTTTTATGCTAAATCTTCTCGTGATTTCCACAATGTACAACCAGCACTATCAGTGGGAATCATAAAACTAATACAATTCATCACATCACAACCGCGAGCGGACCTTTTCACTTTTGAATGGCTCTGTTTCTTCCAACTAGCATACGCTGTGCGTTTATAGGAAAACCCCCTTTGACTTATGGCCATCGTCGTTCTTATCCATAACAATTCTCGTGGCCCAAACAATCTCATACTCCCTCCGAATATGATGCGTCGCCAAATTCCATCGTTTATCTTCTTTTGGCACAAGCGCAGTATCACACGGTACACTCGATAGCGAAATCTCGTTACAATACAAATCAATACTGTCACTACTGCTACTCGAGCTATCAATTACCTCGGTCATTTCTTTTTCTTATTCCTTATGACATCGAGTCTTCTCCATTTCAGCTTCAAGGGTGGCAATGCACTCCATACAAGCTGATTCCAAGGCATCAAGCACAATTAAACCGAATATCTTACTCCGCAACTGTTCAAGAAGCTGCAAACATTCCTCAATTTGTTCATCTGTCAGCGGTGGCAATCCTAAATCCGCCACTTTACTAACATCATCTTTCTTCTTTTTATTACACATTCTCTAACACTGACCACGACATCTCTTTGATTATTACTCACAATGCTCGTCCCTCTCTACTGACAATAAAAAACCGCACAACCTCTCTTATAAACACTCGCCGCCAAATTGACACGAGCGCATTATCATTCCGCAAAGAAACAATCGTTTTTTTAATCCAAACAGGAAACGCCTTACTGACACATAAAAATACTCATCGATCTCTATTACAAATTACGTATAAACCGCGATAAGCTTTTCTCAGAAAAAACATTTCGTTATACAACGCACGTCGTAAACGAATGCTTATAACACTAGACAAATACACTACAATAGTAGTCGCGCCATCGTTAATCAGGCCACGCCCAAATCGATGCACTTTTTCAATAACATTGTTGTTATACAACACACGTCCTAAACAAATAATTATAAATGCTAGACAAATGCACAATAGTAGTCGCGCCATCATAAATCAAACCGCACCTAAATCAATGCAAATGCAAAATAGTAGTCGCGCCATCGTAAATCGGGCCGCACCTAAACTCGTTAAAATAAAATACTACATCGCGATGAAAAAAACTGAATCTCACAATTATCAAAATGCAGGAAGTGCATCTCAATAAAAACTGCATCTCACACTTATCAAAATGCAAGAAGCGTCGATGCGGTTAACCGCAGATAACACGTCATGCTGCGCGGCAGCCAAGGTCGTCTCCTATCTCCGGCTACAATGCGTTAGAAAGCACAATATTCACAAACCGGCGTCATCACACATACGCTCTCACACATACGCACTGAGCTGAAACGAATATATGTTCACGCTCCCCCATCACCCCCCCACCCCATCGCTCACCAGCGCTCATACGCAGTGCGCTGAAACGAACATACGTTTTGGCGCCTCCTCTATCTCGCCCCCCTCGCCCACCGTTTACGGCAGGCGCTACGGTTGCTCCCCCCCCCCGCGTTCTTCTCCCCCGCTTTTCCCAACGCGTTCTTAGACGCATCTTAGACACCTACTAATATTAAAGAGGAATTCTTTATCGCAATATTACTCGGTAGTCTTCCAGATTCTTACAACAGCTTGATAAATGCGCTTGAAAGCAGGCCAGAAAAGGATTTAACTATCAGTCTGGTAAAAAGAAAGTTTATCGACGAGTATCACAGGAGAACAGGCAACATAACTGTAATGAATGAAAAACAGGACAAGGTTCTGAAGATACAAGATACTGGAAAACACACAAAATCAGGACAGGATCTCATGGAATGTTTCTTCTGCAAGAAAAAAGGCCACATGAAGAAGGACTGCAGGAAATATAAAGCATGGAAAGAGAAAACTGAAAAAGCGAATAAAGCAACTACGGACAAGGATAATCTTTGCTTTAATATAGACAGTGAAGACAATTCAAGAGAATCGTGGTATGCAGATTCGGGTGCCACAAGTCACATGACAAATAGCAGAGTTCTTCAACGAAATATTCACAACTATTAAAGATAAAGTTACTGTTGCAAACCGAAAGGAAGCTAAGGTAATGGGCATAGGATCAGAAAGAATCAGTTGTTACAACGGAAATATTGAGAAGACAATCATGTTAAAGAATGTCCTATACATATCAGGCTTACATAGTAACTTATTATCAGTGAAGAAAATTACAGAAAACGGATTTGCAATAGAATTTAAAGAAAGAACATGCAATATATTAAAAGATAAAGAGGTAATCATTACGGCAAAAAGCGCAAGGAAATTTGTACAAACTTACAGTAAAACATACTCTATCGTTGACGAAAACGCATTCAAGCAACTGTATTCATTCATGGCACAGAAAGTTAGAACACAGAGATCCGGACGCAATCAGAAAATTAGTCAAAGAAGATATGGCATACGGTATTACGATACAAGACTGCGGAATTAAGGAAGTATGTGAGGATTATATTCAAGGGAAGTTAAGTATAAAGCCTTTCCCAAAAGTATGAAACAGACAAACAAAAGATATTCTCGATATCATACACAGTGATGTTTGCGGTCCCATGCAAACCATCACGCCAGGTGGTAAAAGGTACGTATTAACCATGATCGATGACTACAGCAACTATACGGAAGTGTTCCTTCTAGCACACAAATCGGAGGTTTTCAGGTATTAAAGAATTTATTGAAGCAGTCAAGAATAAATTCAACAGAAAGCCCAAAATATTAAGGTCAGATCGTGACAAGGAATACGTGAATTTAACAGAAACAATATACATGCAACAACCTAAAGGATATAAAGTCAAAGAAAAGGAACAATACGTGCTAAAATTGAACAAAAGTATATACGGTTTAAAATAGTCAGCAAATTTATGGAACAAATGCATTTCGGACAAACTATTAAAGTTAGGATATATACAGGGTAAAGCTGACATATGTCTTTACATAAAACATGATAAGAATACTAAAAATTATGTGACAATTTACATAGACAATGTAATAATTGCGTCTAACAACACAGAAGACATAATGAAGCTAGAAGAAACATTATCGGATTCGTACGCATTAACAAAACTAGGAAAAATTAAAGAATACTCAGGAATTCAAATACAGATAGATAAAGAAGTCTATTACATACATCAAACGAAGCACATATGTAACATTTTGGAAATCTATGGATTGAAAGACGCCAAAAGATCAAACGTACCGCTAAGTGTAGGATACGAGGATCACAGAATATTACGAGATAACAAAAATTTTCAGAGTCTGATCGGGAGCTTGCTATATATAACTACATGTACACGACCGGACATCAAGGCTGCTGTTGCAATACTAAGCAGAAAATTAAATAATCCAACGGAAACTGACTGGACAGAAACAAAAAGAATTGCAAGATACATCAAATACACAGCAGATTATAAACTTAAACTCGGAAGGAAGGAACGAATGGAAGAAGGACTCATAGGCTACGCAGACGAAAATTGGGCAGGATCTAAGGACGACAGAAAATCAAACAGCAGATATTTATTCAAATATTATGGAAGCACAATCAGTTGGGCCTGCAGAAGGCAATCTTGTGTAGCACTACCATCTGCTGAAGCGGAATATATCACACTAAGCGATGGATGTCAAGAAATGTTATGGCTAACGAAATTATTAAAGGATTTTCAAGAAGAAGTTAAACTACCAGTGAAAATTTACGAAGATAACCAAAGCTGCATAAAGTTAGCCAATAATCAAAAATTCAGTAAAAGATCGAAGCATGTCGACACAAAGTACCATTTTGTGAGGGACCTAAATAAAGGTAACATAATTTTGCTCGAATATTGTGCGAGTGAAGATATGCTTGCAGATATGCTTACAAAAGCAATACAGCACGTGAGGCTGCGTAAATTATCAAAGGAAACTGGACTACAGGCACTTTCTAGCATGAAGATGTCGTCATTGAGGAGTTTTTTAAGGAGCCAAAAAGCAACAATGACGCCATCTAACCGTAACCGTGTGTCACTCGTACAACACACATACACACTCTCGCTTACTCACTGACCCTTAGACACGTTGTGATCATTCGCTCTCATTCACGGTCTTATATATACAATAAAGTGTATCATTTCTTAATTCAATCCTGTTGTACAGTTACTTCTTGCTCTAAAGGTCCCCGCCAACAAATACATACCAAATAACGCAATAATTTTAGACTACATTACCCACTACACAAATTACTAAGGAAAAACGAAAAATTCGATTGGTCAGAGAAATGTGAGAATTCATTTAATAAAATAAAAAAACTTTTATGCTCCCAGCCGATACTAGAAATATTCGACAATAACCTATCAATAAAAACTTATACGGACGCATCATTAAAAAATATTGATGCCATATTAAAACAAAAACAACCAAACGGAAAAGATAAAACAGTAGCATACTTTTTTAAGAAATTAAATAAAGCCAAAAGAAAGAAAAAGGCAATATATTTAGAATGTCTAGTTATAAAAGAGACTATATAATACTGGCAACACTGGCTCGGGAAGAAATTTACAGTACACTCGGACCACAAGCCTCTGGAAAACATGAACAGGGCTAGAACGGACGAGGAATTGGGAGATCTAACTTACTATCTGTCTTAATACGACTTTAAAATAAAATATGTTCCAGGAAAAGAGAATCTAGAAGCAAACTGCCTGAGCAGAAACCCTGTATTAGAGCCAGAGGATAATGAAGAGGAAATTTTAAATATAGTAAACTTAATACAATTAGATGACATAAAGACAGACCAAGAGAATAATAAAATAATAAAAAACAAAAAGAAACATTTGATTTAAAAAATGTTATATTTTATAAAAAAACAAGGAAAAAAGATAAAATAATCTTGTCAGAAGAATTCAGTAAAAAATTCATAAAAAAGATCCATGAGGAGTGGTGTCATATAGGCATCAGACAGATGCAGAAAAGAATTAGCCCCCTATATACAGCAAAAAACCTGACACAAAATATAAAAAAAGTATGTAACAATTGTAAGACCTGCAAGAAAAATAAATCAAGAGGCTAAAGAAGATATGGTTTCATGTCACACTTAGGACCAACGAAACCTTACGAGATAATGTCTATAGACACGATAGGCGGTTTTGGTGGATCTAGATCTACAAAAGAATATCTACACCTCCTAGTAGACTACTATACAAGATACGCATTTATCAAAAAACACAAAGTGCAAACGACTTTATTAAACTAGTAAAAACTGTACTCGAAACGGACCAGATTGGAATAATCCTTACGGACCAATATCCGGGGATTAATTTAAAAGAGTATAAGGAGTTTCGAGAGGAAAATGAAGTAAGACTGATCCTGACAGCAGGAGACACACCTTCTTCTAACGGTTTAAACAAAAGACTAAATCAGACGCTGGTAAACAAGATTAGATGTAAAATAAACAAAGAAAAAGAGAAAAAAGCCTGGACAACAATTGCAAGAGAATGTGTAGATAAGTACAATGAGACAGAACACACAATCACCGGATTTTTACCAAAGTACCTATTAGATGGCACGAATGTAACAGCTTTACCGGAAGAACTGAAGAGAACGACTGATAAGGACAAGTGGATTAGAGATAGAAGACTGGCATACAAAAATACTATCAAATCACATAACTACAATAAGAAATTATTCAATAAAAAACAAAAACAACATACATTCAACGTAGGAAATACAGTATACATAAAAAACAGCAACAGACTTAATAGAAAAAAATTGGACGAACTATATACCGGCTCATTAGAAATAATAGAGAAAATTTCAAACTCTATTTACAAAGTCAACACAGAAAAGAAAAAGACGGAATCAATTCTATACCACATCACTAAACTAATTCCAACAATGGAAGAGGAAGAAGATTTAGATAAAAATAAATAACCAAAGGACAAACGCTGAGGTTGTTCGCTCCGGGGGAGAGAGATGTAAGAAAGTATACTTTCTTCACTCGGATTTGCCGCGTTAAACGCACAGTTGGATCTCCGAAACGCGAGAGTTTGCGGCTGTAGTCTTGAGACTTCGATGGGAGAAATTGAGAAAAGGACGTAAGAAACACGTGCGCTAATACTTCCACAGTATAAACAAAATAGATAGAGTCTTGATAAAGAGTGGAAAAATAACATCGATTGTCGTTTCTCTCATTACAGGTAGAATTGTAAATGTTGTAGCTGTGATTGTATTGTATCTATAAACTGTATCTATGATAAAACCTAACAAAAACTCTCATTACAGAGCAACACATCGTGTTTTACTCCAAAATCTTGCAATAACAATAACGGATGTAAATTGCCCTAGATTTACAGGGTGTCCCAGACCGTACTATGAAACTCGTGACATGAGGTAGAAAAAATCGAGACAAACCAAAAAGTCTAATACAATTTTGCGATACTTGCAATAATTTTCGAGTAATAAAATATTATAGTCAGCCGAATAAGAGCGCGCGCAGAGACAAGCGGTCGCTCGCCTGAGCCGTAGGACCGCCCACCGTGGCCCGCGTTTATTCGCACACTTTATTAATTTTTATTTTGTTAACTATGGCAAATATTAAAAAATAGTAAAGAACTTTTCTGCTCAGTTTTACTTGATCTATCAATCTACGAAACCAGGGGCGGTAGTTTTTTTTTTTTTTTTTTTTTTTTTTTTTTTTATTACGGAGGGGAAATGCGTTACCGCATACCCCGGGCCTCGGGGGAGGCCCGGTGGTTATGTGGGGCTCTCCCCCGCCGTCAGTGTGGCGGCGGGGGCATACCCACTAAAACCCCTCCGGGTGTCCTGCCCTGGTCCATAACTGGGGGGCTCCGGGAACGCGTGCAGCATACTTCCGGAGCCCCCCGGACCCAGTCGGCCAGTTGACAGCCGACTCGTCACGCCAGGGGCGCCCTGACGGTGGGCGCCCCTGGCAGGGCTTGTAAGGCCTTAGTCTGCCTTAGGTCGGGGGAGAGGGACACCGTCCCTCCCCCGCCTCTTCCCCGTTAGTGTTGGGGGTATGGGCCCGGGGGTCCGGCCCCCGCCAGATGGTTCCCGGGCCTAGCCGCGCCCCTATTTGGCGTCAGCTCCCTCAGATTCTCAGAAGATGGTATTGGCCATCTTCTCCGGCGAGTCTGGGAGGGTTTACTCTCCCCCGTGTGTGGGAGGGAGGCCCTCCCCCCATGTTACAACGGCCCTGACTCGTCGGGGGGGTTATTAGGTGCGGCCCGCTTCCTCGCTCTGCTTCGGGTCCGCAAGGCCGGGCCCTCAGCAGGCGAGGAAGGGGCCTCGTCTGGTGGGGCGCCGTTGTCGCTCCCCCTCTCCTCCTCGATGGTCGGGAGGGAGGGAGGCACGGCTCCGGCAGGCCCCCTTCTTCTTTTGCGGGGTGGGCCACCGCCGCTTCGCGGGTCTGGGGCGGTCCTGCGGTGGATGCATCCCCGCCATCTCCGCTCTCCTCGGGGCCGGCGACGCTTGCTCCACGCCTCCTCCTTGGCTTCCTCCTCTCTGTCTCTCCCTCTCTCTCTCCGCCGCCTCCTTCTGCGACATGACCTGTTCGCAGAAGGAGGCGACCGCCTTCCAACTGCTCTCCCTGAGGACCATCTTGCCTATGACGGTCCCCAGGGAGAGATCCTCCCCGATCTCGTCCTTTAGGACCCCGCGCAGCCCCTCCCACGCAGGGCAGTGTTCGAGGGTATGCTGCGCGGAGTCCACGGCTGCTGGGCAATGGTGGCATCGCGCCGTTGGCTCCTTCTCAATGCGGCACAGGTACTCACCGAAACACCCATGTCCGGTGAGCACCTGTGTCAACTTACCTGACACCCTGTATATACAAGGTGTCCCAGACCAATGTATAAAGATTATCACGATGAGGTAGAAGGGGTCGAGATAAATAAAAAAGTCTAATATTATTTTGCAATATTTGCAATAATTTTTGAGTAATAAAATATTAAGGTCAGCCGAATAACGGCTCAGGTGACCAACCGTTTGCCTCTCCGCGCGCTCTTATTCGGCTGACTTTAATATTTTATTACACGAAAGTTATTGCAAATATCGCAAACTGCTATGAGACTTTTTGATTTATCTCGATCCCTTCTACCTCGTAGTAATCTTTATACATTGGTCTGGGAGACACTGTGTGCGTGCGTGCGTGCGTGCGTGCGTGCGTGCGTGCGTGCGTGCGTGCGTGCGTGCGTGCGTGCGTGCGTGCGTGCGTGCGTGCGTGCGTGCGTGCGTGCGTGCGTGCGTGCGTGCGTGCGTGCGTGCGTGCGTGCGTGCGTGCGTGCGTGCGTGCGTGCGTGCGTGCGTGCGTGCGTGCGTGCGTGCGTGCGTGCGTGCGTGCGTGCGTGCGTGCGTGCGTGCGTGCGTGTGTGTGTATATATAACCGTTATGAAAAACTTCAATTTAATCTAACGAAGTATCTGCTTGATTATCTTATTCCATATTTGGAATAATCTGCAATCGTCTGTAACATTTTCGTTTTTAATCCTACAGATTTGTGTCATTAAAATTTTTGATAGAACTCATCAGGAACTACCTGGAACTTTAAACAGAACTATCAGAACTCTTAAAAAATATTTTGCAGTCGGAAAATATAAAATCGACACAACTGCGATCGTCCGTAACATTTTTGTTTTCAATCCTACAGATTTTTGTCATTAGGATTTTTAATAGAACTCATCGAGAACTACCTTTTTTTTTTTTACATGGGGAAATTCTCATAGGATACCCCCCCTTCCGGGGGGAAGGGAGGTGGTTATACCGGACTCTTACCGGCTAAAACCCCATGGTGGTCCACCTTTACATGGGACGTGAGGGACGCCCCGGGATTGCAGAGGCATTCTCTCAACGGGCGTCCCCCTAGCTCATTCCCCTCTCCTAATGGGAGAGGATCGTCCTAACTGAAGACCGCTGCGGGACCACCACGCAACGGTCTCCCCTACCGTGGAGCTGCGTGCAATGGGATAGGGTGCCCCCGCACCCGATCCCTGCAGCTCCAGCAGTCCCGGACTAGAGGGTCAGGCACATCTTGCCCGCTCCTCCCTCCAGCCGTGACTGTTTGGGAGAGTTTACAAGGTCCGGGCATATGCCCGAGCCCTTCTCCCGGTTCTCTTCTTCCTGCAGGGGTCGGCGTTCGGGGCCGACTCCCTCCTTCTCTCATCACTCTCCTTCTGCGAGATAACAGACTCGCAGAAGAAGAGCGCGGCCGCCCAGTTCTCCTCCCCTTCGAGCATGGCACGCACCATGCTCTCCAGGGAGAAGTCAGCCTGGGTGATATCCAAGGCCCCAAGCAAGACCCGACGGTCCACATCCCATGCTGGACATTCCAGCAGGGTGTGATCCGCCGAGTCCACCGGGGCCCTGCATTGGTGAAACATCTTGGTGCGTTCACGTCCTATACGGTGCAGGTACTCACCGAAACAACCATGCCCGGTGAGCACCTGCCCCAGCCTGTAAGTGAGGGACCCGAATCGCCGGCCGCCCACCCATTCCTCCAGAACGGGCCCAATGGCACCGACGACACGAGAACCCGGCCCATCTAGGGTCAGGCTCTCGCCCCAGTCCTCGACAGCACACCTCCTAGCTTGGAGGCGCCACACCTCCTGCTCTTTGTTAGTCCAGGGAGCCCCAGGCACCCGACGGCGCGCGCATCTCTCATCGTACGCGTCCGCGTACACGCGCGCCTCGAGCACCCACGGAAGCGCCCCGGCTATGAGCATCGCCGCCACAGTGGCAATAGTCCGGTAACCTCGTGCGGCACGGACGACCAGCCCCCGCTGGGCTCTCTGTAAGAGCTCCTTCAGGCGACGGCTGGCCACCACATCGGCGTACCACACGGGGGCGCCATATAGCGCCATGGACCGGACCACGCCCAGGTATAGGTGGCGAGCTCCACCTCCAGGTCCCCCGAGAATAGGCATCAGCCTGCCAAGACTGGCAGACGCTGCCCGCACTCGGGGGACTAACCGCAGGAAGTGCGGCACGAAACTCCACTTGCTGTCGAGGATGAGACCCAGATACTTCATCTGGGTCCCTATTGGGACTCGGATCCCCTCCACGGTTAGCCGGGCCCCGCGCGGCGGTCCCCTCGTCCGAGGTCCGTCGAACCAGACGACCTCGGTCTTTTGGGGGGCCACGCGTAAGCCCAGCATCCGTATACGATCCACCAAGTGTGCCACCCCGGCCTCAGCAAGGCGAATGGCGCTCCCCCAATCCCTTGCCCAGGCCAAGAGTAGCGTGTCATCGGCGTAACACACTAGTCCCAGCCCATGAAGGAGGGCAACCCGAAGAACCCAGTCGTAGGCAAGATCCCACAGGAGCGCCCCCAGGACCGATCCCTGCGGGACACCATGGTGGATCCCTCGTTTCCAGGTCACCCCGTACCGCCCCGGGTAACTAATGCCCCTGTCCCGGAGGTAATCCCCGATCACCTCCTGCATATACGCAGGCACCCGATGAAAGCGGAGTGCCTGTCGTATACACTCCCACGGGAGAGTATTGAAGGCATTGGCTATGTCTAGCGAGACCGCCAACACCTTCCCCCCGCGGGAGACAGCCTCCTCCGAGAGGGCACGGACCCGCCGAATGGCATCGACGGTTGATCTACCCTCTCGGAATCCGAACTGGCAGTCGGCCAGATCGGGGCCCTCGTGGGACAAGTGCTCTCGGAGGCGAGCCGCCAGAATGCGTTCCAGCATTTTGCTCGCCTCGTTGAGAAGGCAGATGGGGCGGTAGGCCGAGGGCGACCCCTCGGGCTTACCCTCCTTCCGGAGGAGCACCATTCTAGCCTCTTTCTACGCGGTTGGGAACCGCCCAGCCTCCAGACACTTCCCGAACAAGTGCCGGAGGCCGTCCACCAGAATGCCCGACACCAAGGCCAGGGCCTTTATGGGGATGCCGTCCGGGCCCGGGGCTGTTTTCTTCGCCCGGAGCCTCTTGGCAATCCCCAGCACCTCCTCCTTCGAGACCTCGCGCGCACCTCCCCATCGGTCAGGCGCCGGCGGAGGGGGCGCGCCGAGACGGGCCACCTCCCCCAGTCCCGGAGGGAACAACGCGGTGACCACAGAGAACTACCTAGAACTCTCAACAGAACTACCAGAACTCTTAAAAAATTTTTCCGAACTTCAAAAATACAAGGCCGACATCGTGAAAAAATTATTTAAGAGTTCTGGGAGTTCTGTTGAGTTCTGAAGAGACGTCGCGGAGTTCTATCAAAAATCTTAATGAGAAAATTATGTAAAACTGATACTTTTGAAGTTTCTATTATTTTTTTGATACCACTTTCGAGAATTCAATTGCGATTTTTTTTACTTTTTTGAGCAGATCTGTTTTTAAAATGTATGGAGAACTCTAGAACTCATCGAAAGGAATCGTATGGGCTATTCAAAACTATTCAGACTTGATATGCATTTTTTAATTTTTTCATTTCCTTTTCTCTTCGAAAAAGTTTTTTTTATACGGAAAACTCTAGTACTCCTTAAAAAGCATCAAATTAATTATTCAGAACTATGCGGTGCTACTTTTGGGTGTGAAATTAGCACCCCCATTTTTCAAAATTCATTTTTTTTTTATTATAATGGCAGAACTGTTTGTAAAAACTATCAAGAACTCTTCCTTTTGTTGTAAATAATCCAGAACTCTGAACGAAACTATGATTGTGTATCATAGGGGTGCCAACTTCACACACCCGCCTTCAGAACTATTACTAATTTTGCAGCTTTTTCTGTACCTAATCTGTTTCTCAATTTTGTATGCACTAAACCAAAAGCTGAGAATAGCTTTTCTATGCCAGCAAAAGAAGCAACTGCAGTATAAAGTTGTGTTATTAATTCAAATGTTACGATATTAATACTATTTTTTAACTCAAGCCACCATGTTATCGGCTTAACATTTTTAATGGTTTCCTCGGAAAACAGATAATTTTTGAACGGAGAAGTATTTGCTCTGTAAGACATAATGTTAGGAATGGCTGCAGGGTGATACGAATTGACATATTCCATGGCTTCATCTAATTGTTCCTGACTTAACTGAAGTCCTCTAAATCGATGATCGAGTAAATTTGCTAAATAATGTGCAGGCCTCATTGCCATTTTGAAACGCCGTAGAACACAATTAATATCAGACTCTACATAATTGTTTTGTTTAAAATGATTTATTATTTCAATCCAAATTTCTGTTGCCTCACCAATTGTACAATAATCTCGTTGAACTTTATCTAAAACGACTGAAATTAATTTTAATTTTTCCAAATAATTAGTTGCATTAATTTTTAAACCCATATCGTTAACTTTGGATGAAATATCCGAGCTTATTGCTACTCGATTATCAGTACAAATTTTACATAGAATATGTCAATTATTAGCATATGATTCCAGACAATCGGCAAAAGTATTCCATCGAACATCTTGTGGCATTACTAAAGCTTTTCCACCTGCTTGTTTATACTTAGCAGCGGCAAAATGCGTGTTTCGAAAGTATTTTATAATTTTTTTAATGTCTTCCTTGATTCCTGGAATTTCAATGTCGTGCGCAAGAAGATTTAAAACATGTGCAGAGCATCCATAAGTAATAATATCAGGTATACCAAGTTCTTCACACTTTGCCAATTGTTCTATCATTTTATGCATATTTGCTGCATTATCGGTCACAAAACTTCTAACCCTACAACCATACTTTTGACAATTTTTGATTGAAGTTACTGCCAAACTTAGCAAGTATTCTACAGTATGGCTATTATCTTTGGTATCAATAGTATCAAATAAATGTACAGTTTTGTCAATAATATCTGTCGCTGATATACACACTATGGACTCATTACGAATATTGCTCCATCCATCCTGAGCCATACATACATTTTTACCATTTAAATAATCTCTTATTTTAACCGTCTCTGAATTAAACACTTCATCTAATAATTCATTTGCAATTTGACGTCTTAATGGCGGTTTATAGCCAGGATGTAATAAATTTATTAATTTTATAGACTCTGGGTGTTCTACATGTGTGAAGGCCAAATTTGTTGCGTAAATAAATTTAGCTATCTGCAAATCAAATTTTTTTCTTGTTTGCAATTGATGTTCTAATAATGAATGATTCCATATTTGATAAACTTGATTCGGACTGTTTTGGCGTTGATGATCTTGATGTTGATGGTGAAATATGTATAGCTGTATCTGTCGCTGTTGCTGTAAAGAAAATACTTAAAACTATCAAATTTGGTCTATTACAAAAAAATTAAGTTAGAATGTAATGAAAAGTTCAAGTTTTCTTTTGTATCAAAGGAAAAATCAAAAGTTACGCAAAAATTGTATAGCTAGTCAACATTTTAATAATGAAAAATAGAAAATAGAGTATTATGTATATTATGCTTTAAACTAACTTGAATTTAAGCGAGACGGAGATCGAGAACGGATGCTGCCTTACTATCAGAAGCTATCTTCAATATCTTCATTAACTAATGTAATGTTACATATCTGTACGTGTTTTTTCATTCTAGCAACCAATCCTGTCACATTTGTATCGCATTTTTTACATTTTGCTTTGTTAACAGATTTGTGAGATTCTTTAATTTCAATGAAATTGTGCCATATTGGATCTCTTTTCTTTCCTGTTATTTTTTATTTATTGAGAACTAAAAGAACAATCGAGAATATGAGTAACAAGTAACATATACCAAAAATAAACAAATACTTTAAATTACAATTATAACAATAAAGCTTATTCTACAATTGTGTAAATGTGTAGGGTTATAAGAGTAGTAATAGTAAATATTCTACAAAGTTATTTTACAATGAAGTAAAGATATGTCATATGAATGATGGCAGCGTAGACATGGCAGTCCTTTAAACCTAAACACTTTGGTTTCTTCTTACAGCTGATGTTGTTGTGAGTTGTGAGCGTGGAAGGTGAAGATCTATCATTTTCTATAACGTACTTTATAACCGGTAACAATGGTTTACAACATATTTTATGCGTCTTATAACACCTTACAACCACTTACAAGTACAATTTTACTTACGCAATTGTAGACTGGGTTTAACTGAAAACTAAACCTAATAACCATAACAACTTTATGCATTTGCATTATTGCCACTTACTATTAAATTGCAGTATGTTATGTAGACTAATAATTAAAAGAATTCAAGAACAAAATCAAGGGGTAAAAGGTAAAAGTAGTACGATAAATTCGAGAGATACAGATTGAAAGTAAACTAACCAAAAAAATATGTATGTATTTACACGACTGTGCCTGCATGTGATTCGAGGCGCCAGGTACCAAGTGGCGCCAGGCAGTAAGCAGTAATATAGCGTTACCAACATTGTTATTGGAAAAGACCTATCTTCCGATTTAATGTTGGCGGAAGATTCAAATATTTGCATAACTCAAAGATACTAAATTATTTTGCTTTTTTAAAACATGTTTTTTTTGTTTAAAACATGTTTTCTTTGGTTACTTAAAAAACACAAATAAAACAGAAACAAACTGTTTTAAATAAAAAAAAACGTTTTTTGTTTAAAATGAAAAAAAACAAGTTTTTTGCCAACCCTGCATATTGGTGAATTGCAATTGTGATTATATCAATAATAGATGATAGATGATTATCTAAACGTAATCTCTAATTTACTAATTTCTGATTGATTTAACCTTTAATTTAAACCTTTGTATCTTCAAAACAAGTACTTGAAATTAAAATTTGTAATTAATTAACTTCTATTTAATTTTTTAGAAACTGTCTTTCTGGTATATTGATTAATAAATTTCGGACTATTATGGTATCTTACAAAAAAGTATAATTAGTACTTACAAGTATTACCAGTTTCAAAATTTTTTAGATCAAAGAATGTATCTTTTTCCTTCATATCGCTTTCATCATGCACTATCAACATATGAACAATAAAATTTGTAATGCAAAATAACAATTAAATATAAATCAAATGATATTATGCTTATTATTATTAAGTACACCAAATAAACATAAGATCATGATTTTATTGTTTTCATTGCTGACTCATTATTATCTTGTGTACCTGTTTAAAAAAAAGCGTACTCTATTCAATTTCATATTTTTGTTACAATGTAATAACTGTTTTAAATAGATATCCACCTATTTCTTTCTTATTTCTAGCCCAAAACTGACATAATTTGATTATTAGAACATGGAACTGCAGTGTGTGTGCGTGTGTGTGATGCGTGTGATGCGTGTGTGCGCGTGCGTGCGTATAAATTTCTTACACGTATTAACTTTTTCAATATTTGTATGTCTTGACATTTATTGTTTGAGTGTTATTATTTTCACAATCTATCTGCTTTAATATGTTTTTGCCTATAAATTAAAAGTAAAATTGTTACATAAAAAATCTTTCTATTGCATATTATTATACATGTGTAAATATCTTTACTTACTTTTATATGTTGTTTTATATGTTTTAGTTTGATTTTTAGAATAAGCAAGATTTTTTTTGTGGAAGTTTTGGATAAGACGGTAAACGAACACATTTTTCGTTTTCGTTGAAGCTTTCTTCACTACTCATAATAGTCTTCGCTCTATTCTTTCTTTCTTTCTTGGAAATTTCATTATCTTCGTTTTCTGAATTAACATCCGATGTAAATTCTACTTTTTTTAACTTTTTCATACCTTTATCATATGTAACTAAAAAAAAGAAAATATTATACTAAATAGTACTAAAGTAAAAGATAGCATTATAACAATTAACATATTTTAAACTTTTTATATAAAAAATACTTCTTAATTACAATTTAGCCAACAAAAGGTATTACAAGTTGATAAATGTTTGTATCAAATTTCTAGAAGTTATATGGATGAGACATCTTTATTAAATTTTATTTTTATTTTGAAATAAATATATAGAAAAAAACACAAGCAATTTTTACTTATGTATTAGGAGTATAAATAAGTTTCCGCCGTTTTTTATCAAAAATTGGGCATTTATTGTGAAAGAACAATACCTAATGTTTTATTCGAAGTATTGTCCATCGCTAGCCACTACTTTTTCCCATCTTTCTGGCAGCATACGGATACCGCGTCGGAAGAATGCTTCATTTTTTGAAGCTATCTACAAATCGACCCAATTTTTTGTATCTTCATATGATGTGAAGTGTTGCTCAGACAGGCCATGCGCCATCGATCGAAACAGGTAGTAATCAGAAGGAGCAATGTCTGGTAAATACGGCGGGTGGGATAAAACTTCTCAATTAAGTGTTTCCAAGTAGGTTTTGACCGGCGCCGCAACATGTGGACGAGCATTATCATGCAGAAGAATAACTTTGTCGTGTCTGGAGTAGTAGTAAGCACATTTTTCCTTGAGTACTCGGCTCAATCTCATCAATTGTGTTTGGTAGAGAGCCCCAGTAATGGTTTCATTCGGTTTGAGCAACTCATAATACACGACACCAAGCTGATCCCACCAAATACACAACATGAGCTTTTTTCCATGAATGTTCGGCTTGGCTGTCGATGTTGAAGCATGGTCAGGTGGTCCCCATAATTTCTTCTTCTTTGGGTTATCGTAGTGGATCCATTTTTCATCACCAGTGACTATACGATGCAAAAAACCCTTTCGTTTATGCCTGGCAAGCAGCATTTCACATGTGAAAAATCGGCGTTCAACGTTTCTCGGCTTCAGTTCATATGGAACCTAGTTTCCTTGTTTTTGAACCATTCCCAATGATTTTAAGCGATGTGAAATTGCTGGTTGAGTCACTCCTAATGTAAGTGCAAGTGCTTCTTGCGTTTGGCACGAATCTTCATCTAATAATGTTTCCAATTCCGCATCTTTGTACACTTTCGGCCTTCGGCTACGTTCTTTGTCTTCGACGCCAAATTCACCGTTCTTAAACTTGTAAAAGCACTCACGGCAACTTCTCTCTCTTAAGGCAGCCTCACCATATGCTTCTACAAGCAATCAATGCACCTCGGCTGCAGATTTCTTCAAATTAAAGAAGTAAATCAAAAGCTCCCGCAAATGACGCTTATTCGGCTCAAAACTCGACATTTTCGCACGAAAAAAGATATATGATGTTGATACAAAATCGCTAATATTTTAAGGTTATGTTGTTGCCAGATGTCCAACCTTACGATATAACGTTTTACAACAGACAATTTCAACTATAACATACTAGTGGCGCCATTTTTTGTGAAACGGCGGAAACTTATTTATACTCCTAATAAAATATTATAATATTATACATCTACAAATGTGGAAAGTAGCTTATAGTCGCTAGTAATAAAAACGGCAATAGTTTAAAGTCGACAAATTTGCAAATTAATGTTCATTAATTAACAACAATACATTATTGTTAATTAATAAACACTAATTTGCCAGTTTTTCAATTTTATTAGAACTATTGTTATTATTTTACATGTTGATTTTTGTGTTTACTTGCAGTTGCCTAAAATTTTTTTATCTCAAGTAGTGGCCAATATTTCATTTTTGAAATATATTTTTGTACGGATTTTCTAAATTTTTTATTGCTGAGGAATGTTGGCCAATATGCATGCTTCTTATCTTCCGTTATCCAACAAGAAGGTATCATTTGTAGTCCATCACTGAATTTCACAATAGCGTATTGCTCCATGATTGAAAACTTATAAAAGTAAACACATTTATTACAAATATTTTAACAAGTTAAATATGCATTACAAATAATTAATATAATAGTCAAAATAGCACATAAGGATATTGATGTTAGATATGTTAGATACATTACAAGTTGATGACACATTTAAGAACTTCATAAATTGTTCACAGATTATATTGTTTTTCACTGTACTTAGTGAGACTATCAGAGTCACTCGTAAACAGTTATATATATTTTAAAAAGTTTTTAAGATTTAAAAAATGTGACAAAATTCTAGTACACGTTTTTAACATTTAGAAATACAATTGTATAAATTATACGATCCAACACGATTTTTACTTTTTTTTGTAATGTCCAAATTGAGATAGAATTGACAAAATGAGAAGAATTATCCAAATTAAAACTCAAGTTAATTTGTGGAGAGTTAATTCTACCAGTTTCTTTAAACTTTATTTTGCATCGGAGAGTTATTTGTACACAACTTTTCTAAGTTACATTCCAAAACATCCTCCCCGAGAAAAAGTTTATTCAATATAATATATTATATATTACATATATGTACTATATATTTTGAGTAGAACTTTCCTCTGAAAGGACGTTTTGAAATCTAATGCGACACGGTATAGCATATAGCATCTTAACCTTAAGTCAATGCTTCAACAGTTTTCTTAATATAAGTAAATAAACATAAATAATACCTAATCTTTTGATTCGTAGTGTATCAGAAGCATTTATACTTTTACATATTTAAATTTAGTATATTATATATAATTTTACTCTTAAAATGCGTAGCTTACTTAATAGAAAATGCGCACAACCAAGTGCAACCAAGAGTATAAGGTAAAACAAGGTAAAACAATTGCAAGCCGGCAAACTGCTTCCAAATCAGTCGAGTTTGTTCTAAATTATTTGGCCTCCTTAATGCCTATTTCCACCAACGCAGATTAACTTTGATCTCAGTTTAACTTACTCTTTATCTTTCTTTAGTTCTAATAATTAGAAAAAGATAAGGAGTAAGTTAAACTGAGATCAAAGTTAATCTACATTGGTAGAAATGGGCATAAATCGTCAAGATCCACTTTGACCAACAATAAATTTCTAAAGCATGCTAAATTTTCGAACAGTCTTCAAAAGATCTTCAGGATAAAACAGGCTAGACTTCGGATTCATGAGAATTTGAGATATTCTAATTACAAATCTCATCACTACGGCAAGCAGGCTATATAGTACATGTTCGATCATTCGCTTATAACATTTTTGACGATTCCGGCATATAGCGTCAAAACCTGACTCAGGTTGGTTAAAACCCATTTCACTCGAAAATGCTATTACTGTCTTTAGTATCTCCAAAACTATAACACCTAACCTCTGAAATAATTACGCAGATATAATTCGGGTAGAATCGTATAGCGTTGCGTGACCGCTATACCACGACCAAGGCTCGAGAGCGAGTAGAGTCACACTCACCACACGTCATATAACCTAACTTTCATGAGGGTTCAAGATGTTATTAAAACCCCCCAAGCAGATATAATAAGTAAAGCATCGCTACTAAAGTGGTAAGTTTTTTTTCGCTATTTCTCTTCAATATAAAAAGAAAAAGAGAAAAAGGATTAGCTGTGCAAAAAGTTCAGTTCTGAAGAATTATCTACCCAGCAAATATTTTGTACGCAAAAGGATATCAAATTGATACCAAATTCCAGCGGAATTTTGTACCAAAACCGTATCCTACTATGTCCGCATTATGATGCCCAATGTAAACCAAATCTGACGAACATATCTAAAGTCAAATTAAAACCAATATCAGAATAAATTTGATAATAATAATGTGATGATAAAATGGCATCAAACACAAACCAAATCTGTTATCAAATGCGTTGACAAAAAAATACAAACTAAATCCGTTTTCAAACGTGCTACCAGAATGACACCAAATACAGATCAAATCTGATGTTTCCAACAAAGTCTGAGACCAACAAAAAAAAATTTTTTTTTAACAGATTTTTTATTCTTATAGCTTAATCTGTATTCACTGTTTTATATATAACATTTTAATTCACTTAATACAATTACACATTATTTTATAAATTTTTGAAAACGCATATCGGCGCCGGCGAGATTCGAACCTAAGATTTCGGAATAACAACCTAACATGCTAACACTGAGTTAATTATACACATGTGATATCGTTAATAAAAAGTTATATTTGAAGTAAAGCTGAACCGAAAGAAACTTGCGTTTTGAATATCGCGCGAACACTATCACTAACCCTATGATTATTTAATCTTAGATATTTTTAATATCAACTATATAAATAATTAAAATCTTTTCCTGGCCAGATCAATCAAAAAATAACAATTAAAAGTAGTATCGAAGCATAATAAAACATTATTGACGTAAAGAGCACGTTGCAAAAGTCAATTAATTGTTATAAACAAATTGTTAAAAATGACTGTAGAGGAAAACTGATTGCACCAATCGATTCACCGGGAAAAATTACTAAAGAAACATATATGACGCTTTCTTAATTGTTATAGTTGTTATAATTATTAAAAACAAATTAGTTGCATAATTTTTTTGACAAAAAAATAATGGTCGAATTTTGTAAAGAGAGCATGATGTGCGTAATGTAACATTTTATCCTTGTTTAACTTTTGGTGATCAACAAGGATTAGGTCATGCGCATTGTGCACTTTACAGAACTCAACTAATGTTGCATTCTTGTGTGATAAATGCTGACATTTTTCTAATAGCAAGCTTGCTTACTATCTGCCATCAATTTGTCAATCATACATACGAGGTGTGTTCAAAAAGTATCGCGAATTTTGTGTTTTTTCAAAAATTATTTATTTATTCATGAATATCTATTTTGTCCCCTTCAAAGTAATCCCCATGAGATATTATACACTTGTGCCAACGGTTTTTCCAATCTTCGAAGCACTTCAAAAAATCATTTTTTTTTTATCTTGTTCAGCTCCTCCTTCGATGCCGTCTTTATCTCGTCAAGCGTAGCGTAACGTCGTCCTTTCATAGGCCTCTTCAGTTTAGGGAACAAGAAAAAGTCACAGGGGGCCAGATCTGGGGAATACGGTGGCTGCGGCATCATTAGTGTGTTGTTTTTGGCCAAAAAGTCGCGCACAAGCAACGATGTGTGAGCAGGGGCGTTATCGTGGTGCAAAAGCCAATTTTTGTTCTTCCACAAATCCGGGCGTTTCTGGCGGATTGCTTCGCGCAAATTGCGCATAACTTGCAGGTAATATTCCTTATTGACCGTTCTACCCTGTGGCAAGAACTCATGATGCACCACGCCCCTGCAATCGAAGAAAACTGTCAGCAAAACTTTCACATTCGACCAAACTTGGCGCGCTTTTTTCGGTCTTGGTTCGTGCGGCAGCTTCCATTGAGATGATTGAACTTTGGTTTCCACGTCATAACCATAAACCCACGATTCGTCACCAGTTATGACCCTCTGGAGCAAATTTGGGTCGTCGCGGACAGAGTCCAACATCTCATTAGCAATGTTCATGCGATGCTGTTTTTAGTCGCAATTGAGCAATTTTGGTACGAATTTCGCGGCGACCCGTCTCATGCCCAAATCATTGATAAAAATCGAATGGCACGAGCCAATCGATATGTTTAGGTCCTCAACAACTTCTCTAACGGTGATTCGACGATTGGCCAATACCATTTTCTCCACTTCATTAATTTTTTCGTCTGTTGTTGAAGTGCTCGGGCGTCCGGCACGCTCTTCGTCGTTCACATCTTCTCGGCCTTCTGAGAACATTTTGTACCACCGATAAACGTTGCTTCGGTCCAAGGTAGCTTCTCCGTATGCCACAGTCAACATTCGGAATGCATCCGCGCACTTAATTTCGTTTTTCACACAAAATTTGATACAGGTTCTTTGATCCATTTTTTTGAATAGGTAAAAATCGAAGACGATCCAAAACACGTGCAAGCAAAGCAGCTGTCAACAATTAAGTGAACATTCAAAATGGCCGAGCTTGTCGGCATAAGTGAGAGACATGAGTACCAACATAACGCCACAAAAAGATCGAAATTCGAATATACGTAACCCGCGAAAATTCAAAATTCGCGATACTTTTTGAACACACCTCGTACAACAAATCCGGGGGCGGCGTTTTGTATGTGGAATGATAGAGTACTCCACACATGTAAATTTTTGGCATGTGGAATGTCCACACATGTGAATTTGGAATTGAGGAACCAGAAATTAAAAAGCCACGAAAGAATCCTAGGCGATATAAATTTCAAAATTACATAATGAAATTAATTTCCAGCAGCCTAAAAATCATTACAGAAAAATGTTTTTTGAAATTATGGACCAAACTCTTTGTTCTTTGAAAAACAGATTTGAAAATACAACACTGTCGTTTGTAAGAAAATATGAGCGTTATATAATTGGCAGCGAATTAGACAATGTGTTCATAATTAGTTTTTATAATAAGGTATTGACAAAAAAAAATCATTTCGATTTTAATAGATTAAAATTGCGCTGTGAGATTTCTTTGGACATTATGCGTGATCGCAAAATTAAAGCCAGTAGTTTGAAGGATGTAGTTAACTTTTTAAAAAGTAATTTATTAATTTTAAACATTGCGCCGGAGTTTATAAAAAAATTAAATTATTATTGGTTATACCAAGATCATCTTGTACCTGCGAACGATTGTTTTCAGCATTAAGACGATTAAAAAATTATTTACGTTTGACAATGCTTCAAAATCGTTTAAATAGCATTGCCACAATTTATATTTTTAAAGAAGAAACTAAATCAATAAATTTAGAAGAACTTGTAAACGAATTCATACGTAAAAATAATGTTCAAAAAGCTACATTTGTATTGAATAAATAATTATAAAAAAAATATATGTGTACTTTATTTTGTACATAATATAAAATTTTTTTTTATAAATTTAAATTTAACTTTAATCAGATCCCCTGTCCTCCATCCGTTGATTATTCCACACATGCAAAAAATTTACTCCGCCGGCCCTGAACAGATCTGTCTGTTATCAACTTCTAATCTGTCATGTATTTTGACAAAGGGATAATATTGCATTCTTGCGTGAAAATTGCTAACATTTTTGCAATAGCAAACTTGTTTAATATTTGTTATAAATTTGTGGTTAAAACTTTCAACAGATTTGCTTGCTTTTTAACACCAATTTGTCATATACTCTGCCAACAAAGTTGTAGTATATTTGATACAAATCTGCTAACAGTACTAAAAATACCAATGTATGCGAACCAAAATCTGTTATCAACCTTTGCAGTTGCAATAATGGTTATAGGGGTAGCAGCTATGTTTCTTTTGCCTGCTTAAATTAGTCTATTGTTTTACCTTGTAAAACAATACATTATAGTCATTTTTAATTATATTACAAAATATATTTTATGAGTGATATTGTAGAATGAATTGTAAACATGCAAATATTTACAAAATAACAAAACAAATTAAAAGATTAAATGTTATTACTTATTTGTTTTTTTTTTTAAGAAAACAGTACTAAGATATTTAAAGTTAAGATGCCACATGATAATTGTGAAAAAAGATTTCATACAATTAACTCTTTAACTCAACAAAAAATTCGAAAAATAGAAGCTGACATAATTAGAAGTATACAATATACCATCAACATCTAATGTATCTAACATATCACTACCTAACGTATCTCATATACCCTCGACAACTGAATTAATTGATAATTTACATGTACAAGAAAAGATAGTTTTACCAAATGATATTAAAAATAATGATTTAGATGAAATTAATTCTGTATCAAACAGCGAAAATGAAGCAGAGGAAAATGAATTTGTAATCTTATTTGAACAACAAGAAAGAGACTTCCTGATTAATAATGAGAATAATAATGAAAATAATAATGAAGACATTAATAATGAAGACATTACACAAATTGATTTTAAAACATTTTTTGCCACTTGGGCAGTTAAAGAAAATATTTCGCAAGTATCACTACGTGCTCTTTTAAGAGGTATAAGACAGTATACATGTGATAAATGTCATTCTAACATACCATCTGATCCGACAACTCTTCTGCGTACTCCAAGAAATATTGATATTAGACATTGTGCTGGAGAAGAATATTACTACTTTGGTTTATTACAATCAATAGAAAATATTTTGTCATCTGTCTCCACAAATTTAACCAGTATAAAAATATCCATAAATATTGATAGATTACCATTGTCAAAGTCTTTGCAACAACAGCTGTGGCCAATTTTAGGTTCCTTAGAACAATCAAATCAAGTTTTTATTATTGCAGCATACTATGGTAAACAGAAACCTTGTAATTCACACGATTTTTTACGAGACTTTATAGAGGAAACAAAATTATTATGTCAGAATGGAATTGTTATTAATAACAAACATATTCAATGTAGTATAAATTCTATAATATGTGACACACCAGCTAAAGCATTTGTCTTACAAGTTAAAGAACATACTGGTTACTCCAGTTGTACTAAATGTACAATTGAAGGTAATTTCCGTTGTAATAAAGTTTGTTTTCCTGAAATAAATGTTTCATTGAGAACAGATCTTGATTTTAGATTAAAAACCGATGAAAATCATCATATTGGAATATCTATTGTTGAAGAAATTCGAAATTTTGATCTCATAAACAACGTACCACTAGACTATATGCATTTGGTTTCCCAAGCAGAACAACAAGTCAAAATGACATCAAAGTGATTCACAATTGTGTCAAAATGACATCAAAATAAATCGTAATTGATTAAAAAGTGACTTTTAATGATCATTTTGCAGCCACTTTGACATCATTTTGACGTCGTGATGACTCCCTGTTCTACTTGGGTTGTTTGGGAGTTATGCGACGATTGCTATATTTATGGTTATTTGGTGAAATACAATTTCGTTTACAAAATAGGAAATGTCAAATTATATCATCAAATTTAGAAAATATATTTAAAAAGCACGTAACATGTGAGTTTGTAAGAAAACCTCGATCACTCACTTTAGTGAAATTATGGAAAGCTACAAAATTTAGACAGTTGCTTCTATATGTAGGACCTGTATCTTTTAAAAATATTCTTTCTCGTGACATAGGGGAAGTTCGGGTAGCTCCGGACGGCGGGTATTTCCGGACACTCGAATTTCTTAACAATTAAGCCAAAAACAAAAATAAAGTGTCACGTTGAAACATGCTCACAACGCGTAGAAACAAATGCAATTCAGTAGTGGCATCAGCGTTACGTAAATTACACTTTATAGTGAAATTGGTTATCGCCAACAATCTTTCGTTCGCTCCTATCAAACTTTACCAAAGGATTTTACATATAAAACGTAAGTATTATGACTTAACTTATTGATCACATTATTGATTATTACATATATTTTACGATTATAAAAGCATTATTTGATTCAATTTATACTTTTAAAGGTAATAAAAATGAAAGATCTAGATTATCGGGTAGCCTCGGACGCAATCTGTCGGGTATCCTCGGACACTTTTCTTAGTTTTAAATTTAATAAGCAGAGAATAGTTTATGTAAAATTTGCTTTATTTTAAGAAATCTATTAAAAATATTTCTATATTTACAGGAGCAATACAAAAACGCAAAAATTTTAAGGAAGAACCAGTAATAGAGGCAAGTGGGATGATAATAGAATGAAGGAGGCTATCAAATGTGTTAACAAAGGCAAGTTATCAATAAGAGTAGCCGCTAATAGATATAATGTGCTACGAAGTTCTCTTCATGACCGTGTTAAAACAATGAACAGTGGCATTGAAGTAATTCTTCAACCAAAATTAGGCCGTTTTGATTGTACATTTTCTGAATACCACGCAATGCAACTTCATAATCATATTAAAGAACTAGACAACCGTCTAATGCCATTGACTAAACTGGAATTTTTAGAACTGGCGTTTGATTTAGCAGAAAATCTAAAAATTCCTCACCGATTTAATAAAGAAAAGGGAATGGCAGGAAAAGACTTTTTTTACAGTTTTACAAAGAAATATCCAGATGTTGTTCTAAGAACTCCTGAATCAATTAGCATATCGCGGGCTGATGGATTTAATAAGCCACAAGTTGACGTTTTTATGATCTGTTTAATCAACTTCTAGAAAAATACAAATTTCCTGCCTCTTGGATTTACAATGCTGATAAAACGGGAGTATTAAATGTACACAAAAATGATAAAGTCATGTCTACAAAAGGAAAAAAACAAGTCGGCAAATTAACTTCTGCGGAAAGAGGGCGAAATATCACATTAATGTTTGCAATGAATGTTACTGGTCATTTCGTACCTCCTCTTTTCATTTTTCCTAGAAAAAAAATGAACAAAAACGATCGTTTAATAATAGGAGCTCCACCTCAGAGTATCGCAATTTCACATGAGAGTGGATGGATGAATGGTGAGATTTTTTTACAGTGGTTGCAACATTTCAAACAGCATGTGCAGCCTTCAAAGGAAAATCCTGTCCTCTTGATCTTAGACAGGCATGCTAGTCACAAAGAGTTAACAGTAATAGAATATGCTCGCAAGAATCATATTTATATGCTTAGTACGCCGCCACATACTACACATAAACTACAGCCTCTCGATAGGACATTTTTCAAACTTTTCAAATCTGCGTATGCTTCGGCAAGTGCAATATGGATGAGACAAAATCCTGGATCTAGGATTACTGATTATGATATTGCTGCACTTGTAGCTTTATCCTTTACTAAAGCAGCTAGGCTCGAAATAGCCCAAAATGGATTTAAGTGCACTGGAATTTATTCTTTTAATTGTGAAATTTTCAGTGATATCGATTTTTTACCAGCTTTGATGACAAATATTACTCGGGAACTTATACCACTTTTCACAGAAAATAATCCCAATCAACCTTTTACCAGCCGTATCACACGCCTTCTGAACCAGCACTTTCAATCAGCACAGTCGATTTATTAAAACAATTATCACCTTTTCCTGATGCGTCCCCTTACGGAAATGAACTATTGGAAAGCCAATAATTACTATTGACTTACAATAGCGATTATTCATTCTCTAATAACGATTATGTAGCATCTAATGATTGGATTATTCGCAATAATCATGTCCTAATAGTTTTAAATGAGTGATTATTTATTTTATAATAAGATTATTTGCAATAATCATTCCCCAATAGTTCTTTTATGGAATGATTATTGATTTCATAATTAGGTTATTTGGAATAATCACTAGCACACTACTTTTAATAGTTATAATATAAATGATTATTAGTCGACTATTCACAATAAACCCAATAAGAACTAGATCGTTTTATACGTTTATTAAACGCAAGTATGGTATAAAACAGGTATAGGTATGTGGCAGATATGTATATAGGTAAAACAGTTTTTATACGTTAGTGCAATATACGTTTGTAATCGTTCTTATTACGTATATATAATACGGAACGTATTTTATAGGTTAAAAAATAGTTTATAAAATGCCAGAAATGTATTTACGATTATAACACGTATAAAAATACTATAAAATACTATCATATACTAATTAAACGTTTCTTAAATACGTTTATGATTTGTAAAAGTTGTCCCTTTAAATAACGTATCGAAAATAGGATTTAATATCCAGGTATGATATATTTTTTAAATATGTTAATAAAAGTTTAAGCGTAAATTATATTTATACGTTTTTATTGCAGCAATATTTAAACGAATAATAAACGTATTTTATACACATTCGGTATAGCTAATTAAAAGTTTATTAAAAACGTATATTATTTATGAAATGAAAAACATTTATAAATCATTTCATAAATACTAAATACGCTTAAAATCCAAGACATTCAATTATTAATAGTCATTTTACACGTAAAAACATATCACGGTGTTCTCAAAAATCAAGCGATTTGCTTTGGTTTTGAGTCTCAAACATAGACTTTGTACTATGTCTATGGTCTCAAAACTTTTTCGCGACGCCAGTCTTCGTGCCTTCGCGGCTTGCGCGGCTTCCACTAGGTGGCCATGCCGCAGGAGATTTTCTCGTGAGTCGAGTGCGGCCACAGGCATTATATCTAGGCGCCACCGTGACCGTCTTTCTAAATTGCACTTCAGTGAAACTTTTGTGAACTAATTGTTGTAACCTCGAGATAAATTTCGCTCTCGTTTTTTTCAAATGTGATGTGTATGTGGTTTGCTGTTCCACATAAAATTTTATATTTTTACATGTAAAAATAACAATTTGTATTGTTATTAAATCTTGTACATAAATGTTTAATTCAGATTTAATTTTTATTTAATCCTTTTAAACAAAAAAAAAAGAAATATTCTTTTGGACACTATAATTTATTATGTTTAATTATTGATTTATCAATACATATTTTATATGACTATACAGCAGTGATGGGAGATGGAAAGATATTCACTAAGAGGGGAATTTTTGTGCGCATGCGTGAGATGACGTAGATAGTAATTTTCAGTGACGGATTTGGGAGCAACATGGGGTACCTACAGGGAGCTCTGTCATGCGCAAGACCGCTTACTACTATGTTTACGAGTTTTCCCGCGTTTACGAGTTATACCGCGAGGCGCAAGATAGGGTAGGTTTAATTAGATTAAGTTTAGTGTTAAGTGCAAGTGATTACGTAAGTGGTTATAAAGTGCAGTGTATCAAGATGGATCACCAACAGCCATCGACGAGTGGAGAAGGGAAAAAGAAAGGGATACACAAGGTAATAACATTCCAAAGAGCATGGTTAGGTTTGGAAAATGTTAAGGATTGGCTCACCTCACATGAGGACGATAGAAAAGCTGTCTGCACGGCTTGTAATAAAGTTTTATCATACGGCAAAATAGATTTAATTAGACATTCCAAAACAAAAACGCATGTAAAAAATATAACTAAGATTTATAATGTCACCTCATCTGCTGTATTAACTGAGCATAATAATACATTTGTAGACCATGTTGATAAAGTTAAAAGAGCCGAAATCAAATTAGCTGCTTTTTACGCGACTCATAACATAGCTTTAGAAATAATTGATGACATGGTCCCTTTGATAAAAGATACTTTAACTGATTCACAGATAGCAAAAGATCTAAAACTATCACGAAAAAAATGTAGACAAATAATAAGCAATGTCTTAGGAAAACGCAAAATTGAAAGAACCGTTAATAAAAAAAAAAATCAAAATTTTTAATTTTAATCGACGAAAGCACAACTATCGCAAATAATAAGATGCTTTGTGTCTTAGTTCAATATTTTTCATTTGAAAGTGAAAAAGTTGTCACTGAATTATTAGAATTAATTTCTTTAGATCCTATAGATTGTTCCGCAGAAAAAGTATATTCTGCGTTTGAATATTGTATTAAAAGTAAAGAAATTCCAACATCAAATATTATAGGAATGGCTAGCGATAACGCTTCAGTTATGATAGGAAGTCGCGATTCTTTTATGACAAGATTAAAAAAAGAGGTCCCGGCCTTCATTGTATTAAAATGTATGTGCCATTCCTCAGTTCTTACCGCGAGTAAAGCTTGTTCAAAATTGCCGGATTCTTGTGATCATGTTTTACATGCAGTTGCTACATATTTTTCTGGTAGTGCCAACGATCAGCTGTTCTGTCTGATTTTTAAGCATTTTTTGGAATAGAAAAGCGTAAAATTTTAAAATTATCAGGTACAAGATGGCTCGTCTTACACAAATGTGTTGAGAGACTTTTCGATAATTGGAAAGCTTTAAAATATTATTTTAATCTTGAAAGTTTAGAAACTAAAAATAATTCTGTCATTTCCATTTCTAATATTTTAAATGATAAAGTTATCAAAGCCTATATGTTATTTTTAAAATATAGGTTAATTTTTTTCAACACATTTAGTGCATTATTTCAATCCAGAAAAATTTTAATTCATAAAATCTCTGAAAATAGTGAACAGTTAATAAAGCAGATAAGTCAAAATTTTTTATTACATAACGCTTTAGAAGATATTTCGAATAATTTATTAAATTCTAAAAATTGTGTACCGGTAGAATTTGTTTATGTTGGCCCAGACTGTAAAATTTATCTTAAAAATAAATGTTCAGAATTTATATTAGAAGTAAAGACAAAATGTTTAGATTTTTACATAACCGCTTTAGAAGACATGTTGCAACGATTATCGTTTAATAACAATATCCTACATAAACATAAGTTTTTAAATCCTGAAGTCGCTTTGCGCGATGAAAGTAGACTAATCGTTGCAGATTTAACAAATGTAGCAAAACATTTCGGCATATCTGACATTACGACCTTAACTTATGAATGGAGAATTTTACCTTCAGTATTTAAGGCGATGCTGGAGTGACGGCCGAACTCCGACGGTCCTGCGCCATCTACTAAGTGGAACTAAAAATGTCGATAATATCGATATTTTTAGATCCATTATCATTTGAGTTCTGCACTCATCCTTGTCTTTTCAACAAGCAAAACTGCCCAACTCAGTACCGTATATTTCGACAGGCACGCTCGGGCCGTTTTATAGGCGGATGAGTTTACGCGAAACAATTTTTTGTCCGACCTGTTGGGTTTCTGCTGTTGAATAAGGACGTAATGTGTTGGCAATATACATTGCACTTTGACACTACGCTATCTCTTTTCGCTGCATTTAACAAAAAGAGATTGACGTTAGTCAGACTAAATGTTTAGCACATTTATTGCCATTTCATTAGAAAATGATGTATATAATACATAATACTAAAATTATATTTTCATGTCAAACATGAATATGGCAATATTTTGTAGGCAATATGAAATGAATCCTTCATTCCCATCGCCCATTTTTATGAAACGCAAAAATTTTTCATAGTTTCTCTATTCTCGTTTGCTTATATTTGCCTATAAGATGGGCAAATACGAACTTAAAATAGTCCAGGATAAACGCCTCTGATAATTAATTAAAAATAGTCAGCCTACGGTAAATGCCTCTGATATCTAATTAATAATAGTCAGCACACGGCAAACGCCTCTGATATTTAATTAATAATAGTCAGCCCACGGTAAACGCCTCTGATATTTAATTAATAATAGTCAGCACACGATAAACGCCTCTGATAATTAATTAAAAATAATCAGCCCACGGTAAACGCCTCTGATATTTAATTAATAATAGTCAGCACACGATAAACGCCTCTGATAATTAATTAACCTTTCAAGACGGTATACATGTGTACCTGGTACACATGTGTACCTGGTACACATGTGTACCTGGAAAGAGTTGATAGTCACCTCACGATAAACGCCTCTGACAGTAAATGATTAATAAAAGTACAGCTTACCACTGTAAACAGTCTGTGATGACAGAAACCTTTTGACATTATATTGTCATTATAGGTATCCTACACCTCTGCATTATATCCTCTTCCCACACAACACATGGACGTCCCCGGACGTCCAATACATGTCCACAAAAGTCCTTGTAATGTCCTAGTATCTCGTACGTCCATAGGACGTTCCAAAGACGTCCGAAGGACATCCTGGTTTATCATAGCTGTAGTATGACGTTTGTAGGACATCCGCAGGACATATTTGGGATGATTCGTAATATTTAACATATTATGTATATTAAACATGTTTCCAACATACATAATAAATATACATTCGAAATCGCGTTGTTCTTTATATTAAATAAGACATTTTGAAGATGTTCTAAGGACATCCTTTAAATGTCTAGCAGATATTGGTGGTACGTTCCGAAAAGGTCCGCTATATACATATATGTCAACGAAGTTGAGTATTTTTATTATTATTATCATTATCATTATTATTATAACACAAGAATTTTATAAATTATAAAATTATAAAGATAATTTTTTGTGTTAAAAAATATTTAACAAAAGATATATTTAACCATATATAAACATAAACTACAAATTTTGATAATATGAGAAGCTTTAATATACAGTATATAGCTTTTTAATAAAATAAATTATTCGTTAATATTTAAAATTTCATTATATATAATATTTAAATTATGTAATATTTAATACCTATGTATAATACTATTACGATTAATTTAATATGCTATTTAATGGCTATTTTATTTGTGAGGAAAATCCTACTCAAAATATAAATAAATAATAACGTATATTATATCAAGTAAAATTTTTCTTGGAAAAAACGTTTTGGAACGTAAACTTAAAATATAAAGAAAGTAATTATACATCTAGCAGCAAGGTATATATATTTGATTTTCAGAATCATATCTGTTTACATGATTCTGTGAATCAAATACATGTATACATTAAAATTCGATTTAATTATAATTTATGAAATCCTGTAATTTCGGATTGAAATGAATTTTACAAGTGAGTGCTGGCACCACCGCTAGGCGGCCACGCCGCGAGAGATCTTCTCGTGAGTCGAATGCGGCCACGGGCGTTATATCTAGGCGCCACCGCGGCCGACTCCCCAGCTCATAACTTCAGTAAGACTTTTAGGAGCTGTTTGTTGTAACCTCGAGACGAATACTCACTCTCAGTCTTTTCAAATGTGACGTGTGTGTGGAACGCTGTTCCACATAAATTTTTATAATTTTTACATGTAAATAACAATTTGTATTGTTATTTAATCTTGTACAAAAATTAAATGTTTAATTCAAATTTAATCTTTTTTTAGTCTTTTTCAACGAAAAGGATACAAGAAATATTTTTTTGTAAATTAAACATTTATAACGTTTTATATTAATGTATTCTGTTTTAATAAATCTATCTGGGTTCCGATTTTATAATATTTTCAATCTGTCTTTACACCATATTTTCGGTGCAGAAATCTCGATTGATTCGGATTACTTTTTTTTTTAATCGGTTTTAATCGCACATTTTTGGCAGGGTTAATACTACTTTTACTAATAAATATCATTTTTTACTAAATAAAGTCCTAATCGCGCAATATAAATTAATGTCCAAACAACGTCCATAAAAGTCCTTTTTATGTCCTGCTGAGACGTCCTAATGACGTCCATTTGACGTCAGAAGGCGGTACATTGTACGTCCGAAGGACGTTTCCTAGACGTCTACAAGACACAATTGGTATGTCATCTGGACGTCAAGACATGTCCGACCGCGACGTCCATTGGACGTCTAAAGGACGTCCTTGTGTTGCGTGGGTTTTGGACAGGGACAGGTTAGGTTAGGTTGACGACATTTAAACACACACTAAAATGTTTATGTCAACTATAAACTTCACTGTAATTTTGCGCCTCACTTTCCTTTCCCTCCCTCCGATCTCCGCAGCGGTACCGAGACATGTACGTGCGCGCGTTTCTCCCGCGGCCACGCGCTCGTCTGGCCACGAAACATGTCGCGCTGACCGAATCGTCGCGCGCGCCGTGTCACGCCACGGCTCGTTTCGAAGATCATGCAATAGAACTAGTTTTTCCTCTTACTCCCTCCGCTCGCTCGCGCGCGATAATCTCGATGGCCCAAGCGCTCAAGAATTCTTTTCACTGTCGTATACATGTTATATATGTGTATATATAAGTGTGCAGAAAAATATAAAAATTTACATGTAATATTGTAAATTAAACATTATAGCAAATCATTTAATCTTTCAATAGCATATAAACAATTTTTATATTATAAAAAGTTTTTTTAATAATTTAAAAAAAAATCATGAATTTTATTAATTAATTAAAATTATATGACAAATCATAATAAAAATACGGAATTACTTTTATGTCGAAAACATAATTTTAATTCGATAGTTAATAATTTTAGTTTTTCAATATTATAATAGCCTCGGAATATATTATTGTTTTGTGCTATAGGAAAAGAAAATGGTGTGCCATGAAACATTTATATTTTTAATATAATTTATAATTTCATTACATTTTTAATACTAAAATAAAAAAAATTTTAAACTATAATAATAATTTAATATTTATAGTATTCATAACGCAATGTAATAATATTTATTAGTATTGTTCATTAATAACTCTTGTCCTGTAGACCATCTTTCGTCCTTTCATATGTAAAATGTGAAAATAATAATAAATATTACGTTTTATTATAACCACTATATATGTGTATCAATATACATATATACTTGTGTATACTATACATTATTATGTTCTGAACTCTCTGAAAACTAAAATAAAATTTACATTTTAATGTATTTACGTTAAAATTTTTTAAACATATTTTTTAAAGATAAATATTTTTTTAAAGATAAATATTTTTTTTAAACATAAATATTATGTACGCTAAAATTGCCTCTATTCATTAAACATTACAATTCACGGAGTCTTCACTCTCATTTATACTTTATATTTTACAGAACTTTTTATTTTTGGGACATTATATGGGTTAAAATTTTAATTAAGAGCTTTAGTAATAAAAGAAAGGTAGCCAATTCAACATTTTATGATTAGAAACTTAGTAATGTACAAAAATTTCCTCACAGGTAAGCACAGAGCGTTAGAATCACGACAATGTTCAGAATTACTCATATATGAAAGTTATCGTTCCCAGTTAAAAAAGTGAAATTTTAAACCAGAAAGGTCAGGGAAGAAACAACAGGTTTATCGGCGAGAACCCGCCACTAGAAAAAACTTTTAATTTATCTATTCGCCATTGGAGCTTTGTTTCATGAGTTATTCAGCTCTAAAGTCTGTTACGTTAAGCTTTGTGGGAAGTGAAAACTCATTATATATGAGAAAACACATCTAATCATGTTCAGATTATAAAAAAATCAATTACTGCATGAATATTAATCAAAAAATCCGTGTAGCATCGTAAAATAGAATAGTAATTTGTTTAACGAAGTAGAGCTTTCTAGCTATAAAATACTTTTTTTCAGAATTTCATTATCATCATTTTTTACAAAGTTTCACACTTGAAATATTTGTCTATTTTTCGGAATCAGAATAATATTTGATCAATTTTGTTGTTATGAAGTATATAATGATAATTATCTTATTTGCTATTTAATTTTTAATAATAATAATTTGTTTATTTAGGTAGTGTTATATTATTTTTTTAATATTACATACTATTTGGATTATATATATATATATATATATATATATATATATATATATATATATATATATATTTGTTATAGGATAATATTGGATATTGGATAATTGTTAGTCGGTCTTATTAATTTTGGTTATTGTCATACATATATAAGGTATATGATTCGTTATTCATTGAATTAATTATCAATTTGTAGTTTTATTGTACTTTTCAGTCAGTTCTGAGCCTTGGTTGTATGTTAATTCAATTTATATCTTGTCGCTACTACTGTCAATTCTACCATGACTACCACGAGTCTTTTTGAAGCTATTTTTCGTAATTTACTTTCCAATTGCCTGTATCTCGTTTTTCTTTCTAGTACTAGTACTAATAAAGCTTGCGTCAAAATCTGTATGACTTGGGAACACGTATCACTGAGAAAACTTGCTGTCTATTTTAGACTTTTTGACATTCGTCGGTCAAAAAATTATAATTGAACATTAACTTAATTTTCTAGAATTATATGGTTCTTGGTAACTCGACTATCGTTTTCACTTCTCGAATTAGTAGCAATGGTACTGGAATTAAAGTTTGTATGTTTTGGGAACACAACTGACTGAGAAATCTATTTGTTTTTGACACCTTTGACATCCATCGGTGACAAAATTGTGTGTGGTGTAAAGCTGATTTAAATGATTCTATAGCTTGTGGTCACTCCACTAGTGTTTTTATTCTACATTTATTAGTAATAAAGCTTATTTAAAATTCTGTGTGTGTTGGAAACACGGGTTATTGACAAAATTGAATGTCTATTTTAGCCATGTGATACTCGTCGATCATTAAATTGAAATTTCAATGTTTTATTAATTTTTTAATAATAATACGCTTTGTATCAGCTTGACTATCGTTTTCTTTTCTAGTCTAGTGGTAATTATGCCAGAATAAAAGTCTGTACACATTGGGAATGCTAATAGCTGAGAAATATGCCATAACATTAAAATTTCAATTTAGTGATCGACGAGTGTCACTTGTCTAAAATAGACAATCAATTTTCTCAACAACCCGTGTTCCCAACACATACAGAATTTAAAATAAGCTTTATTACCACTAAATATAGAATAAAAACACTAGTGGAGTGACCACAAGCTATAGAATCATTTAAATCAGCTTTACACCACATACAAATTTTGTCACCGATGGATGTCAAAGGTGTCAAAAACAAATAGATTTCTCAGTCAGTTGTATTCCCAAAACATACAAACTTTAATTTCAGTACCATTGCTACTAATTCGAGAAGAGAAAACGATAGTCGAGTTACCAAGAACCATATAATTCTAGAAAATTAAGTTAATGTTCAATTATAATTTTTTGACCGACGAATGTCAAAAAGTCTAAAATAGACAGCAAGTTTTCTCAGTGATACGTGTTCCCAAGTCATACAGATTTTGACGCAAGCTTTATTAGTACTAGTACTAGAAAGAAAAACGAGATACAGGCAATTGGAAAGTAAATTACGAAAAATAGCTTCAAAAAGACTCGTGGTAGTCATGGTAGAATTGACAGTAGTAGCGACAAGATATAAATTGAATTAACATACAACCAAGGCTCAGAACTGACTGAAAAGTACAATAAAACTACAAATTGATAATTAATTCAATGAATAACGAATCATATACCTTATATATGTATGACAATAACCAAAATTAATAAGACCGACTAACAATTATCCAATATCCAATATTATCCTATAACAAATATATATATATATATATATATATATATACATATATATATATATATATATACATATATATATAATCCAAATATGTAATATTAAGTATGTAATATTAAGAAAATAATATACCACTACATAAATAAACAAATTATTATTATTAAAAATTAAATAGCAAATAAGATAATTATCATTATACACTTCATAACAACAAAATTGATCAAACATTATTCTGATTCCGAAAAATAGACAAATATTTCAAGTGTGAAACTTTGTAAAAAATGATGATAATGAAATTCTGAAAAAAGCATTTTATAGCTAGAAAGCTCTACTTCGTTAAACAAATTACTATTTTATTTTACGATGCTACACGGATTTACATTTTTGAAAAAGACATTTTTTAAAAGGAAAGGAAGCAGGAAAGCGCGACACAGATATAGAGATTAAAATAAATAAAATATAAATTATTTGGATGATTATTTATATTAAAAGTATTTTAAAGATTTTAATTAGAAATTAAATGTATAATAAATTATGCTATACAAATATATATTTGTATAGCATTTATTTCAATTAACTATCAGTCAAAACCTTACACATTTTTATGTATCATATGAGAATAATTATTAATCATTTATATTATTAATTAGTCAAATCTCTACTTATTTTAAATTATTTTCATTTGGTATCTTTATTTATTAATTTTTAGTAACTAGTCATTTGAAAACACCTTTAAAATACTTCTTGAATAGTAAAAAATAACACAAATAAAATTTGCGCTAAACACGTTATGACATGTCTTTTTCAACATTTACCGTGCTTTTGAGGTAAATCCTAAGATTTACCAAGTGAATGGTAGTAAAAGTTCGAAATGAACGATGATTACAGAACTGTTCGGACTTTTACCATTAAGAGTTGGTAAATCTTAGGTTTTACTGGAAAATCTTAGGATTTACCGTAGTTCGGGCTTTTACAGTAACATATATAATTTGTAAATCATTTTTAAATATTTTATGCTAAGTACGTTATTATACTAAAATATTAGGAAGTTTAGAAATGCTTTTGTATTATCAATTAAATTAAAATTTCTCAAGAACACAAATGATATTAACATAAAACAAATGATATATTTGCCATGGAAATTTTCAATGAGTGTTTTAAGAACGTCAGAAAAAGTGTTAAATTTTTTAACTGTGTGTCCAATTTTAAGTTAATTTAATGTAGAAGAACATTTTTGAATTTCTGGTTTTTTTTAATATTACATTTTGCAAAAAAAAAAAATTTTGTCCCGAGGAATGCGCCTGGAACCTTCAGCATAGTAGTCAAGAATCATGACCGTCCAACCACAAAGGTCAATTTACAATTTTTCTTCCGTAATAGTACTATAGCTGCTAAAAATGTTGATCTTTTTCTCAAAACTGCTTGAACAAGTTCTATCGCAGTAAATGTATGAATAAATATTACAATTATATCAAATTTCATAAAATCGGTGACTAAAGACCGAGTTTCTTTCGTTAACGCAATACTGAAAAATTTTCGTCGCATGGTCGGAAAATCGAGATTGGAAAATATATATATATATATATATATATATGTATATATATATATATATATATATATATATATATATATGTATACAGGGTGAGTCATTTTAATATATGGACCAGAATATCTTCCAAATAACGGTATCTACAAAAAAATGGTTTAGATAAAAGTTGACCAGGACAGAGGGGGTCATTCAATTGTACCATTGGTTTTGACCTTGAGGTCAATTTTGAAGGTTATTTCTAGGTCACGATGGTTTTTTTAAATGAGACACCCTATTTTTGACTGCGGATTTTGAAAGAGCGGAAAATTTTACATCAAACTTGTCTTATAAAAAAATTGTTTTTGCGACCTTGGAAAGGTCAAAAATGAAGGTGAAATGCCTGAAAAACAATCTGGTGTACTTTTTCTGAAATGACGTGGTTTTCTGGGTAACACAAATGTGCATAATGCTTAAACATTACTACTTGCAACTTTCGGCCGGATTCTTCGACGCACGCCTATTGCTCCCCTCCCACCGCTCGCGCCTTAGCAACGGCGCCGCCGGACGGCGTAACGCACGGTCCTGAGACGATGTATCGCGCTCCTTAGTTACGCCGTCCGGCGGCGCCGTTGCTAAGGCGCGAGCGGTGGGAGGGGAGCAATAGGCGTGCGTCGAAGAATCCGGCCGAAAGTTGCAAGTAGCCGACAACACTGCGATACCTAATGCTAATAATCAACGATTGAAAGAAACTAAACAATTACGTTTGATTTAAGATTTATAATTATTGTTATAATAGAGTTTTATTCCTTTTCTTTCTTACTCACTTCTGCATAATTGAAAAATTTACCATTTAAAGTTGCTTAAATTTAAAAATTCCAAACATACATACAGGGTATGTAGGTAATTACATTCACAAGTTACCTTTCCAGAATGGCTGATTATAGTCCTAATGAGATTGTTGATATGATATTAGTTTTAGGGGAGTGTCATAGCAATTACAATGTAGCATCAAGGCTTTATGCTCAATGTTTTCCTGAAAGGCGACATCCAACTGATATGACAATACTGATGGACAATAGCTTAGTCCAAAGAGCTCGCAATGGACATCTTGTTCGTCAACGTCAACATCATGAATATGAGGAAAATGATGCGCGAGCTGTAACTATTTTAGCAATACTTCACCTTAATCCTCATGTTAGTACTCGAGAGATTGAAAGGGAAATAGGTATACCACAAAGAACTGTTGTTAGAATTTTAAGAGCTCTAAATTATCACCTTTTCCACATCACTTTTACGCAGGCTTTACAGCCTAATCATCATCTGATGCGTATTGCTTTTTGCCAGTGGGCTTTACAAATGTTACACGATGATCCTAATTTTTTTAGGTATGTACTTTTCTCAGATGAGGCTAAATTTTATAGTGACGGACAACTTAATAGACACAATTGCCATTATTGGTCAGATGTTAATCCCCACTGGTATAGGCCAATAGATCATCAAAATCGATGGAGTATTATAGTGTGGTGCGGCATTGTAAATGGTTATTTGATTGGACCTTATTTTTTTGAAGAGAGCGTTGATAGACACAGTTACTTATCGTTGCTAAGAGATCACTTACCAGGCTTATTAGAAGATGTTGACTTAGCAACAAGAGCAAGAATGTGGCTTCAACAAGATGGTGCTGCACCGCATTATGCACTCATTGTGCGTGCCTTTTTAAATGCCAGTTACAATGACAGATGGATTGGACGAAGGGGTGAATGGCCTCCTTGCTCACCAGATTTGACGTCGCCTGATTTCTTTTTATGGGGATACTTGAAAAATGTTGTTTTTGCTGAACGACTAACCACAAGAGATGATTTTATGGACTGCGTTCGTAGAGCTTGTGCAGCCATTCCTAGAGCTACCCTGCTTAGAACTGTGGATAGTTTTCAAAACAGATTGCAGTTATGCCTCGAAGCCAACGGAGGTAATTTTGAACAATTACTCCGTGAGTAATGTATTTAAATTACAGTGTCAGTGAGAGACGAGGGGACTCACAATAATCAAGCACCCCGACGTGAGAGGCAAGGGGACTCACGATAATCAAGCACCCCGACGTGAGAGGCAAGGGGACTAACGATAATCAAGCACCCTAAAGGAAACAGAACTTACTACGTCCACGTCGTTGTTTCCGGGTAACGCTAAAAGTAAGATGAAAGTGCTTTTGACCTTGATATGACCTTGATATGACCTTCAAAAGGTCAGGTCAAAAAACTAAAAAATCCCTATGCTCATGTAAAAAGTGCCATTGTTTAAGAGACCATTGTCAAGAAACAGGTTCTGCGGTCAAAAATAGGGTTTACTAATCAAAAACTGCGTTATGAGCCTCAAACAACTTTGAAAATTGACCTCAAGGTCAAGCTAGTCAAAGTGATTAACACTTTTACAATTCATTGACTTTATTTAAGCATTATGCACATTTGTGTTACCCAGAAAACCACGTCATTTCAGAAAAAGTACACCAGATCGTTTTTCAGGCATTTCACCTTCATTTTTGACCTTTCCAAGGTCGCAAAAACAATTTTTTCATAAGACAAGTTTGATGTAAAATTTTCCGCTCTTTCGAAATCCGCAGTCAAAAATAGGGTGTCCCATTTAAAAAAAACCATCGTGACCTTGAAATAACCTTCAAAATTAACCTCAAGGTCAAAACCAATGGTACAATTGAATGACCCCCTCTGTCCTGGTCAACTTTTATCTAAACCATTTTTTTGTAGATACCGTTATTTGGAAGATATTTGGATCCATAGACTAAAATGACTCACCTTGTACATAAGTGAGAAACATAGAATAGTAACACGTCGCGCGCGCGCGCGCGTCGCAACTCGGTTCCGCAAGACGAAAATCTGAAATCGTTTCACTAAGCTATGCAGTGTTGCCGGCTTGTCCTCATTACAGGACAAGCCGGCAACACTGCAGAGAAAGCGAGAACACTTGAGACAGAAGAGGATAGTCGAGAAGGAGAGAAACCGCTTCGGAGAAAGGAGACAGAAGAGCTCCCCAAGCATCTTTCTCGCTTGACGCTGGATTGAGAGAGAAAGCATTATACGACGTGATCGTACAAGCAACGGCGCGCCGTTGAGTCGGAGAAGACTCTTCTGTTTCCTTCTCTCTCAAGCGTTCCCTTTCTCTCTCCAACTATCCTCTAACGTTTCGAGCTGTCTGCTTTTCTCTCGTTACAGTTGTAGATACATAATTTCCGATCTCGATTTACCGACCATGCGACGAAAATTTTTCAGTATTGCGTTAACGAGAGGAACTCGGTTACTAGTCATTGATTTTATAAAATTTGATTTGATTGTAATATTCATTCATACATTTACTGCGATAGAACCCGTTGTTCAAGCATTTTTGAGAAAAAAATTAAATACTTTTAGCAGCTGTAGCACCGTTATGGAAGAAGAATCGTAAATTGACCTTTGTGGTTGGACGGTCATGATTCTTGACTACTATGCTAAGGTTCCAGGTTCGATTCCTCGGGTCAAAAAAATTTTTTTTTGTAAAATGTATTAAAAAAAAACCAGAAATTCAAAAATGCTTTTCTACAATAAAATTAACTTAAAATTGGACACAAAATATATGTAAAAATTATTAAACTTTTGTTGACGTTTTTAAAACATTGTAAATTTTCATGGCAAATCTATTTTTTATGTTCTTGAGAAATTTTAATTGAATTGATAGTAGAAGAGCATTTTTAAATTTCCTAATATTTTTGTATAATAACGTATAATTCATAAAAGTATACCAAAATAAAATTTTTTCGAAAGTCTATCTGCAAAAGAATGATTTATTTTCTTATTTTAGTATTATATTTTCAACGTTCTTTTCTGGCAACAAAACATGATTTCGAGCATTCATATATACATACATGTGTGTGTGTGTGTGTGTGTGTGTGCGTGTGTGTGTGTGTGTGCGCGCGTGTGCGCGTGTGCGCGTGTGCGTGTGTGTGTGTGTGTGTAAACAAATATTCAAAGCATTTACATAGATTATAAAATGTGATTGCTTTTATTATGATACATTTTATAATCTAAGTGAATATCAATTTGAATATTTCTCTTAAAAAGAATTTAAAGTTTGCATCAAATTATTGAGAATTGCAAGTTGAAAATTAGAATTTGACCAGTCAGATAATTTGAATTTTGCGTTTTGTTTTGACTGGTTGGATTCTAATTTTCAACTCGCAATTCTCTATCTGTAATGCGTAATCTGATACAGACTTTATAGCTGTTATATATTTTTATTATGATTTTACGATCAACGGCATTGTTACGCTAGATGCAAAAATTTTTCTCAGGGCACTAAAAAAGTTTTACGAGCCTGAGTAAGGTCGATAAATTAGGTCGTTGTAATGATCCAGCGATACGCTTCGCTGCAAATTCGATTACAGCGCCGCCGTCGAAATATCGAGCAACTAAACTAGTGCTCTTCGCACCAACATCACGATAAAATTACATAAACAATTTTTATACACTTATATCTTTTATACTAGAGCTTCTAGGATCATTCTGCAAGCGCCGTATTATTCTTTGATTTAATTCACACTTCGCTAGCTACTTATTTTATACATACAATGTCTACAATTTTTATATGAGCACATGTTGTCACGAGTCTGCTGCAGAAACCGGCAATGATATTATAATTTTTTAATCAACTTTCGTTTTTCGTATTAAATTATAGCTAGCGAACTGTGTTTTTTGTCACTACTTTAATTGTGTAAAAGGATTTTGCGATGTGTTAAGCCAATTAAGAGTTATCTGTGCACAAAAATAAGCACGTATAGAGACCGGTCCAGCATCGCCTTAATAACGCGGATAAAATATTTTTGGCCAATTTAGAAATTGACAAAATGTGGAAAACTATTTTTGAGAAAAAAAATTTTAACGATGAACCTTTATTTCAAAATTTAAAACAATTAGTATATGCCGCTTTGTCACTTCCACATTCTAATGCCGAAGCAGAGAGAATATTTTCTATTGTCACTGATGTGAAAAATAAAAAGAGAAATCGCATTAATGCTGTAACGTTAAATTCAATTTGCAAAATAAGATCCTATTTTCAAGCTCATAATTTAGATTGCCGCAGTTTCGAAGTAGATTCTAGACACTTGGAACTGCATAATGCTAAAAATATTTATGAATAAGTATTAAAATCAATATGTTATAATAAAATTTTCTCTTTTATCTTTATTATATTTTTTAAAGTTACAATAGATTATATTATATATGTTATATACATAGAACTAAAAATTATTTTTTAATACCTCAGTTGTATCGTGTTTTGCCATTGCTTTCCACGTTTTGGAGCATCGGTACTTTCTCTTTTTATTTCTTACGAAATCATTTGCACAAAATTTTAAGAATTGCTGTCACACCAAATTAATGTTTATTAATACTTTTATAATCATATGGCAAAATTATGTTTCTTTTTATGTTGTCTGCCAAATACCCTTTTTTATTTTTATTTTAATAATACTTCTTTTATTTTGCTTTGTGTGACAGCATGTATGCAATATTTATCAAAATTATGTTATTTTGTTTATTAACTTCATGCATATTTTGTTGTTTAATCACTGTCTGTGATATGACATGAAGAAATTATATGTATAAGTGTCTCTTTTAATCACTGTCTGTGATATAGTATAAGTGCTTTTTTTTTAATCACTATTTGTGATAGAACATGGAAAAGTACATGCATAAGTGCCTTATTTTTTTGGTATTACAATCATAAGAGCTTTATTTTTATTTTGTTTTGCTTTTTTTGTTTTAATTTTATGCAACATTTTTAAAAGCGCAATGTGGCGCGCAACACACACACACACACACACACACACACACACACACACACACTTACACACGGAATTTTGTCGTGTAGTATGAGGAGGTATTTTTAGTAGGTAGGCAATGAATGGTAGAATCTTTTGCGATGTACCCTCATTGAATCCCACACACCCTGAAGTACGGGCTTCAGGGCGTCTGGGAGTCCCTTTTGGAGTGAGGATCGGAAGATTATCGCTTCTAAAGGGACCTTGCGAAGATTTTTTCCTCCTCCGTAAAAAAAAAAATTGTTGTAATATATTTGTATTATGTATTCGTATTTATACATGTTATTTTTTTTAAGCAACATTTTATTTAAATAAAAAAATTTAATAAAAACTTTTTCTACAATTTACTTAATATTTCTTCCTTTTACCAATATAAAGGCCCTTATAGTACCACTAAAACTGTACGTCGATGAGGGTATGTAGCATTGCTCGAATGCGTGTGCGCGAAAAAGATCTTTCCATTTCCCATCACTGCTATACAGGGTGATTCAGAATAACCCATTGTCCTTCAAGGGATGTATTCTTGGTCAAATTCTAAGACGATTTTTCTTTTGGCAAAAATTTGGCAGATGCTTAGATTTTAAAATATAAGTCGGTTAGGTTAGCGTATCACGAGTCAAATACAGATGGTTCAAGGGCGGCGCACTCGCCGTTACGCGCCTATGTCACCTAGCTGATACAACACACGAGTTTCTCCTTCTTCCCCTCCCCCCCCTCTCTCACTCTCTCTCTCTCTCTCTCTCTCTCTCTCTCTCTCTCTCTCTCTCTCTCTCTCTCTCTCTCTCTTTCACGTCACAATGCTAGCTTTAACTTAAAAATGTAATTACTTTTTGTCTTGATTTTACTGATTTTGATAAGAAAAGTGCTAGAAAATTCTTTGTACAGTCAAAGAATCAAATAAAGAATTATACAAAATTTACAAAAATATTTACATCTCGAGTTTTTAAAAACAGTAGTATTTTTCTTGTCACGCACGCACGCACGCACGCACGTACGCACGCACGCACGCACGCACGCTCGCGCGCAGACAGAGAGAGAGAGAGAGAGAGAGAGAGAGAGAGAGCATGCTTGCGTGAACAAGTTTGGGCAGATTTCTATATTATTTTGTGCAGCGATCAATTAGTTGCCTCCATAAAGAGACAGACCAAAGTTTTCTTGATATTTTCGTAAATTTTCACTAACACAATACACAATTTATTCACTTGATCAATAAAACTTGAGCAACTAATTAGCGATCACTTTGAGTAACGGTCACTGCAAATAATTATTAGTGTGTGAAAATATGTAGCTCGATGAAACACATGTTTATGCGCGACGAACAGATAATACGTGTTTACTCAGTAATAGGAAAGAGTCGACTGATTTTATTGGTTATGTTATGATCAAATGTGAATGCGTGATTGATCGAACATAAGTTAGAACGCGGTAATTTAAAAGTGAAATATTAATTAACATTGTTTTAAATAATGAAATTTATTGAAAAATATTACAATTTTAAGTTTTTTTTATTATTCATTAAAAATTGCTTCAATATTTCAAAAAAATATTTTTCTACTTATTTTATTAAAACTATTATTTTATATCAAGAGGTTCTAATAATTTGTTAAATCAAAAAATTGTTCCTCAAAATAAATCATTTGATTGCCCTAAAAATGGCAGATTAATTCTCTTGAAAGAGCTTTCTTCATAACAAATCCTCTTTGTTGAAAACTTTGTTCTGTCTTATTGTGGAGGCAACTAATTGATCGTTGTACAGAATAATACGTAAGTAAATATGCCCAAACTTGTTCACTCAAGCACGCGCGCTCACTCGCTCTCTCTCTCTTTCTCTCTCTGTGACAAAAAAAGTGCTATTCTTTCTAAAAACTCGAGATGTAAATACTTTTGTAGATTTCATGTAATTCTTTGTTTGATTCTTTGACTGTACAAAGAATTTCTTGGCGTTTCTCTTATCAAAATTATTAAAATCAAGACGTAAAATAATTACATTTTTAAGTTAAAAATAGCATTGTAATGTGACAGAGAGAGAGAGAGAGAGAAAGGAGAGAGTGTGAGGACTCTTGTGTGTTGTATCAGCTGAACGCAGAAGGCGCCTCACAACACACTCGCGCGTAACGGTGAATGCGCCGCCCCTGCGTACTATCTGTATTTGACCCACGATACGCTAACTTAATCAACTTATATTTCAAAATCTAAGCGCCTACCAAATTTTTGCCAAAGGAAAAATCGTCTCAGAATTTGACCAGGAATACGTCCCTTGAAAGACAACCGGTTATTCTAAATCACCCTGTATAAATCGTAGTAACTATTGGGCTCAAATAATTTTTCAATAGTTTTGTGTAATAGTTCGTCCCAATAATCCGCGAAAAAACTATGACAAATAGTCCAATAGTTTTATTAATAGCTTTACTAATTACAATAGTCCATTTCCGTAAGGATCTAAAAAGCGTTTTATAACCCGCTCTTAAAAAACGCAAAAAAATGAAATTTTAATATCTCCACACAAGGATTCTGCAGCAAAAAATAAAGCCCTAAAGGAAAGGACTAAAGAAAAAAAGCTAAACAAGAAAAAAAAATTCAAACAGTTTCTCGTCAAGATCGTGATAAAGATACAGAATGTATCATATGTGGGGAAACTTTTGAAGAAAACTGGATTCAATGCCATAAATGCAAAGATTGGGCTCATGAATCTTGCGTTGACATTGATCCATCAAATATTTATTATTATTGTGATGTTTGCAAAGCCAAAACACGCTTAGACCATCATTAATAAATATGTCCGAAGTTACCCGCCGTCTTTCTCATTGTCAAAATTAGAGACTAACATTATCGTATTGTTACTATTTTAATTATTAAAAGATGTTTATATTTTTTTTATTGAAATGATTGAAGAGGTCCTAAAGTTAGTATTAAGTGTGAAAATAAATGTTAAAATCTGTTATATGTATATTTTTTATATATTTTATTTAAATGTTCGGGGCTACCCGAACTTCCCCTATATGATCACTTTATAACGTTACATGTAGCTATTAAAATATTGTGTTCTGCAGACAAACAAGATTTATATAATTATTGTCAAGAATTGCTAGAACATTTTGTTACATCATTTGCATTAATTTATGGTACTCACAACGTGTCTCATAATGTACATGGTCTTATCCATCTTGTGCAAGATGTAAAAAAGTTTAGTCTACTAGATAATTTTAGTGCATTTAAATATAAAAATTTTTTACAAACATTGAAAAAACTGTTAAAAAAGTATGACAAACCATTACAACAAATTGTTCGAAAATATGTTAAGTATGAAAAAAATAAAGACTCAAATAAATCAAAGAAACTTACAATAGAAGAAAATCAAAACTTTATATTAGACATGAGATCTACTCATACATCTAATCCATTAATACATCGTTGCTGCAATCCACAATATAAAATACTAAAAAAGACGAATATAACATTACGTACAGATGTAACAGCAGATAACTGTTGCGCATTAGTCGATGGAACTATTGTATTAATAAAAAACATTGCATACAACCAAGATCTTAATGTGAATGTGATTATTATCGGTCAAAAATTTTTACGTAAAGAAGATTTTTATAACATTCCATGTCCGTCATCATTATTAAAAATATTTACTGTACATACTTTAAGTGAATTACAAATATGGATATTAGAAAATATTCACACTAAATATGTCAAATTACCATTATCAGAAGATAAACATGTAGTATTTCCACTGTTACACTGAAAGATGATCAATCAACAACTAAAAATCAGCGGTCAATTTTTTCACCAATAAAAACATTTATAGTAAATTAACTAATTGATGATTGAGCATATTCGCAGAATTTGATTAATACACCGAAAAAATTGTATTCTTGAAATATGTACTTAATATGTCCTCTTAACAGATATAAGAATATTTCCTCTTAAATTAAGAATATATTCTTAATTTGCAAAGATGATCGTCGCCGTCATATGCGCGCTGTGCGTGCATCACGTTTTCGATGATACGCATTTGTTCACGCCGCGCTGGATCGCGCTCGCACACACGGCAGACGCAGTCTCTTTTTATATTAAGAATATGCTTTTTAGAGGTTTTTCCTCTTAAATTAAGAAAATCCTCTTGGCGCGTATTTTAGAGGAAAACATACTATAGTTAAGTGGGATATTCTTAAGTTAAGAATACAATTTTTTCGGTGTATTAATTCTGAAAATGAAGAAATTTTCAAAAAATTAGACAGTATAGAAGAGCTATTATGTAACTATGAGAAAATTTAGTAATATTATATAAAACATAAAAGGTGACATAAAAGTAAGTGAAGATATTTATAACTTGTATAATAATGTATGGTAGAAAGATTTGTAACGTAATTATAGTATTTTCGCTTATAGACTAATATATCAAAGCAAACTGTGAGAATAAAAACAATTATTTAATAAATAAAAAATGTATAGAGATACAAATATACAAAAAATTGGTCCTTCAATGAATAGTAGTGCAGGTGTGTGTACCCCGGAAGTATTCTGCACGTATTCCCGGGGCCACCAGTAGTCCATAAGGACCAAGGCAGAATACTCGGAGGGGTTTTAGTGGGTATGCTTCCGCCGAATTTCATCGACGAAAGTGAATCCCACATAACTCGGGCTCTCTCAGGCTCGGGTGTACGTAACATATTTCCCCTTCGTAGAAGTAGAAAAAAAGGTGTGTGCGTGCGCGTGTATGTGTGTGTACACATACATATATACATATACATATGAGAGTCTGAGTTTTAATAATATCAGTTCTGTAAATAAAAATAAGAAATGAAAATATGGATATTTAATTAAAAATATTTTTATAAAGATATAATGGCTATATGAAGCATTAAAAAAACGATAGCTTACTTTTTTAAATATGTGTACAAGTTAATAAGTCGACAATTAGTACAATGTAATTGTTGACCGTGTATTTTTATTTTGCAGATATACCAATAATAAGCTTGTTATCATTTGTTTTATATTTTATGATTATACAATAGTGACTGCAATTTTATTTCAATATTTCATTTTAACGTCTAATATTAACTTTTTTATTTTTTGTTGACAGTATATGACAGATTTTAATTTTATTGGATATATTTAATCTGAAAATCTTTAAAGCTGCTTTTGTTGATACATGTAAGTATTAAATTGAATTATTTTGTAATATACATTTATATTTTATAGTGAACATATATATATTTATAATTATTTTATAATTCAGGCATTATTGGCACCAGCTCCCAATATCTGAGAATTTTATAGCAATGCACACACAAATCAAGCATCATATTGCGTCAACAATCCAGAACACGGGCTTTTCACGCTACTCGGGATAGTCTGGATCAGTCTGGATCCTTCTGATACGCGGCCAACAATTCCGGCAAATCTCACAATAAGACCCGGTTGCATCAACATTATTTTGGTTTTAGGTGCCGTCACATGCAGCGTAACATGTACCGACCAATGATATCGTTTTACTGGAATATTAGCTTCCGCCTAAAGGTGCGATTTCACGTAAATATAATATCCAGATATTTACTCCCACTCTACCGAAATTATGGAGATTTATGGGGAATTATAAGAAATTATGGGAAATTTTGGTAGAGTAGAGGTAAATATCTGGATAGCTACGTAAAATCGCACCTTAATACTTTTAAAACGATATCAATTACTACGTTTACACGGTTTACTTTACGCTTAAGTTTACAATATCGATATCATACTACTGGCCAATCATAAGTATCTCTCTAAAGAATGGAAAGACTCTGAAAGGCTAGTTTTATAATACCGATGTAATTTCGGCGTAAAACGGGTCGTGTAAACGTGGTCATTGATCAATGCAAGTTACGCTTACACAAGTAAAGCCTGTTGAACAATAGCAGTAAACACAAGACCGTAAGGTTGTAAGGTTGTAAGGTTGAAAATTTTTCATTTGCTTACGAGCTTTTGAAACCACGCCTTACAAACCTTTGTGTTTATGCTATTATAGAACAGGCTTTACGCAGCATACTCGTATGATAGCACTCTTAAGCGAGACTTGGGCCAGTATTCATATAGTCAATTCTTATTTCAAAACTATCTTAAGTAGTGTTTCAAGATGCTAATACAGCTCTGTGATTTGTTGATAACATCTTAAGACGGTTCTAAATATAAAACCCGACTATGAATAAGGATGAAAAGACTATGGTCAGAATTTATAATCAATTCTTACATTTAAGACTGTCTTAAGTACCATCTTGAGACGTTATCAATCAATCACAGAGTCGTATTAGCATCTTAAGACATTACTTAAGACGGTCTTGAAATAAGACTTGACTATAAGTACAGGCTTATTATTAGCCGGTTCCATAATACTGATGTTGTAATTTCGACGTAAATTAGACTGTGGTAACAGACGCATATTTATATCTCACTTAAAATCAAAGTAACGGTGCAATCGGGCTTTAATTAATGCTTTTAAATATAAACATATCAACAGATTAATGTATGTTATAGGTACTGTACGAATTTATTTCCCTGAAACAACTGAACTGGCTATTTCAATATACCTACTAAATCCTGGTTAAGATATGCAACTGAATGTGATACAAAAAACAAAAGGACGTTTTTCTTATTTCTCCATAAATAAAACTTTATATAATTTTATTAATAAAGTTTACAAATACATAATAACGTAATTGTAAAAATTTAATTAGTATAAATTCTTCTAGCCTGATTAAAACAAATGTGAAACAAGATGATCAGGCAGAGACTTCTTCGGATTAAATTTAATAGTTTTTTATAACGTTTTTTATATAGATTCTATTTGATGTTTAATTTATATATTTATTCACATATTCAGTTAAAAATGTAATGGCTACGTTTAATGTGAGAAAATAATTTTGTAACCGTTGCAAAATACGACTAATAATTGCTCTTACTTTTTGTCTGAATGTATAATCATTTATATTAAAGAAATTTACAACAATTACAAAGCTGTTTTTTCCACTAAACGATGCCAATTTTTGATAATGTATGAGTAGCGGCTCTAACTTCAAATTTTTATATATTTGAAATTGTGAAATTAACATTTATTATATAATAAAGAAATTTTTCTATTTTTATTCATAACGGATTAAATGCGTGATGAATTATTTAAAAACAATGTATAATTTTAAGTTGATTTTTATGATTCAGAGTAGTTGTCATATGTGTTATAAGCCTGTTTTTTATTGTTGAAGTATAATGCACACTTTGTGTTAAAAATAATATTTAGATATATGTTTGAAATTTGATGCGAGAGAGAAAGAAAACAAGAAAAAAAAGCTAGTGCAATCCAATACAGCAATAAAAAACAAATCCTACATATACTTAATTATAATTCTGATACAATACAAACATTTTCCTTTTATTATAATAATTTTATATGTTTAAGTATGATTTATGATAAAAACTTTTTTAAATTATTCTTTATATACATACTTGCATATTATATATTCTGGATTAACTCTCCGTAGGCAATCTTGGTTTTTTTTGTTTGAAGCAAAATTTTTAATCTCAAATTCTTTGCTTAAATTCAAATTTTTATTAAATAAAAGTTTTAACAAGGAGTTAGTTTGATAATGTAGGAATGTGACAAAGTATTATAACCCAGAAAACATTTTGCGGGTAAACGTCCAGCAAATCACGCGCAAAAGGGATTCCTACAACGCAAGCAAAACCTTATCCAACTGCGTCGTCATAGCGCTAGTAAAACACTAGCACACTTTGCGCGCGATCTCAATAAGCGATACCCTGCTAAAAATGTGCTATTAAAACCGATTTAAAAAAAGGTAATTCGAATCGATCGGGATTTCTGCACCGAAAATACGGTATTAAGATCGATTGAAAAATAAGATCCGAACTCAGATTTATTAAAACAGAATACATTATTGTAAACGTAATAAATGTTTAGTTTACAAAAAAAAATATTTCTTATATTCTTTTTGTTAAAACAGATTTAAAAAAAGATTAAATTTAAATTAAACATTTAATTTATGTACAAAATTAAATAACAATACAAATTGTTATATACATGTAAAAATATAAAATTTTACGTGGAACAACGTTTCACACACACGCCATGTTTCAAAAGAATGAGAGCGAGTATTCGTCTCGAGGTTATAAAAAACAGCTCCTAAAAGTGTCACTAAAGTATTAGCTGACAAATCGGCGGCGGTGGTACCTAGATATAACGCCTGTGGCCGCGCTCAACTCACGAGAAAATCTCCTGCGACGTGGCCGCCTAGCGGTGGCGTTAGCACTCACTTGTTAAATCCATTTCAATCTGAAATTACAGAATTTCAACTTGCGGGCAAAACTCACGCAAACCGCGTACACAATTTACAGGCATAAGACGCGCAAACTTTGCGCGCAAAAAAAGTTATCTGGATGCAAGCAACTTACGAGCAAATATAATTATCCGATACACCAGCAAATCACATGCAAAATGGTATCCATTTGCATGGGATATGCTGGTGTATCGGACTATACATGAGCTTAACCAACTTGCGGACAAAACTCACGCAAACTGCGTGCACAGTTTACATGCATAAGACGCGCAAACTTTGCGCGCAAAAATGTTATCTGGGGAGCAAACGACTAACACATCGTTCAATAAGTCCCGAGACTAACAACGAAAACAACATTTTTTTTTCAAAAATCATTTTTATTCATCAATATAATCTCCTTTTAGAGTGATACAATCTTTCCAACGCCTCTCCAACTTTTCTATACCATGTTTATAGAAGGATTTATCCTTTGCTTCAAAATAGGCTTCAGTTTCGGCAATGACCTCCTCATTCGAGCCAAATTTTTTTCCCTGGAGCATTTTTTTGAGATCAGCAAAGAGCCAGTAGTCGCTGGGGGCTAAATCTGGCGAATACGGAGGGTGGGGAAGCAAATCAAAGCCCAACTCGTTGAATTTTACCATTGTTTTCATGGACTTGTGGCATGGTGCATTGTCTTGATGAAAAAGGATTTTTTTCTTCTTCATGTGCGGTCGTTTTGCTGCGATCTCCTCCTTCAAACGTACCAACAAGTCAATATAATAATCACTGTTGATCGATTTACCTTTTTCCAGGTAATCAATGAAAATCACGCCATGTGTATCCCAAAAAACAGACGCCATGACTTTGCCAGCAGACTGCTGCGTTTTTGGACGCTTTGGGCGACTTTCGCCAGCCGCGCGCCACTCAGATGATTGCCGATGCGACTCCGGAGTGAAATGATGAATCCATGTTTCATCCATGGTTACGTATCGACGCAGGAAATCCTTTTTATTGCGAGTAAATAGCGATAAACAGCTCTCTGAATCGTCGATTCGTTGCTGTTTTTGTTCCATTGAAAGCAATCGCGGCACCCACTTGGAAAAAACCTTTTTCAGGCTCAATTTTTTATGAAGGATTGTAAATACGCTTCCAGATGATATCTGTGTCATTTCTGCAATGTCACGGACCTTCACTTTGCGATTGTTCATTACGATTTTTAACACTTCACTCACATTTTCCGGTACAACGGTTTCCAATGGCCTACCCGAACGTTCCGCATCGTTTGTGTCCGTACGACCACGTTTAAACTCAGCATACCAACGACAAATACATTAATCATAGATACATTACAAATTACATTGCCTAAGTTTCTATCTTTATTGAGGAAAGCGGCTTCCGCTTTTGCTTATGATTTTGCCGTCAATGATGCCAGAAACAACTGTGCGCAATCGGCGAGAAACAATTTTCCTCTTCTGTTTTATAATTATTCTATTTTTATAATAACTTAAGTTATTATATTATATTACACCTTGTAATCCCAATGAGCAAAACGATATTTTTATATTTTAAAAAACAATTTTCGCAAAAAAAATTCCATTCTTAGGAATTTTTTTCGGAAATTTCCAAGCGGTCACCCATCCAAGTCGCGACTTCGCTGAACGTTGCTTTGTGATCGCTGCAAACTGATCCCTCGTGATGACCTGTGAACACTTTATGCTGGTATGTGTATATAACTAGTAGATCAGATCAATATACTTTATTGAAAAAATGAAATATGTATAATTAAAGCATATTATTTATATAAACATGTATAAAATTATAGTTCTCATAAATGTGGAATAGTATCTAGAATAACTTTTGTTATTTGTTTAAATAAAAATAGAAAATATATGTTAATATAATAAAATATATTGTATATATAATTATAATTAAATTAAATACAAAATATTTTTATTAAAAAACATTAAAAAAATATGGTCTGCTCATTAGGATGTTTCGAGGTTTCTTCATTCATGAACCTATTTCGTCTATAATTTCATATGATTATATATCGGCACAGTATAAAAAAGAATAAAAAAAACTGCGCAAAGATAATGTAACGATATCACTAGTTATTTTGTTTGTTTGTCGCGTATGTATCATCACATGTACATGTACATTAAATACACAGTACCATTGTATTCTAATTATAAGAAAAATATATGTGGCAGTAAAAACAAAAAATCATTAAATCATTAACATATAATATATATTATTAAAACAAAATAAATTTTTTTATATTTACTATAAGTGAACAAAATATTTATAAAAATGTTAACAAAATATTACTACAAATATTTTTTTATTTATTATAAATATTTATATTAATATTTTTGTAAATATTTATTCTTTATTTACCATAAATATTTTTAAAAATATTTAATAAATATTTTAACAATACATTGGATAAATATTTTTATAATCTTTTTCTGTCAAGTATATAAAATATATATATGAAATATTTCTATAATATTTCTATAATATTTATAAAAAAAATTATGATAAATATTTATAAATATTTATCATAAATGTTGTGTGCTATCTGGGTATAGCATACATATTTCATTGAAATATATTAAAATACATAAATATATAATTTTTATCAATTATGATGTTAACACACATTTCTTTATATCTGGAGGAAATATTATAATAAAGAATTGTCGAAAACTATTTATAACAAGTTATTGGAAATTTTATACTAATAAGTTTTGTACACTATGGTCCTTCAGTTGCTCTAGAAACAGCTTCCTTTCTATTGCCTTTAGATAGTCTTATACAAAAGGATTTGCGGCTGCGATATAACAACGTGACTGCAACCAAAGGGAAACTTGTAATTAGCAAATATTTCTTCTTTTGTGCAAAGAATGCATTGCTATCTGGGAATGTCCTAAGTTTGTTCCATTATTATCCCGGGACATTCGGGACGAATTCAGGATCATCCAGAGGACGCCTTGTGCTATTAGGGACTATATAACTCAACGAGAAATGATCTATCGAATCAATATCAAAATGATTTTGCCATCAAATTGATGTCAATTTGATGTCAATTTGACATCGATTCCATTATCATTTTATTATAGTTTCTGCAGCGCCCTTTTTTTCTATGCACCCAATAACGGAAAGCTAAACATCTAAATAATTTAAAGCATGTGACCATGTAAATAAGTTTTTCTATACATATAATTAAATACAATAATAATGATTTAATTTTCTGTTTTATATATAATTAAATTTTAAATTTCAATTACCGGTAAAGTATTTTTATGTAAAGATATATATAATTGTATATAAAATATGTTCATATATGTTTTCTTATTATTTGGTTATTTAGAATAATTTTAAAAATCTAATTTAAAAAAATTACATTCTTATTTAAAATAATATAAATAATACTTTTAAAAATTAATTTTTAACTTAATTTAATCTTTTTTAATGCAATTTTTAATTATTTTATTTTTTTATTCAATTTTTAAATTTTATTAAACTTGAATTTTTTAGCGGTATTAATTAATTACTAAACCTATCAAAGATTGTAAATGTTGTTGATCTCTGATTGACATCGATGATCGACGTCAAATTGTTAGAAAAATCGACGTCCAATTGACGTCGATGTCTCGACTTGGAAACGTTTCAGACGCCATCGACGTCAAATTGATGTCGATTTGACCTATATTTCTCCCTGGGCAGAGGTGCGTTTAGATTCTTCACTCTTCCAAAGTCACCAATAACTCCGCCCACTTCTGGTCCACCCTACTCACACCAGAGAGAAAACTGAGAGAGGACATGGCGAGCCTGAGGTCTTTCCGTCCACTGGCGCCTCTATGTGCACAAAACGTGCACATGAACTACGTAGCCAATGTGCATGATTCCCGTCGTTATGTGCACGATTTTGCGGTTCCGTTTCGTGCTACGTGGTAATGTCGACAATTTTGTGGTTCTCTTCCGTGGTACATGAAAGAGCGAGAAGACACATTAGTTAGGTAAAGACGGACGATCAATCTCTGTCCGTCCTTTGTCTCGCCATCGGCTAGAGAGAGAGAGAAACATTCGCGGTTGTAACACGGAGCGAGCCGAGCGAGCGACGATGTTGTCTCTGCGAATACTCTCCTCTCCTCACCCCCTCTCAGCCATCTCGTTTTCCACGTTACATTTTCAGCCGTAAAATTCTGAAAGAGGATTTCGGGCGACTTCTGGCAGGGACGTAGAGAGACCGGAAAGCGCCAACTCTTTATAAATGTTTTTATATTTTGTTATAATGGCATATGCGCGCATATGTATAATTTAGAAATAATACGCGCGTATTTAATATTGTACAAAAAATAATAATAAGAAACAAATTAAAACAAAATACAGCAACGAAACAAAAAATATGCGAAGAATAAGAGCACAAGAGAAAATAAAAGTAATATAATAATAAAGTTATAAAGTGAAAAATATATATAGAACAAAAAATACCAAATAAAAAAGAAAGAGAGAGAAAGAGAGAGAGAGAAATATTCGCAGTAATAAGGCAATAAATAATTGTACTTAAATTAAGTTATAAGTTATAAATTTAATTTTATTAATATATTAACAGCAGTTGAAATAAAAGTTGCATCCGCCTGTCCGTTGCGCTTGCCATCTTTCCTCACTGCTGAAAGTTGGGTCGTAGCTAAACAAAAATTAATAAATTATTTTAAAATAATTTGTAACGTTACGCCTTTCCGCCGCCGAACGCAACGCGTAAGACCAAACACGCGCGCGCGTTCAGCTAAGCATGCCGCGATCACGCGCTACCATGCGTGCCGCGCGCCGCGCTCGGCAAGCGTCCCTACTCCGGCCGGCCCCACCACGCGCGCTGACTAGTACATACGACCGCGCGGACTGCTATATAAGCCGGCAGCGAGCAGCCGAAATGAGATCACTCCGAGCCACCGATCTCAAACCTACTCCGCTCCTGCGCCGGGTATTCTCGACGCTCCTTAGCTTGGGCATTCTCAAGCACTTCCCCGGAACGGGCATTCTCGTTCTAACTTTCTCGCGACGGGAATACTCGTCGGTCCTAACGGCTGGGAATACTCGGCCAATCCCATCCTCCGTTCCGCGACGGGAATACTCGTCGTTTCCGCGGCTGGGTATTCTCGGCCAACAGGAACCGTCCATCCCGCAATTCCGTTCTCGGGGATTCTCGAGACCCGCACCACCGTCGGGGATGCCCGACACCGTTCTAAGGCTCATTCCGCAAACCTGTTCCCTACGGAGTGACAACACTCCGCAGGGAGAGACCGCTTAGGTCTCTACCGTCGACCGCACTCGCGTATCGCGGAACCGTTCGCTGCACCGAGTACTACCGATTCCGCGTATCGCGACTGTCCGCCGCGCGGGCCAATAACGGCCCGTTTAACTGTACGATAAGTTAGCCGCTTCGCGGCCCTCCGATCATTACTTCCGAGCGCTTGGCGCACAATTCCTGTCCGTTCGTTCCGGAGCTTCTGGAATCCACTCCGTTTAAATAGTAAGTACGCCGCGAATACATCGTGACCGTTCTCTTAGTTTCACGCGGGCCGACGACCGCGCAATTAAGCACTCCCGTGCCGTACTACTAATCGCGGAGTTCCTAAGATACGTACTCCTAAGTGTTTTAGATATTAAGTGTACCGCGAATATATTGTGACCGATCTCTTGATGTCACGCGGGCCGACGACCGCGCAATTAAGTGCCGCAATACTATTCGAGTAGTTCAGTATTACCCGATAACAATATCGGATCTGTATCATTTCATTTCTGTACTAAAGCATAGCCAAATATATTTAACCTCTTTCGTTTTCACTACCAAACCACGGCGTTATCATTGAATACGAACCCGGACACCCGGCGAGCACATCCGAGCATCCTATCCTGAACCTAAAATCCCGTAACCGACACCGAGAAAGTACCAGCGATACAAATTTAATTTTCAGCTTCAATTTTTAACTTTCGTTATTTTTGAAACATATATTTTAATTTATGAACTTTTTATAAATTTAAAATGTATGTATGTAAACAAAATATTTATAAGAGAAAAAAATACATTCCCACATATAGAACAATATTTCTTTGTTATTTCATATAGACTTAATTTACAAATAAGATATTAAATTTATTTGATGATTTTTATTATAATTATTTGGAATTGTAACTTTAAAAATTTACGATTTTCAAATTTAACATGAATATTTTTCAAAATTAACTATTAATTTAACTTAATACCTAGTTTTTTTTTAACTTAATTTTAAATTATTAACTTTAATTTAAAAAAATATATTTACCGAACTCTGCCTCCTCTTCTCCATCCTCCTCTCGACTCTCCTTTCCACCCTCCTCTCATCCATCCTCCTCTCGACTCTTCTCTCCACCCTCCTCTCATCCATCCTCCTCTCGACTCTCCTCTCCACCCTCCTCTCATCCATCCTCCTCTCGACTCTCCTCTCCACCCTCCTCTCCATCCTCCTCTCGACTCTCCTCTCCACCCTCCTCTCCATCCTCCTCTCGATACTTCTTTCCACCCTCCTGTCCATCCTCCTCCCCACTTATATCCACGTGGTTTTCCATATCTAAATCAAACAGAAAAAAAAAATATATTATATATCTTAATGTGTAAAACATCAAAGAGCTGCTATAATATGCCGAAAAATATTATATTACTACTAATTATAAAAGCATGTACTTACATCACGTTTCTTTCTTTCAGCAAACGTCCTCCTCTCTTTTTCTTTTTGTTTTTTTTTCTCTTCTTCCTCCTCTTCCTCCTCCTCTATCTCTTCCTCTGTCTCTTCCCCTTTCTCTATCACGTTCTCATCTATCTCTATTCCTCTCATTCCCTCCTGTATTTCTTTATCTAACTCGGCATCTAAATCTCTTTCCGTCTTCTTTATTTTTTTTCCTTGTGTCTTGCGTCCTGACCTGTAAATAATTGTACATTTTATTAATAAATCTGTAAATATATATAATTTATTATATTACGTTATCAGATAATATGCCTTATAAAATGTTAGAGCGTGTTTTTGTCAGTCTAGCTTTAGTATTCATTACACGAAAGGATATAATGACAAAAACACGCGCCTAACATCTTTAGAAGCGCAATTGGATATTTCTTTAAAATAATCTGGCAAGGATTGTGTGTGACTCAATACTTGCCAGATTATTTTAAAGAAAATGTATGTTTTTACTTACATTTTTTCGGCACGTTCCGCTGAGCACGATTATCAGTTGCTACTTAACGAATTAGTGACCAGTGATTGAATGATTCCTCGCGGTCGCGCTGGCGTGTCTCGGATGCTGCTACCGTTTGTCAACTGTTGACGGCAGACAGTCGTGATGCGGGGGGGGGGGGCGGAGGGGGAGTGGGTGGAGACGCACCAAAGAAAAGTTGCGGGTCTGTAGAATATAAATTATAAGATTACAATTTTTTAATATTTATTACAAAGAAATATAATATTAACAAAAATAAAAAAACAATTTTAGTAAATATTTGTATCAATTAAACATTTAATATATTCTTTTCGAAAAATATGATTTATATATTTTATATTTATTAACATGCAATTAAAATTAAAAGATTTGTAATTAATTCATAGACAATTTTATATTGTATTGATTTTTTATATATACTGAAAATAAATATTGGAAAATTGAATAATTGAAAGAGACTATAATATATATTTTACAAAGACTTTAGAAAGCTTTTATACAAACACGCATATGCACACGTATGCACGCACACACGTATTATATATAGTTTTAATATTTCCGATATAATGGCTTTAATATGCAATATTTTATAAATTTTTTAACCATTTAAAAATGAACCAAAAAATTAGCGTAAATAATTAACACATTTAACTTTTAAAAATACTTACTTGTATATACTTCCTTATAGCAATTCTATCTTCTGCTTTGAGTCATGTCAAGCAGTGAAACATAAAAAAAACATTCTGCGTTATACGCAGTAAATTGTTAAAAAATATATTCAGCGTTTTACGCAGCAAAATGTTAAAAATGATTATTGTTCTATATGCAGTAAATTGTTAAACAAATCTTTTCTGCGTCTTTTTAGACAGTGAAATATAAGCAAATATTCTGCGCTATGCGCAGTAAATTGCTAAAAAATTTATTCTACGTTTTACGCAGTGAAATGTAATAAAATATTCTGCGCTATGCGCAGTAAATTGTTAAATAAAGTATTCTGCGTTTTACGCAGTGAAATGTAATAAATATTCTGCGCTATGCGCAGTAAATTGTTAAATAAAGTATTCTGCGTTTTACGCAGTGAAATGTAATAGATATTCTGCGCTATGCGCAGTAAATTGTTAAATAAAGTATTCTGTGTTTTACGCAGTTTAATATATAAAAAATATTGTACCCTGCACACAGTTAATTATAATAAAATACACGATATGTATTCTACATTTTATATTTCACAAAGAATATATTTCAACATGTTTGAAGATAAATATATATTATTTTTTAATATTCTTAGTTGCCCAGTTTTTGAAGTATCTTATACTTGTCATTTCTTCTGCTTCTTATTTGCTTTTCGTCAGTTTTTTTATGCCTTATTTTATTTTATATACTTCGTTTTCTCTTTTATTATAGAATAGTGCTCGATGATGCAAGATGGCTGTGTTTTAATTTTCTTATCACAATTTTATTTTTAATTCCATTTTTTTTATTTATTTTGTAAAATTTTTACTTTTCGATGTTTACTGCTGCTTTTGCTACTTTTGCTGCTTTTGCTGCTTTTGTCTTTGCGATTGTTATATCTTGTAGTAGCATATAATTTAACACTTATCAGAAATTTCAATGCTTGCAATCGATGACTATAACACGCATTGTTTTTATCAAACCATTTTGGATATTTTTCATTGGTTAAATTAACACATTCGTTAGATATCTTATCTAAAATGTGTGTACATGCCCAGTAATGTTTCCAAACACGATTAAATGCTTTTAGTTGTATCTCGATTATATTGTCGAAAAGAGTTGTTGGCCTTATTAACTTCGTAACAATAGGAGCATCTTCTTCTATATTTGGATATTCGCGATATTCGATGTACTTTTCATTTTCTGTCACATCGTCCATTGGCGTTTTCAGCATAATGTCGCGACAATTGGGGCATTTTGTTTTTGCATTATTTCTTCGTGCTACGTATCCAGCAAAAAATGCAATAGCATTTTGATCATAAAGCGTTGTTGAACATGTATCGTCAGAATCTTTTACAATATCATATTTTTCTATAATTTCTGTATCTTGTATAAGTAATTCATGTTCAGGTTCAATATCATGTTGAACAGTAATATGATTTTTATTTAATGCATTCTCTATCGTTTTTACAAGTTGACTCGGTGGATTAATAAGAGTTTCAGCTTCTGGGCATTAAACATTGCCTTTATTGCTTGTTTGCATATATCCTGTTGCTAATATATGTCTAAAATTGAGTCTTATCATTCTTGCTGTGGGATTGGCATTACATCCACCGCGCTGTCTAAATGTGGCAAATAAATGTTCGACGGAATCTTGATTACACAGTCCTGTAGCAAGTTCGAAAGTTTCATATTGCTCTTTTATTTCTTTATATGTTTCAAGAATTGCTGTTATCGTTAAAGTAAGACCCTTTAAGCAAGGAATTTGTGAAATTTTATCCGGTGACAAAGACCATCTTGAGCACCATTGAACAAAATTTTTTAATAAAATTTCAATGTCTGGATTTTCTGAAGACAATGGTCGTTTTCCACCAAATTTCATATTCAGACTATAAGAATTGCAAGCATCAATTACTTTATTCATGTACTCTGTAAAGTTAGCTGTTGCTTCCCAAGTATCTGTTCGTAACTGTTTACTATATCCTGCTAATAATATTGCAGCTGCAAATCTGTGACTTAATAATTGAAAAACTTTTTTTACATTCATCGCCTCGAAAGTATTGGGACGAATATGTGCTGGTGTTATATGTGATAATAAATTTGAACCTCCTTGTGCAGCGTTATCAATAGCGTACGTTATTTCATAATCGTCATACGATGCTATAATTTTTCCATCATGGTACAAATATTTATGTTTTCTTAACAAGCTTGCCAATCTTTTTATTAAATGCGAAAAATCAAATGTCGCGAAATATTTTTTTCCATTATGCATAAAATATATCTGATCTGAGTTCACACCAAGTTGAGTAAAAGCGCTTTGATTTGATGGTCCTTGATCGCATGTTACGAGTCGTACATCAGCACCCGTTTTATTTAATCTATCTAAGCATTCTTTCATTAAAATCACTATTTCTTCTGCTTTCAAACATTTTCCTGGAACAAAATATGCTAGAGGCTGACGCCACGGACGACGTGCATTTATACTATCCACGCTGAATACAAATATGCATTTTGCTCTTTCGTTTCTTCTTCCTAAAGGCCCAAGATCTACGAGTCCTTCTATTTGATCCAGACTGAATGAGTATTCTTCATATGTTTTTATGTACATTTCATCCCATTTTAAAGCACAAACTCTTTCTTCTGCAGGCAACCGTGACATTTTTTCTTGCAATTTGCTGAATATGCATTCACAAAATCCTGGTATTATATTCAATTCTTCGTGCCATCTTCTAATAGTTCGTTCTGCAGGAAAATTGCAACCTGTTTTTCGCAAACGACGCAATGCAGACGTCGAATAATAAAAAAGCTGTTTCGAAAGAGTTTTTTCTTCTGTATATGCCGTATGTGGAATATGGAGTTGTAAGTTTATCATTGCTTTGGCAATGGGATGCAAATTTTGTTCATTGATTAAATTTTGTATCTTCTTTTTGTTATTCTTTTTACTAAATTTTTTATTAGGTACTTGACGACGTAATAAACGTAATCTTAATCTTCTTATAGTCTGACGCAGATGAATATTTTCACGCCTTAAATTTTTAATTATCTTTCCTGCACTTTCTTCTTCAATATTTTCATATCTTTCAGATTCTAAATGCATCCATTCTGTTATATCTTCTTCTTCTAATGCATTGTCAAAATTTAATTTTGCTGGACGATAAGTTCGTCTGAATCGATCTAATGATCGATTATCAATTTTATCATTGTAATCGATGTCAAATGATGTTCCTGCAATTGCATTATCATTAGTACTTTCTACTATTTCCATATCTATTATTTGGTTTTGTTCTTGTTCTCTTTGCTTGTCTTCTATTTGTACAACTTCATTACATTTTTCTGTTAAGTTTATTACATCATTACAGCGAATTGGCAATGCATCGCGTTTTAATGCTTTTTTATTTTCTCCCTTAAAAGAATTTGCACTAAAATGATCTGCACACAAACCTGCACGACGAACTGAACTGGCAGTCCATTTTTCTAATTTAATATTCCCTGAAATAGAGTAATAAAATACGGTAAACAAATAGTAAATATTTTAAAGATTCCGGTAAATCTTAACTATCCTAACTATTCAACGAATTTTAAGCAGCGTGTTGCTTCCACGTCGCGCGTACAAGTCTGCTCACAGCGTGCAGCGTGTTGCTTTCACGCCGCGCGCACAAGTCCGCTCGCGGCGTGTTGCTTTCGCACCGCGCGTACAAGTCAACGGTAACGTTTTCATTATTAACAGGATTTCACCGCGTACACTTATATTTTTTAACTGTATAATTACACTCGACATTAAAATTAAAGCAGAGCTATTAACGTTCTATTTTTTTTTGGTTTACTCTTTATGTCATTCCATCAAGGCAACAGAAAGGTAGAAAACGCTTTGGATTGTGAGTCGGATTTTTGACAAGCCTGACTTAAAACAATTATATAATCATCAAATAAGTTTAATATCTTTGTAAAATAACTTTATATGAAATAACAAAAAAATAATTTTATGTGGGAATTTATTTTTAATTTTTTTTACATAAATTTATAATTTTTGTTACATAAATTTGTAACTTAGTTAAAAAGAGTCAATAAATAAAAATTGATGTGTTTAAAAATAATTAGTCAAAGTTCCAAATTAAATCATTTAAAATTAAATGCGTAAAAAATTAATTTTTAAAGTAATTATACTACCTAATCCTCAAATTTCTATATTTATGTAAAAAACGTTTTATAAAATTAACTTATTTATTAATTTACATTAATTCTATCTGAACATAATTTTTGATTAAGTCAGTTTTTTCTTGCTGTGTAACTTTAATTTTAACATATTTATATTCAAAAAAATCAAAATGAAGTTAGGCTTGTATTAGTGAATAACAATAAAGATAAATAATTTTATTTATTTATTTATTTCGTAATTAATTTACTCGAGTTTTATAATTTAAGATAAATAGTTTAATTAAATTATTTATTCCTGTTTTATAATTTAGGATATTATAGAAGTTTCTCAAAGTATTATTTTTCGAAATAAATCCTGTCGTTAAAGGCCTAATTATTTACCTTTATTGTAATCTAAATTCATTTGATAAATCATTAACTTTAATGAAATATAATTATAAAGACCCCAAGTAGCACATATACATTTCAAAAACGTTTTATGAATGTTTTTCCGAAACGTTTTACTACCGATTTTTAGAAACGTTTTTCATGCGTTAAAATGTCCACTCAGAAAAACGTTAACGAAACGTTTCTTTTCCGATAAAATAACGTTTAAAAAATCATTATAGAAACGTGTTTTTTACGGATAAAGAAATTTTAAAATTTCTTCTTTTTTAGAATTTCTAATTAATTTTCAAAAACAGTTTTCTTAATGTTAAATAAAATAGAAATGTTATTTAAAGTAAAAAAAATCGAGAATCCTTTTAACACTTTGTGTTAACACACGTATATCGAGTCAATATATGTTATTGAAAAAATAAAATATATAATTAAAGCATATTATTTATATAAACATATATAAAATTATACTCTTTTACGACTACGACTTGAATGAGTGACTACTCGAAAATTTCCACAAAGAATTCTTGAGAAAGATTCTCGATTCTTTTTATTTTAAAAAACATTTCTATTTTATTTAATGTTACGAAAACTGTTTGTTACAGTATTACTTTTTTACAAATATTTACAGAAGAAACGTAAAAAATACGTTTCTTAAACTGATGATTTCAAAAACGTTTCTGTTTAAACGTTTTTTAATGGTTCTTTATGGTTATGAAACTATGGATACGTTTTAAAAACGTATTTGAAACCATTATGCGCTACGTGGGACATTTTAAGTTACCTAACCCTGTATTCGAAGAAACATTTCCTATTTATAAGAACGATTTTATCTCTTAAAATATGCATAACTCACCACTGTTGCGTATCCATATTTTCTGTCGTGCATCTTCCTTTGTTGAAAATCTAAATAGATGTGAACCTGTAGTAAATCGGCCGTTATGACAGTTTTTATAAGCACAAATATCGTAAACCGTTTCCATAATTCACTGGTTACTAATACTTTATTTAAAAATACACTTTTTTGAATTAATCAAACACTAAATAAACTAAAGATAGAAATTGAGGAATTCAATAAAAAATATAAAACTTTTCAAGAAGTATTGTAAAATTAAAATTGTATTGCTATATAATATACTATATGCACGATAGGTAAGAACGATTATTCTCTCGCAAAACGAAAAATGTGAAAGAAAGCTGCACTGTAACATGTATGTACACGGGCAGACTTTCTGTTGCACACTGACAACTGACAATGAACGTAGCATATAATCAGTTCTCAATGTTTACTGAGATGCGCGTTATTCATTTGTTTCGCTGGAGATGTGTTTTACAGAACTAGTCTCTCTCAGGATAACATATGAAATGTCCCTTTGCAAAGAGGCATTTTTGTTCCTCTCTTAAAATTTTACTTTTATAATCATTCATAAACAAGATTAAAGTATCTGATTTATAAAAGATTGATAATATAAAATTTGTAAGGTCAATTTAGTCGACATATGCTTTTGTACGTACTAAGAGATTGTAATCATATATTGTGAAATAAAATATTCGATCCGACTAAAAGTTTCAAGTTTTGCAGTACGATTTTCTTTATAAGCGTAAGATACAAGCAAATTGACCAACTGCGGCCGTTTATTAGAAAAGCATATACCTAATAATAAACAATTGCGTTTAACCAATAGTTTATTACTTTTCTATTAAAGTAAAGATTGTAGATAAGGAGCTAGTGCTATAATCAAGTGATTTATATAAAACTTGTAAAGCATTCAGGATGTTTACTTTTTTTTAATGACACAGTTTCATAAAAATATTTGAAAAAAATTCACTATCCAAAAATTTTATTAAAATATGGAGAAAATGCCATTGTGTTATTATAGCTATTGAAATATCTGGTAGTCAATGCTTCAATATTTTACATTGCATCATTGCATACAATTTTATTATTTACTTTTTTGCAAAATTTGGTTTATATATATGTTATAAAAAATTACTGAGAAGTATTAACATTTAATTTTTACGTAAATCCGCTTGCAAGATAAAAAAAGTAATAATGCTCAGGTATCTATATTATTGTATTAAAATTTTTTTATTGTTATTAATGCATAATACTTATTATTGTACGATATAAAAAGTAGGCGATTCTGGCCTTTCCACGTCCCTGCCAGAAATTGTCTGAAATCCTTCTCTTCCTGAATTTTGCGGAGAACACAAAATGGGCAAGAAATAATTTAAATTTATAAATCCGTATGATTTTTACTGTTGTGACACTTTTAAGTAAAAATTGCATTCCAATTTGAAAAAAAAAAAATTGTTTATCGAGGCTCGAACTAACGATCTTGTGAGTGCAAGTCGAAGACGTTACCGCTGGGTCTTTTAATGAAACATCTTACAAAATTTATTCATATATCACTTGAGATTTTCTCTATAACGTTTGAGAAGTACGCTTTTTCGCTTTGCTCAATAACATCTATTACCGATATTTTGAATTGAAATTAGATATCTAATTTTCACATCACATCAAGCTTGTAAGAGGATAAAAATGATAGGGTATCCATATATTCTATTAATCTTTATTACATTATTATTATTTTTGTACAATATTAAATACGCGCGTTTTATTTCTAAATTATACATATGCGCGCATATGCCATTATAACAAAATATAAAAACATTTATAAAGAGTGGGCGCTTTCCGGTCTCTCTACGTCCCTGCCAGAAGTCGCCCGAAATCCTTTTTCAGAATTTTACGGCTGAAAATGTAACGTGGAAAACGAGATGGCTGAGAGGGGGTGAGGAGAGGAGGGTATTCGCAGAGACAACATTGTCGCTCGCTCGGCTCGCTCCGTGTTACAACCGCGAATGTTTCTCTCTCTCTCTCTAGCCGATGGCGAGACAAAGGACGGACAGAGATTGATCGTCCGTCTTTACCTAACTAATGTGTCTTCTCGCTCTTTCATGTACCACGGAAGAGAACCACAAAATTGTCGACATTACCACGTAGCACGAAACGGAACCGCAAAATCGTGCACATAACGACGGGAATCATGCACATTGGCTACGTAGTTCATGTGCACGTTTTGTGCACATAGAGGCGCCAGTGGACGGAAAGACCTCAGGCTCGCCATGTCCTCTCTCAGTTTTCTCTCTGCTCACACCCGCCGCGCCGGGTGGGGAATCTGAACGCAGCCCTGGGTACGCAGCCCCACTATGTGGTACATAATGTAAGTAAAATGAACGAACTTGACTCACCTGTTATTACCAGTTCGTTGTCATAACAACGTGTCTGTCAACATTAAAATCCGTCATTAGTCAGTAACGCTAGCAGTTGTGAATAAGAAGGTTGTAAGCATTCTGTTTAAAAAACTTCTTTTGATTCAATAAATTTTAGATGAAAATCTCTGTTTTATTGTAAATTAGTTTCAATATATTTTGTATAAAAGTGTAACATATCGTATACTTTCACGTATAAAAGTAAGTAATTTCAATGTCTTTCAATAAACGTTTCTACGATAATTTAACGTTAATTTAAGAAATAAGAATGTAGTTTGGCTGTTTTATTTCTCATTTACCTAATTTTCCACCAGTCAGGAAAGTCGAAAAATCATGAAAATAAAATTTTGCAATGTTAGGAAGTAACGCGTTACCGTTACAACTATTATTTTTTAGTAATAAATAAATAACGGTGTTACATTTCAAAATTTGTAACAGTAACGAGTTACATTTTGTCGGTTATGATAATGATTTGAATAGCTTTTAGCATTACTTTATTAAGGTACTGTATTAATGCCGTGAAGAGATCATCTTAATGATGATTCTATAAAACATCTACTTCTTTAAAAATTAATAAATCTTTTTGGTAAAGTTCGGTAAGAAAAATATTGTTTTAAGTTATATCTGGTTTATCTAGCATTAATAATTTGTGTATTATTTTGCTGTTTCAATAATAATAAAATGTACATTTTAACAAATCTTGGCGTTTGTACTGAAAGTTTTGTTAAATATGAAATGTTGTCATAGTATGTACTAAGATTCTCATAATTTATTTAATTAAATTTATTTTTCTTTATTAGACTTTTTATTTGTTTTTTTTTATTAATAAAATATAAATAAATTCCAATAATGTTATTTTAATAGATAATATTAATTACATTCTTTGTGGAAGTGATATCAATGCCTAACGTGTATTTCCACACATAATAATAATTAAAAAGTAGTGCAAATATGTGGCTGTATAACGTTTTTTGTAATAAATGTAATATATGAGTTAAACAATTTTTGATTTATTTGAGCAGTGGTAAAGATAATATTTCTAAAAAAATTATCTGTGATTGTGATATATTGGATACAAATATGTATATCATTTACATATATAGTAGACAGAATTCAATATACTATATTTATATTTATCAAAAAGAGCAAATACCTTTGTAAGCCGACAGTTGTTTTCGTTTAAACTAAATGATTTAAATATTTTATCAAACAGAAACAACAGACGTTTCGATTTGTAATTGAGTCCTCTTTAATACAATTAAAATTTTACAAGACTATTTATAATATCTAAACATTTGATAAAATGAAACAGAACTATCAGAAAATGATGTATAACGCTCGAAAGTCAGATAGCTTGCAAACACCCGCATACTGCACGTATTTATTTTTATCACAAAAATTTGTATATAATATTATATTAATGTAAAGAGAAGTAACGAAAATAGTTACGATTCATTAATTTTTGAATAACGATAACGGCAACGAATTAGTCTTTTCAATAAATAACGAATAACGATAACAAATTACTTTTCAGAGAAAAGAACGATAACGAATTACTTTTATAAAATAACTTTACTAACCCTGGAATTTTGTTACTAAATATAATTTGTAACGTTCTGTCACAATTTATTACTTTGAAACAGATTTTAAATATAAATCTTGTTAAGACTGACTTTTGTATGCTTGCATTTTATTTATGAGAATAAATATACAGTACAACATTTTCTCCTTTGAGTTTTCTGTAACTTTGTAAATTTGTGTAATTGCGCGTATAGAATATATTTTGAAAAGGTTTACAGTTTACATTCTGTTTTTCTTTTTAAATTTTAATTTTGAAGTATGTATTTTGATGTTAACCCTTAAACACACCAATTTCGTAAAATACGTAAACATATTTTAGGGTCTGGGAGACTTTTTCAACTTTAAGAAATTATAATTTTGATTCCAATCAACATTTTTCAATAATCTTTTTTCACATAAAAGTTCAGAATCTCAGAAATATGATTGCATAATCGGCATTACCGAAAAATGATTTATTGTTAAATTATAAAAAAAAAAACAATTAAGCAAAAATTAGAAATTGTTCAAAAATTCACTTTTTCTTTAAAAAATCATATTTATTTCTGCAACAAAAAAACCTTTAAGGACTTTCAAATACGGTGTTTTAAATCTAAAGAGCCATACTTTCAAAAAAAAATTATGTATTGTCATTCCTCATAAAAAGTATAATTATATTAGGAGTATAAATAAGTTTCCGCATTTTTTTATCAAAAATTGGGCATTTATTATGAAAGAACGGTATCTAATATTTTATTCGAAGTATTGTCCATCGCTAGCCACTACTATTTTCCATCTTTCTGGCAGCATACGGATACCGCGTCGGAAGAATGCTTCATCTTTTGAAGCTATCCACAAATCGACTCAATTTTTTGTATCTTCATATGATGTGAACTGTTGCTCAGACAGTCCATGCGCCATCGATCGAAACAGGTAGTAATCAGAAGGAGAAATGTCTGGTGAATACGGCGGGTGGGGTAAAACTTCCCAATTAAGTGTTTCCAGGTAGGTTTTGACCGGCGCCGCAACATGTGGATGAGCATTATCATGCAGAAGAATAACTTTGTCGTGTCTGGAGTAGTAGTGGGCACGTTTTTCCTTGAGTACTCGGCTCAATCTCATCAATTGTGTTCGGTAGAGAGCCCCAGTAATGGTTTCATTCGGTTTGAGTAACTCATAATACACGACACCAAGCTGATCCCACCAAATACACAACATGAGTTTTTTTCCATGAATGTTCGGCTTGGCTGTCGATATTGAAACATGGCCAGGTGGTTTCCATGATTTCTTCTTCTTTGGGTTATAGTAGTGGATCCATTTTTCATCACCAGTAACTATACGATGCAAAAAACCCTTTCGTTTATGCCTGGCAAGCAGCATTTCATATGTGAAAAATCGGCGTTCAACATTTCTCGGCTTCAGTTCATAAGGAATCCAGTTTCCTTGTTTTTGAATCATTCCCAATGATTTTAAGCGATGTGAAATTGCTGGTTGAGTCACTCCTAATGTAAGTGCAAGTTCTTCTTGCGTTTGGCACAAATTTTCATCTAATAATGTTTCCAAGTGTACAAAGACAGCGTCTTCGTACACTTTCGGCCTTCCGCTACGTTCTTTGTCTTCGACGTCAAATTCATCGTTCTTAAACTTCTGAAACCACTCACGGCAACTTCTCTCACTTAAGGCAGCCTCACTATATGCTTCTACAAGCAATCGATGCGCCTCAACTGCAGATTTCTTCAAATTAAAGAACTAAAACAAAAGCTTCCGCAAATGACGCTTATTCGGCTCAAAACTCGACATTTTCACACGAAAAAAGATATATGATGCTGATACAAAATTGCTAATATTTTAAGGTTATGTTGTTGCTAGATGTCCAACCTTACGATATAACGTTTTACAACAGACAATTTCAACCATAACATACTAGTGGCGCCATTTTTTGTGAAACGGCGGAAACTTATTTATACTCCTATAACAAGGAAAATATGAGGTATTTTTGGGTGTCTAAAAATCCACTTTCTTTTTTAAATCATATCTATACAACAAAAAACTTTTAAAGACTTTACAATACGGCGTTTTAAAGCTAAAAGTCATACTTTCAAAAAAAAAATTATGTTACTACCATTTCTATTAAAAAGTATACTTACGTATTTTTAATAAACTCAAGATGTATAAAATTGAAAATTGATGTGTTTCATAATATATTTCAGATCCTACGCAGGGGTCCTCTTTTTCACGGCACTATAGTACTTTAATTTTAGACGAAGTAAGTAGGCGAACGGCTATGTTTGAACGTGTTTTGTCCAGCTTTTTTACATAAGATTACTCACAAAAAAGTTTCATTTATACACCATATAGGTTGCATTGACCCTAATAAAACTTTGCTGACGTACCGTTCGAATTTTAGTTGATCAAAAAAGTTGATCAACCATATCAATCGAAAGAGGAGATTTCAAACTTTTTTACGTCCTGGTCCGAACCTCGCATTTTGTCTTGACACAGCAAGCGATTGAAACTTCATACAGGGTCTTTTATATTCACGTATGTGTGTAAGGGTTAATAATTAGAAAATTATAGCTTTAAAATAATAATATAATTATAGCTATAAGTTGATGTATTATAACTAAGATCCTGCGCATGTTAAGTATGGCTGAACAATTTTTTAACCTAAATATAAATACGAATCTTTAGTGTTATTAAATACAAAACAAAATTTAATTAACTTTTTAATTCAATTTAATATTATGAGTACTAGATTAGAATAAGTAAATAAATTGCGAAAATAAAAATTTATATAATGATACATTTAGATTTAAGTGTTTAAAATCGTATTTTGCAACTGACTTGCAACTGACAAAAAAAAAAGAATAAGATGAAATTTTTGCAGTGTCCATTTCAAATATATAAATTAATTCCCTCAGGATTCTAGATTTTTCTAGGAATTTTAAACAAAGTTCTAAATAAGATTAGAGAATATTTTAATGTAGCTTTAAAATATATTTATTTTATTTCATACCATTTATACCATTTCAGTTTTGTCCCTGCGGTGTTCTTTAACTTTCGACTCCCGCTTTGACAATTGACGTGTAATACGTTGATATCTGATTATAACATTTGGTGTAATAATTTTATAAACCTGTAGATTTTTGTATTCATATTACTTACATTTTACGTACACCCAAGGACTTTGATTCTGTCCATGGGGAAATTTTCCAAACTGAGAAGTCGCTATCTTCCTATATATTTACAATTCATGATTAACGTAATGACCAATAAGCTCTAGTTGTTTCATTAATCATGAATTGCGACTATGTAGAAAGTGGTGACTTCTCAGTTTGGAAAATTTCCCCATGAACAGAATCAAAGTCCTTGGGTTAGGTTCCACCGATGCCTTAACACATGAACTTGTACGCGTGTCAAGGCATATCGATATGATAGATTCGGCGTGTTCCGATTCAAGATATTTTTACATTTCATGCCTGTCATCTGACGATTATGTTTAATTAAATTATTAACAACAATTTATTTCTTTTTGATTTTAGTTAAATTTTTTTTAGATTAAAGTATAAAATCAATGTTTAAATCAAAATTAAATGTAATTAGTTTACTTTAGGAAAATTAATAAATATTAGTAATAAATATAAATGTTATATTAAATTTTAAAATATATACGTATTTTATATGACTTTTAAATGCAATTTAAATGTTATTTAATTGAACTCTATAATACTCTGTAATACTCTGCTTAAATTTTTTAATCGATAGATTTTTCTATAAATTTAAGATAAAGACATATAAGTAAAATAAATAAAATAAAGAATGAGGATCAAATTATAAACAAATTAAAGAATTTAAATAAATAAATGAGAGGAATTAATAATTGGTAATATCAAAAATTAGAAAAATTAATCTAATTAAAAGAAATTGAATTCTGAAGGGTATTTGATTATTTAAAATTGGATCAAATCCACATTCAAATGAGGATGTTTTTTCACGATCTTGAAATGATTTTTTAAAAATTAATAAAAAGTCTAGCGGGATAAGTATGGTGAAAATGTGCCTCCACGGCTTTTCGAGTTGGCTTTCTTTTTATATGGAGATGTGTCCAAGATAGAGCGAAAAAACGATTTTTTTACATTTTCACGATTTTCTTAGTAACAAATTAAATAAAATTTTGTAAACTTCTAAAAAATCAATTACACTTAGACATTAATAAAAATATATTTTACATTTGCTTTTGATTTTTAAAAAATGAAAATAACTTTTAAACATTTTTTCCACCGTGATTTCGTTGATTTACCGTAAAAAAATTACATGTGTTGTCTTTGTTCCCAACTTCTACAAAATATATTTTTATCAGATTTTTTCAAAAGATGCGCTACAATGAAAAAATTAAAATAACATTTTTCTTGTTAATTTTCTTCAAAAAATGAGCAGATAAATTATTTTTACCAGCTCTTTAACGTTTTATTTGTCTATAAAATTCCATATTGGAATGTTTTGTTGATCACAAGTTGAAAGTTAGTGATAACTAGATAATTTTTTAATTTTTATAATTCCATAACATAAGCATTTATTTTATATTTATGAAATAAAAAGCTTATGTTATGGAATTATAAAAATTGAAAAATAGTTTAGCTATCACTAACTTTCAACTTGTGATCAGCTAAATATTTCAATATGAATTTTGTAGACAAGTAAAACGTTAAAGAGCTGATAGAAATAATTTATCTGTTCATTTTGCAATAAAAATTGACAAAAAATGTTATTTTAATTTTTTTCATTGTGACGCACTTTTTGAAAAAAATCTGAAGAAACAAATATTTTGTAGAAGTTGGGAACAGAGATCACATGTAATTTTTTCAAGGTGGTAAAACAACGAAATCCGGATGGAAAAAATGTTTAAAAGTTATTTTTATTCTTTATAATCAAAATTTGCATCGAAAATAAATGTAAAAAATATTGTTATTAATGTTTAAGAGTAATTGATTTTTAAAAATTTTTTTAAAATTTCGTTTGATTTGTTACTAAGAAAATTGTGAAAATGTAGAAAAATCGTTTTTTTTTTTGCTCTATCTTGGTTACTTCTCCATATAGAAATTAAAAATCTGGCATGTAAGCGTCTTTTCATATAAATTATCTTAGAAAAAAAGACCAACTCAAAAAGCCATGGGGACACTTTTACCATACTTATTCCGCTAGGCCCTTTAATCTAACTAATAGAATAAAAATTAATATTTAAATTAATATAATATAAAGTATTAGGATGATTATTTATATTAAAGGTATTTTAAATATTTTAATTGGAAGTTAAATGTAATGAATTATACTATATAAATATAAATGTAATATCTTCGTCAATAAATGGAGATATATAAAAGTAATCATCAACAAAGTGTCAATATCATGCTGCTGCTTCGAAACCAAAATGATGGGAATTGAAAAAGTGAAGAGATCTTATACGGATAAAACAGATAATAAAGAACTGGAGCAATATGACAAGTGTATGTTAATAATTTAATTTAATTTGAAAATATTAGAGCTGTGATTATGTGTTGTCAAGGAATTGGTTGAAAATTTTGAGTTTCTCAGGTAAGTAAAATATTCGCAGATAATATTATTGAATAAAAATATTTATTTTTTCTTATTTTCTTATTCTAGCTAGGAGGTTTACATAGAGGATGACAAAAGAGCTAGGAAGGTTGAATCTAATAAATAGAATTATATACTATTAATAAATAGAATTATATACTAGTAAGATATACACTTAGGTTGCGTTTCTTTAGGATCCTCACACGTTGAAAGTGTCAGTTTATCTTTTATGCTCATCGAAATTATACATTGTTGGAAGATAGAATGACACTTTCAGTGCTTGAGTGTCCAAAAGGACAGCAGCATAAATGTATATATCATTTTCACGCACATTACGTATAACTTTTAAAAAAAATTTAAGAATTTCAACATATTCTTTAACATCCATTCTTGAAGAAATCTCTTGAAGAGTTAACAGTCCATTTGAGTCATATTTTCCCAGAATCATATTGTAATTCTGGCGCTAGTTCTTGATGGGACAACGTACTTCGAATTTAATCGCGATCCATTCGATCGCCAAACTCTATACGTCGCTTATCTTCTGAAGATGAAAAGACTTTTTTATCCATCCAAACGGCATTTCATTTTTCTTGGGATGTGTTCAAGTGCTCTTTTGCAAATCGTAATCTTTCTACCCTGTGGTGTGGCTCGAACTTTATTTTCTTAGTTGGAGAATGTGAATGAATACCTGCAGCGTGTAGGCGACGTCTGTTTGTGTCGAAATATTTAATTCTCTGTTCCTCAAAACATTCGCAACTGGAACAAAGGGATTCTTGTCGACAGCTCTTATTATATCTTGATTTTGTTCTGGAGTACTCTTCTGTAGACCTCTATTATTTTTTCGATGATCCTGAAGATTTTCCATGCCACCGTCTTCATGCTTTTTAACCCATAAAGCAATAACTGTTTGATGTAATTACAACGCAATTTCTGATTTGTAGTGTCCAACTTGATATAATCCTATTTCTGCCTCTGTCTGCAGTATTTAATGTAAATAAAGATGTAAATAATTATTGTATATATGTTGTTATTGTATATATGTTGTTCTTGTATACATTTATTATTTTATTAATAATGTGTTATATATTTAATTTGAAAAAATATATTATGTTAGTAGCCAAAAAAAATAAAAAAAAATTATATTAAAAACTATAGAGATCGCTTTTCTTCTCCTTCACTTTCTTCGTAATTAATAAAGAAAGTATGCCGATTTTATTTTTATTATTTAATGAAATTGTATTTCAATTAGGAGAGAAATAAGTAGTTTAGGACACATTTTACAAATATTCAAAGTATATCTTTTTATTTGACATTTGTAATTCAATTGAAATAATTATAAACGCAGCACACAAAGCTAAATAAATAAATAAATAAACGCATTGTCTTCTATATAATAATAATAGTCTGATAGAAGATACAAAGAAAGAACGATTTCTCTGCAAGTGAAAATTTTAATAAATCTGATAGATAAACTTTAAATTATAAAATTTTTTTTCAAAGTTATACGTAATGTGCGTGAAAATGATATATACATTTATGCTGCTGTCCTTTTGGACACGCAAGCACTGAAAGTATCATTCTATCTTGCAACAATGTATAATTTCGATGAGCAAAAAAGATAAACTGACACTTTCAACGTGTGAGGATCCTAAAGAAACGCAACCTAAGTGTATATCTTACTAGTATATAATTCTATTTATTAATAGTATATAATTCTATTTATTAGATTCAACCTTCCTAGCTCTTTTGTCATCCTCTATGTAAACCTCCTAGCTAGAATAAGAAAATAAGAAAAAATAAATATTTTTATTCAATAATATTATCTGCGAATATTTTACTTACCTGAGAAACTCAAAATTTTCAACCAATTCCTTGACAACACATAATCACAGCTCTAATATTTTCAAATTAAATTAAATTATTAACATACACTTGTCATATTGCTCCAGTTCTTTATTATCTGTTTTATCCGTATAAGATCTCTTCACTTTTTCAATTCCCATCATTTTGGTTTCGAAGCAACAGCATGATATTGACACTTTGTTGATGATTACTCTTATATATCTCCATTTATTGACGAAGATATTACATTTATATTTATATAGTATAATTCATTACATTTAACTTCCAATTAAAATATTTAAAATACCTTTAATATAAATAATCATCCTAATACTTTATATTATATTAATTTAAATATTAATTTTTATTCTATTAGTTAGATTAAAGGACCTAGCGGAATAAGTATGGTAAAAGTGTCCCCATGGCTTTTTAAGTTGGTCTTTTTTTCTAAGATAATTTATATGAAAAGACGCTTACATACCAGATTTTTAATTTCTATATGGAGACGTGACCAAGATAGAGCAAAAAAACGATTTTTCTACATTTTCACAATTTTCTTAGTAACAAATCAAACGAAATTTTAAAAAAATTTTTAAAAATCAATTACTCTTAAACATTAATAACAATATTTTTTACATTTATTTTCGATGCAAATTTTGATTATAAAGAATAAAAATAACTTTTAAACATTTTTTCCATCCGGATTTCGTTGTTTTACCACCTTGAAAAAATTACATGTGATCTCTGTTCCCAACATCTACAAAATATTTTTTTTTTTCAGATTTTTTTCAAAAAGTGCGTCACAATGAAAAAAATTAAAATAACATTTTTTGTCAATTTTTATCGCAAAATGAACAGATAAATTATTTCTATCAGCTCTTTAACGTTTTACTTGTCCACAAAATTCATATTGAAATATTTAGCTGATCACAAGTTGAAAGTTAGTGATAGCTAAACTATTTTTCAATTTTTATAATTCCATAACATAAGGTTTTTATTTCATAAATATAAAATAAATGCTTATGTTATGGAATTATAAAAATTACAAAATTATTTAGTTATCACTAACTTTCAACTTGTGATCAACAAAACATTCCAAAATGGAATTTTATAGACAAATAAAACGTTAAAGAGCTGGTAAAAATGATTTATCTGCTCATTTTTTGAAGAAAATTAACAAGAAAAATGTTATTTTAATTTTTTCATTGTAGCGCATCTTTTGAAAAAATCTGATAAAAATATATTTTGTAGAAGTTGGGAACAAAGACATGTAATTTTTTTACGGTAAATCAACAAAATCACGGTGGAAAAAATGTTTAAAAATTATTTTCATTTTTTAAAAATCAAAAGCAAATGTAAAAAATATTTTTATTAATGTCTAAGTGTAATTGATTTTTTAGAAGTTTACAAAATTTTATTTAATTTGTTACTAAGAAAGTCGTGAAAATGTAAAAAAATGTTTTTTCACTCTATCTTGGACACGTCTCCATATAAAAAGAAGGCCAACTTGAAAAGCCGTGGAGGCACATTTTCACTATACTTATCCCGCTAGGCTTTTTATTAATTTTTAAAAAATCATTTCAAGATCGTGAAAAAACATCCTCATTTGAATGTGGATTTGATCCAATTTTAAATAATCAAATACCCTTCAGAATTCAATTTCTTTTAATTAGATTAATTTTTCTAATCTTTGATATTAAAATTACCAATTATTAATTCCTCTCACTTATTTATTTAAATTCTTTAATTTGTTTATAATTTGATCCTCATTCTTTATTTTATTTATTTTACTTATATGTCTTTATCTTAAATTTATAGGAAAATCTATCGATTAAAAAATTTAAGCAGAATATTACAGAGTATTATAGAGTTCAATTAAATAACATTAAAATTGCATTTAAAAATCATATAAAATACGTATATATTTTAAATTTTAATATAACATTTATATTTATTACTAATATTTATTAATTTTCCTAAAATAAACTAATTACATTTAATTTTGATTTAAACATTGATTATATACTTTAATCTAAAAAAAATTTAACTAAAATCAAAAAGAAATAAATTGTTGTTAATAATTTAATTGAACATAATTGTCAGATGACGGGCATGAAATGTAAAAATATCTTGAATCGGAACACGCCGAATCTATCATATCGATATGCCTTGACACGCGTACAAGTTCATGTGTTAAGGCATCGGTGGAACCTAGTGTATATTGAATATTATAATCAGATGTCAACACGTTACACGTGAATTGTCAAAGCGGGAGTCGGAATTTAGCCACACTGCAGGGTCGAAACTGAAATGGTATTACTCGCCCGCAAATCTTTAAACCGACATAACTTCTATAATTTGTAAAATAATTTTAATAAATCACCCAGCAAACACGGATATTTGTTGCAGTGTTACTTTGCTGCAATATAACTTTAACTATGGCTGCTATATTGCTGTTATATATTACTGTTAAGTTACTGTAATTGTTAGTGTTATTGAATAAACTTACTTGTTTTTCCACATACTAATTCTAGAGAATGTTTTTGAATTAATTTAATTCAATTCAAAAAGTAAGCTTCGGACAAAATTTTCGTAGAGGAAAATTCGTCTCAGAATTTACTCAAGAACACGTCTTTGCAGGGACACATGGGTCGTTCTGAATCACCCTGTATATACTTTAAAGCACAAAGTGAAATAATTATTTTATTTTACACATTTGAATGGTAAAAATATGTATACATGTAATTTTTATCTATTCTATTACATAAATGGAACAATTCATATGATAAATTATATATAAGACTTATTTTACGGCATCTGTCAATAACATTCAAAATTCAAGTTATGAAAGTGCATATCATATAAATAACATGTGCATCATTATGTGCATTTAGTATTAAAAATAATATGTTAAAGTTGAAATTTTAGGAAAACACTTGCGAGAAAAGATTTTTTAACATATATTAAATTTCTCTGTTTATTAAAGTTTTAACAAAATATATATTAATATAATAAAAAGAAACACGTGGAAAAATGCAATGTGTAAGTAATTATATTTACTGCATACATACTGCATATTTTTTCTACTGAAATTATATTAAAACATAAGTGTCTTAAAGAACAAAAATACAATTTGTTAATAATTATTTTTGCCGTAGGTATAATGCATATTTTATTTACTGAGATCATAGCAAATCTTGCAGTTATGAGCAAAAATAAAATTTAAATCGAAACTGAAAAATTACAAATTAATGTGTCACAATAACATAATATAATCTTTTATACACATACACCGAAATTTGTGATATATAATTTTGATATCAACTCTTGTATAGAGATTTTATTAACTAATACTTCATACGAACAAAGTGTACAAAAAGTGCGGCTCCATTTAAAGGTATTTAATTTCAAATAGTACACTTTTATCGATATTATTAATAATTAATGCTTTGGTATATATAAATGTATGTGTATCTATAAATGTATGTGTATAAAGAAATAAAAATGAGTTAAAATGTAATCGTTATCGACTACATAACATTTTTTAAAACGTTAATTATCATGTTAAAGATTTTAACATTTAAATAATAAGTATTATTTTAATATAATGCTTTTTCTATGTTAATTAATACGTACAATACGATAATATATTAATGTCAGCAGCATTTTCCTTATTTTCTCGTTGTTGGCATTACTTTGCAAATCGAAACTATTCTGCCACAATGTTATCAAATTCCGCTTCTGTGAGACTGACGTGACGCGACATAACCTCTCCTTGAAAAGAGATAAAATAATTAAAGTAAATTTTAATGTTAAAAAATATTAGTAATTTTTTGCAATCATCACACTCAAAACAATTTAATGTGGAGCATCAAAGAAAAAATATATTTTACTTTTAAAACAATTGTGCCAATTTCTGATATCTGAACACTATGCAAAATCAAGTAATAATGTAGAAAACGTATTTCACACTGTATCTTGATAGCAGTTGACCGAAGAGATGAAATCGACCGATCAGACAGTATAAGTCCAGAGATTGATATCAAACCAATGTAAAAACTGATTTGCAGCCATCACCAATATTCATCAGACTGATGGAAAAATAAGATAGGACAAATTTGTTGAGTAAAAACAATGTTATGTTTAAAATTAATTTAGTTAAATGTTACATGAAGAACAAATGCAATAAAATATATTACATTAAAATGAAATTAACGAAAAAATTAATAAATTTTAATGTTAACAAATATTAGTAATTTTTTGCAATTATCACACTTAAAACAATTTAACGTGGAGCATCAAGGGAAAAATATATTTTACTTTTAAAACAATTGTGCCAATCTCTGATTTTATATGCGACTTTCAATTTTATCCTCTAATTATGCAAATTTGATCTTAATCTACTTTTTATATTTCATAAGTATTATATAAATTAATAAACATAAAAAAACTTCGTACCTTTACATTACGTTCAATGAATTACAGTTTGATTGAAAAAGTGACAAGATTACCTTGGATTATCTTCAGGAGTTGCAACGGCGTCCTTCTCCTATGATGAGAACCAACGGAAAGAACGGAAGCGTGCAATGTAATGCTATTAGGTTGAAATCCCGCGTAATTCAAATTATATAACATCATCATACTGTCAATGTAATAGTTGTTAGATAATACGCAACATTGCAGTTATGTTATTATTCGGTAGTATTACATGTAAATAACGGAGTTTTATAACAGTTTTATAACCAAGTTATATTTAAAGGAAGGTTACATAATTATAATATAATTAGAAGAAAACATCTGTTATATTACATGTTGCTCCTACGTTATATTACATTTATATTTGGTGTTTGCTGGGCATATATCATTGTATTCGTTAGAAAAACGCTACAACTTTTATCATATAAAAATATTTACTTTACCATGCAAAAATTGTGCATGTTTCTTTGTTCTTTAACATAGATAATTTCTGTAAGTAACCACTGTGCTCACAATAAAGTTTCGTTTAAACCATTTAATTTAATGTTATATTTATTGGGTCTATCTCTGTTAGTTTACGAGATAAAGGGGGATGGCCACTTATACTGGAACACTCTGTGTGTATGTATATATATATATATATATATATATATATATATATATATATATATGTATACTCGTACACACACACACACACACACACATACACATACATACATATGCAGGGCCGCCGAGAGGTTTGCCGGGCCCCAGGGCTACTATTTCAGACAACACACTGTAAAAAAGTTTGTAATTTTTTACAACTATTATAATGGGCAATTTTGCGACCCACTATAATAATTATAAATTTACACAAGTTTGTTTTTGCAATATACAAGTAAATTGTACTTGTATTTGTATATTGCAAATACAAACATGTGTAAATTTACAATTATTATAGTGGGTCTCAAAATTACCCACTATAATAGTTGTAATTTTACACAAATTTTTTACAGTGCATGTTATAAATCGAGACATAAGATATCTTAAAGACGCCTTTAAACGATTTTTATTATACGTCTTTAAAATACCTAATGTCTTGATTTGACATTATGTTGTTTAAAATTACTGTTCTCCCTCCTTCAAAGGCAACTCTACAAGTTACAAAAAAATATTCTTTTTGCCATCAAAGCGAACTGTAGAAGTCGGTAGAAAACTCTTCACAAAGTACAGCCAGTGTAAATCAATAAAAAATACTACTAATCATAAAATTTTTAATTATAAATATTTACTTATAATTATAAATATTTAATTATAATTGTAAATATTTACTTGTATATAAATACTTAAATACATTGCACACGAAAAGGCAAAGCTCACTACAATCTGCATTACACAAGCTGGCTTACATTATTACACATACGTATTGCACAATGATATTTAAATATTGCATTTTCTGGCCTTTTTTGAAGCAAAATCGTTAATTAAACTCTCCATGTTGACTTGTCTCGCGAGTTCAGCTTCCACAGCCAACACACCCAGGCTGGATAGCCTATCCTGAGACATGGTGGAACGCAGAACACTCTTAACTCGCTTCAGAGTAGAAAATGACCTTTCAGCACTAGCTACTGTTGCGGGAATTGTTAGGAAGATACGGAGAGCGATGCACAAATTAGGAAACAAACAAGCAAGATTCATTTTTTGAAGAGCATTCAATAGTTCTAAAGGTTGCAGAGTTTCTTCACCGAAATTTGCAACGTAAATGGTTTTCAAATCCTCTGCTTCATTCACAAGCTCATACTGCAGATCTATAGAATACTTGCGCACCAAATTAGTTGCTCGTTTTTCAATTTCGTCCTTTAACATAGAGCGCATTTTCCAAAGGACGGAAAAGTTTTCACAAAGCTCTTGCATAGATTTAAAGCGCTCAGTTAGGTCTTCAATCACTTGATCTAAAATAACATAGAAAACTTCTCTTTTGAATGTCACATCTGCAGTTACTTGTCCTGCTCCGTCGTCTTCATCTTCTTCTTCGTCTGCCATTTTTCTTCGCTTACGACCCCTCTTTGTTTCCTCTTGGAAAGATTCTGGCCATCCGATATTTTTGGCCACGATGACAGCTTCATTCAAAATATTCTCCCATCCTTCATCACGTAAAGCCTTCAACTCTGCTATTAAACTACTTAAATTTTTGCAAGTAACATCAACTGTTGCCCCTCGAGCCTGAATTATTTTATTGACTATGTCAATAGGTTTTAAAATTTTCACCCAAATTGATGACATAACTAAACATTTGAATGTCCGTACATAATTCTTGAGCCCATTGACGTCACGCTGAGACTCTGCTGATAAGTTGAGATGTGACAACTCATTCAGTGCTTCCGCTATTCCTGGGAGATGAGCAGCAAAAGGTTTTACACTCTCGATTCTGGCAGACCAGCGAGTTTTAGAGGTTGAGTGCAGAGAGTGACCTATTTTCTTCTGTAATATTTCCCATCTTTGGGGACTGGAACTAAATAAATTATACAATTTTTGTATAACTCCGAAGAATGTAAGGGCAGCACTACAACTCTCAGCTGCATGCACTCCGCAAAGATTGATAGAGTGGCAGGCGCAAGCAGAATAGATCACTAGATTGTTGACAGCCAGTATTTTTGCCTGCACCCCTTTATGAGCACCTTTCATGTTGCTGCCGTTGTCGTAGCCTTGTCCTCGACAATCTGCTAAAGGAATTTTAAATTGCTCAAGTTTTGATACTGTAAGCTGGGTAATGACTTCCCCTGTTTTTTGAGCACAATCAGCAAATGTCAAAAAACGCTCTTCGATTTTATAAATTCCTTCAGCTTCATCGGTCAAATTTACATATCTTATTAAAAATACCGTTTGTTCAATGTGAGCAGAGTCTGGGGTTGCATCCACAATTATTGCAAAATACTTTGCTTTTTCACGTTCTTGAAGAATATAGTTTATTACTTCGGCTGCGCAGATATCTATAAACTCGTTCTGAATATCTGATGATAAATAGTGTACCTGTAGTCTTGTACCGGTTTCTTGCGAGTGACGCACTTTCCGTAAATGGTCATTTAGGATCGGATCATATATTGCTAGAAGTTCGAGAAGTCCAAGAAAATTACCATTGAAAAGGTCTCCAATTCTGTTACTGTCTCCGCGAAAAGCCAAACCCCTCTCACATAAAAACAAAGTTACATGAAGTAGTCGCTTTAAGATTTCTTTCCACACTTCTTGCTCATATTGTATAGACTTAAACAATAAGCCACTTAATGAAGTGTCCATTTTCAATTTTCTCTATTCCGTTTTCCATGCGATGTAACAATTCTTGTGCGAAGCACTTCTCTCATGTTCAGGTACTTTGTCATGTAATTTCTTCCACTTTTGTGTAGTGGAATAACCTTCAGATGATGTTAAAGCTGATCGTTGAGATTGTGGAAGTCTGCTGAAAATTCTGCATGGCAGACAATAGAGGGCTTTCTTTGTTCTACTCCATACTAACCAATCTCTAGGCACAAATTCACCATTCGCTAGTTTCTTCTTAAAGATGGAGATCGGCAGTACACCTCCTGTACTATCTTCTAGAAAACTTTCAGGCAACTTTTCGTGCGATTTTGTAATATCAATTTCAATGTTAAAGGTGGGCGATCCTACATCGAAATATGTTTTAGTGATTGGCGTTGACGATGCTGAAGACATTAATATTAAATTATTTGGAAGAGTATGATTATCAGTGTCAGCATCAACGCAAACAGACTGAATTTTGTCTTTATGTGATGTCGAAGGTTCTGACGTTGAAAAGAGCTCTAATGAAGTTGCGTCTTGAGAAGTAGAAGGCTTTAAAAATCTGGACAAAGAAAGTTGTTTTTTTGATGCGTCTTTAAGGTTTTTCTCCCACTCTTCTTTTTCCTTCCTCTTTTGTGCTCCTGATTTATATTTGTAGCTCATTTTTAATACTATTATTTCAAACACACACTTCCTGTCAAAGAAACAGACATGAGTGAATAATCGATTTGAAAATATATTGTCGAACGAGGTACCTAATTATCGGATCTAAATAATTATGTGCCAGTTTTAATCGTAACACGAGTACAATTACAATTCCAACACACGTTTTTTCTGCTCTTACCTTTCTGGAAATTGCAGTCAAATAATATCTATGAATCCAACACGGTGTCTTATATAAAATCCAGAAATAAATAACAATCTATGTTACAACTTTTTTCAACTTCATGCTATATGATCGTAAAAGAATTGAAAGCGCACGTATACGCGACTTTGATTTAAGCGACAAGCGAACTGCGGCACTGCGGATTTCGAGACGTAACATGAGAACGCTGGCGGAGATCGGAGGTAACTGATAGTGGCTTGTTTTATTCTCCGGTGACTCCGGTAAGCCGATTTTGAAAAGAATAAATAAGAGAGCGACGCGAGTCAGTCAATTAGTTTGCAGCTCTATTCTATGCAAGTTACATCGCGTATTTAGCGAGCTTCTACAATACAAATGTAAAACAAATAAGACGGTATGATTTGATGTGTCTAAACTAGATATGCTGCGAGTAAAAATTAAAAGATTCTGCGTTGTCTACTCCTATGTCGTATTTAGATTTATGTCTTTGATATAAATATATAATAAGAACATCATCAATTATCTCCTTATGTTTAACTCTATGAATTATAATTTATAGATTGTGTATAAACATGAACTTCCCCTCTATGAATATTATTTTTTTAAAACCATGTTTTTTATTAAAACAAAAGGTTACTTCTTTTGTGCTAAAATCCGTGGCCGCGGGCCCCCTATGAGAGTCCGGGCCCCGGGGATATAGCCCTCCCTGCCCCGCCCTCTCGGCGGCCCTGTACATATGCATACATATTGTAGACAGAGTGTCATTATAGTTCATATTATTTCTTTTAGCAGTTTTTTTCAATTTAATATTCAATCTTAGCTGGTTTTTCTTCATGATAACATATTTAAAGAATATTAAAAAGCATGTATAATAAAATAAATATATTTTAAAGCTACATTAAAATATTCTCTAATCTTATTTAGAACTTTGTTTAAAATTCCTAAAAAAACCTAGAATCCTGAGGGAATTGATTTATATTTGAAATGGATACTGCAAAAATTTCATCTTATTCTTTTTTTGTCAGTTACAAGTTAGTTGCAAAATACGATTTTAAACACTTAAATCCTAAATCATTATATAAATTTTAATTTTTGCAATTTATTTACTTATTCTAATCTAGTTCTCATAATATTAATTTGAATTAAAAAGTTAATTAAATTTTGTTTTGTATTTAATAACACTGAAGATTCGTATTCATATTTAAAAAATTATTCAGCCATACTTAACATGCGCAGAATCTCAATTATTATATATCATCTAGCTATAATTATATTATTATCTTAAAGCTATAATTTTTTAATTATTAACACACATAAGTGAATATGAGAGGTCCCATATAAAGTTTCAAACGCTTACTGTGTCAAGACAGAATGTGATAGGAGATTTGGACCAGAACGTAAAAAAAGTTTGAAATCTCCTCTTTTGATTGATATGCTTGATCAACTTTTTTGGTCAACTAAAATGTGAACGGCACGTCAGCATAGTTTTGTTAGGGTCTATGCAACCCATATAGTGTGTGAATGAAACTTATATATATACGTGGTGTGGCAAAAAAGTAATGAGACTGATTTTTTTTGCAACAATTTTATTTCATTCTTATACATCAATATTCCTCTCAAAGTAATTTCCTTGAGCAACTTTACATCGGCGGAAGCGTCGTTTCTAGTCTTCGTAGCACTGTTGGAAAATCTCAACTGAAATCACCTTCAGCTGCTCGGTTACGCTCCTTTGGTTATTGATGGTACCAAGATGACGACCTTTTAAGTGGTTTTTGACGGAAATAAAAAAAGTCATACAGATTGAGATCCGGGGTATAGGGGGGCTGGGGAACCATAGAAATTTCTTTTTTCCCTTTTTCGAAATCCTTTTATTCCTTCTTTTTTTAACAAAAAAATAGATTTCTGTGGTTCCCTGCCCTCCTATTCGCCGGATCTCTGTCCGTGTGACTTTCTTTAATCAAAAACCCCAAGATCAAAAACCATTTAAAAGGACGTCATTTTGGTACTATCGATAACATCCAAAGAAGCGTAACCGAGGAGCTGAAGATGATACCAGTTAAGTCCTTCCAGCAGTGCTACGAAAACTAGAAACAACACCTCCGCCGATGTATAGATGCCCAACAAAACTACTTAAAGGGGGATAACATTGATATACAAAAATAAAATAAAATTGTTGTAAAAAAGAGTCAATTTCATTATTTCTCTGCCACACTTTGTACATATATGTATATATGTGTATATATATATATATATATATACAGGGTGATTCAGAACGACCCATGTGGTAAGCGCCAGCGTCGGACGGTAAGTTGCACCGCCTTTGTCTACCATGTGTACACGGCCCGTGATTCGCTAAGTTTATCGTCTTATTATTCAAAAAGTAAGAGTCGGATATAATTTTTGTACAGGAAAAATCGTCTCAGAATTTATTCAAGAACACGTCTTTACAGGGACACATGGGTCGTTCTGAATCACCCTGTGTGTATATATATATATATATATATATATATATATATAACTCGAAAAACATAGGAAACACTTTCCACATACCAAAAATTAGGCTATTTTCAAATGGCTGTAATTCGGCGAAAAATCATCGTAAATAAAAAATGGAAAAAGCATTTTAAAAATTAAAGTTTTAACTTTAACGCTGTATCAACAAATTTTCAAAGTTTTTTTAACTTCCTTGTCTTGTACAGTAAAGAAGCACACCGTATTTTGTTCCTTAAACTTTCGTACCTTTGACACTTTGCAGCTCAACAAACGAATTTTTTTCCAACAATTCAAGTAAAGCTTCATAAATTACAACATTTTGCCTACAAAATGCTTTTTTTTAATTTTTTAACGATTTTTTTTTTACCAAGTTACGCAATTTTAAAGCTAAACCTGAATTTTTTACAAATAATATCCGTACTCCGTGAAAAATCATCGCAGACAAAAAATTAGAAAAGCATTTTAAAGCTCAAAGTTTCAGCTTTAACATCTAATCAGTGGTTTTCAAAAATTTTCTCAATTCCTAAGTGCTATGTTTTAAAAAGAATGCACTGTTTTTTTCCTTAAAATTACATATTTTTGACAGCTTGTAGCACAATAAAAAAGTTTTTCTTGACAAATGAAATGCAAGTGCTATAAAGTATGACATTTTCTCTAAAAAATATATATTTTTTTAAATTTTTCTACCATTCCTTTTGACCGAAGTTTTTTACAAAACTTCAAAGAAACATATCTTTTTACAGTACATTTTTCCAAAAAATGTCGTTTACCACCAATATTAACATTAGCATTGGCCAATGTGTACCACGTAGAGGTTGCCGGTTGGATTTGTGCACATCATGTGTGTTTGCGCGAGCGCGCGCGCGTGTGTGTAAGTGTGTGTGCGTGCGTGCGTGCGTGCCTTTCGTGCGTGCGTGCGTGCGTGTGTGTGTGTGTGTGTGTGTGTGTGTGTGTGTGTGTGTGTTAGTGTGTGTAAGTGTGTGCGTGTGTTTAATATTGTGCTTTCTCTTCTCTAATTAATTATCACTTGTAAGCGTTTTCACCTATTATGCATCTTACAATCCAATCCTGCAAAATGTTATGCTAAGTTTGTTACAAAGTTTTTCTCAATTCTAAATTTTGTTATGTTATTACTCAAGAACGAAAACGAGAACAAAGGCTTCTCTCAAACGGTTGCAAATTGTTTGTTTGCATACATGGCGCAAATAAATGTTATTGCGAATACTTTTTGCGGTAATTATTTGTCTTTGTAATGCATAACGAACAATGTCTTGATCTTATCTATTTGTTGTTATTTGAGAACTACCTTGTCTTCAGGTCTCGTGTAATGTCCCGTGTAATATTCTGTGTCTCAACCTCGTGACCAAGCTCAACTCACTACGGACACGGATGTACCAATACCTTGCGCCACATAACGCATACTAAAACCTTGCAAAAGCTCGATTATGTGTGCAACTTCCACTGCCGATAAATGTCTAAGCGGCATTTTAAAAATTTCGTGTTGCTTATCATACTGCTAGAATCGCCGGCGTACTAAATAAAATTTTATTATATTATGCATGCAATGTTTACCTATAGTTATCTTTGTCTAAAAAGAGATTTTCTTTAGAGTAAGATAACTATATGTTTACATATAGTCATCGTTATCTAAATAGAGATTTTCTTTTTCTAAAGAGAGAATTTCTTTTCAGATAAAGATAAAAAAAGTACGATTCTTGCAGTGTGATAAGCGACACGAAATTTTCAAAATGCCACGTAGACTTATTAGCCATTTATTGGCAGTAAAAGTTGCACGCATAATCGCGTTTTTGTAAAAAAGTTTTAGTATGCGTTATGTGGCGCAAGGTATTGGTGCATTCGTGTGCGTATTGAGTAGAGCTGGTCACGATATCACAAGACACAGGATATTACACGAGACGTGAAAACAGTGTTGTTCTCGAATAACAATAAATAGACAAGATTGAGACATTATTCGTTATGCCTTACAAAGATAAATAATTACCGCAAAAAGTATTCGCTATAATATTTATTTGCGTCATGTATGCGAACAAACAATTTGCAACCGTTTGAGAGAAAGTCTTCGTTCTCGTTTTCGTTCTCGAGTAACGACATAAAAAAATTTTGAAAAATTGAGAGAAACTTTAAGACAAACTTAGCATAACGTTCCGCACACACACACATACACACATGCACGCACGCACGCACACGATGTGCAAAAATCCGACCGGCAACTTCCAGTCACGTGGTGCACATTGGATAATGCTAATGTTGGCGGTAAACGTCATTTTTCGGAAAAATGTACTGTAAAAAAAATGTTTTTTCAAAGTTTTGTAATTCGGTTAAAAAAAAATCTTATTGTTAAGAAAATTTTAAAAAAAGTATTTTGTAGAGAAAATGTCATACTATGGCACTTGTATTTTATTTGTCGAGAAAAATTTTTTTATTGAGCTACAAGCTGTCAAAAATATGTAACTTTAAGGAAAAAAATAGTACATCCTTTTGGAACATAGCACTGAGAAATTAAGAGAATTTTTAAAAACCATTGATTGGATGTTAAAGCTGAAACTTCGAGCTTTAACTTTTTTGCTCTTTCAATTTTTTGTCTACGATGATTTTTTACAGAATATGGATATTGTTTGTAAAAAATGCTTTAGCTTCAGGTTTAGCCGAGGTTTAGCTTCAAACTCGATCAAAAAAAGTCGTAAAAAAATTTAAAGAAAAGCATTTTGTAAGCAAATTGTTGTAGTTTATGAAGCTTTACTTGAATTGTTCCAAAAAAATTTGTTTTTCGAGCTGCAAGGTGTCAAAAGTACAAAATTTTAAGGAATAAAAGGTGTGCTTTTTTACTGCACAAAACAAGGAAGTTAAAAGAACTTTGAAAATCTGTTGATACAACGTTAAAATTGAAATTTCAAGCTTCAAAATACTTTTTTCGTTTTTTATTTGCAATGATTTTTCTCCTAGTTACAGCCATTTAAAAATAGCCTAATTTTTGTGTCTAAAAAGTGTTCCCTATTTTCTTTTGGTAGTATATATACATATATACAGCTAGAAAACTAAAACTTATGCTCTCGTGAGTTAATAGAGCAAGTCATACTGAGAAGAAAAATTCTTTACCATTTTTCATTATTCGCAATAGTTATCGAAATAAGAGAAATTTTCTCTACCTACAGCACGCGGAGATCGCCTGTCCGTTGCAAAACCATAGGCAGCCGCGTCAGACGATACGGGAAAGCCATTGCTGTTTCTTCCTTCTTACCGCGCTGCCTGCCGCGGCTGCCTATGGTTTAGCGACGGACGGACGGTCTCCGCGATGGGTAGAGAAAATACGCGCTCATTTGACGAACTTTACTAATTTTTCTCAATAAAAAAAGAATTATTGTAGAAACTTAATCTAGTTTCGATAATGAATGATTGTGAGCAAATTAACGTTGTAGGGTAAAATGAGTTTTTCATGTTTTTTTTTGAAGAATTAGTACAAATCAAATGATTTTTTTAATTATTTCAAATATTTTTACTTATACACGGAAAAAAGTTAATATTAAATATTACTATAATGTGAAAATAACTGCGAACCATCAAAGAATTATAAGTTTAAATGCTATAGCTATTATAGAGAGAGGGAAGGATTTTATTGCTCTATTTTCAATTATTTATTATTTACAAATGTTGATTAAACTTAGAAGTAGATTTAAGGTTGGTTTTATGGTTGTTTTGACTGAATTTTTTTGGTGTTCCACTTTACCCCACCATTTTTCAAAAGTCCAAAATTTTTCGTTTTTTAAGAAATAGCTAAAGATATAACTTAAAATCAAAATTTTAAAAATCCACAATTATAAAAAGTTAATTTTTTTGTCCTCTAGTGAAAAGAATCATTGATTGTTCAAAAATTCGCATATATATGCGTATATGATCTCATGTCTGCTGTGCGTCCAACGACAAAGTTGACATTAATAAAAACATTTATAACAATAATTTCTATAATCCATGTTTTACGTACAGCCTATTCTGCTCAACCAACAAAATAAAAAAAGCTAAAAATATAGTGGACCTTCTCGTAGAAACGCGCGTGCTAACAAGGGGAGGATCCGACAATGATCTCGACACTTTTAATAAAATTTTATGAGTGTGTAGTACACTCACACTTTTAATGTAAGTAGATGTAATAGGCAGGTTCAAAACCATCGGGAAATGAGGGGAGGTGAGGGGCGAGGGGAAATGTAGGCGCGCGGGTACCCGCGGTACTTACCGCGGAGTGGGTGGTGATCCGCAAGGTCTGACGTGGGAGGTGAGAAATCAGCACGCGGTACTGACCGCGTGTAGGAGTCAGCCCCCGGGGTCCTACCAGCGAGTGGGGAGTGATACAATAGAGTAAGTGATGATCCTCATGGTGGGTGGTATCACCCACTGACCTAGAGGTGGGACCGATTAATAGGTGGGGGTACACCCGCGCGGCAGAACGGTATGTAATCGCCGAGGATGATGATGTTAGGGAAAGGGAAATTCCATGGCTTTAAATCGGCAGTATACAGGGTGTCAGGTAAATACCGCCCCTGGTTTCGTGGATTGATAGATCAAGTAAAACTGAGCAGAAAAGTCCTTTACCATTTTTGAATACTGGCCATAGTTAACGAGATAAGAATTAATAAAGTCTGAGAATGAGCGCTTATCACCGCGTGTATCACCGCGCCCAAGGACCGCCCACCGGTCGACGAGACGTAGGCAGCCGGGGCCTTCTCCCTCCTTGCCGCGCCGCTCATGGGCCGTAACTACTTTTGCTTTTTCCTCCTGACCGCGCCGCGTCGTCAGCCGCGGCTGTCTATGTCTCGGTGATCGACGGGCGGTCCTTGCGCGCGGTGATACGCGCGGCGATACGCGCTTATTCGCAGACTTTATTAATTTTTATTTCGTTAACTATGGCGAGTATTAAAATATGGTAAAGGACTTTACTGCTCAGTTTTACTTGATCTATTAATCCACGAAACCAGAGGCGGTATTTACCTGACACCTTGTATATATATATATATATATATATATATATATATATATATACAAGGTGTCAGGTAAATACCTATATATATATGTATGTGTGTGTGTGTGTGTGTGTGTGTGTGTGTGTGTGTGTGTGTGTGTGTGTGTGTGTGTGTGTGTGTGTGTATATATATATATATATATATGTATACCAGGTGTATGCATAAGTTCTTTCCGGTTTCACTAAGAGATTGCGCCAGCGAAAAGTACGCAGCGTATTAATTTGACACATACGTCATTTTGTTCGTCTGACATAGAACTACAAACACAGACAAGTTGAGTCCGCCAAAAACTAGCGTCTTTGTTTTATTGTTCAGTGATCATGTCGAGTTTTGTGCCCGAAAAACAACATTTGCGGCTCGCATTGCTTTTTTTATTTATTCAAAAAAAAGGCTGTTGAAAGTCATCATTTGCTGGTAGAAACATATGGTGAACACGCTCCATCGATTAGAACATGTGAGATATGGTTTCGACAATTTAAAAGTGGTGATTTCAATGTGAAAGACAGTGAGCGCTCTGGTAGACCACAAAAATGCGAAGACGAGCAATTGCAGGAGTTATTGTATGATAACCTAACTCAAACTCAACGGCAATTAGCAGAAGCATTACATGTATCACAAGAAACAATTAGCAGACGTTTACGAGCAATGGTAAAGATCAATAAACTCGGTAAATGGGTCCCACACAATTTGAATGAACGTCAAATGGAAAATCGCAAAGTCACTTGTGAAATGCTGCTTTAACGCCACGAAAGGAAATCATTTTTGTATTAAATTGTGACGGGTGACGAAAAACGAATGGATTTATTTTGAAAACCCGAAGCAGAAAAAATCGTGGCTTTCATCTGGCGAAGCCGGTCCCTCAACACCAAGGCCAAATCGCTTCGGCAAGAAGACCAAGCTCTGTGTCTGGTGGGACCAGAGCGGTATTGTGTATTATAAACTCTCGAAGCCCGGCGAAACCGTTAATACACAACGCTATCGCCAACAAATGATTAATTTAAACCACGCATTAATCGAAAGACGATCGGAATGGGCCAGAAGACATGACAAAGTGATTTTGTTACACGACAATGCGCCGTCTCACACAGCAAAACCAGTGAAAGACACCTTAAAATCTCTTGGATGGGACATTTTTCCGCACCCGCCGTACTCCCCAGACCTGGCGCCATCTGACTATCACCTCTTCGCATCAATGGGGCACGCGCTCGCAGAGCAGTACTTCGAGGCAGCAATTTCGAGGAAGTTGGAAAATGGCTCGACAAATGGTTTGCCGCAAAAAACAAGCAGTTTTTCTGGTATGGTTTTCATAAATTACCTGAAAGTTGGACGAAATGTGTAGAAGCCGATGGCTAATATTTTGAACAAAAAAAAATTAATTTCCCTTGAAAATTACGTGTTTTTTTTTTACCGAAAAACCGGAAAAAACTTATGCATACACCTGGTATACATATATATATTTACAATTCCCCGGCGCTTTTTTGCGGCACTTTTCCGCCTCGTTTTTTCGCAGCGCTTTTTTCCAACGCTTTTTCGTAGCGCTTTTCCGCGGCGCTTTTTTGTGACGTTTTTCCGCGGAGCATTTCCGCGGTAATTTCTGCGCCGATTTCCGCGGCGTTTTTTGTGGAGCGCGAATTCGCCGATATTTTTGCGGCGCGCAATTTTGCGACTATTTCCGCGGGGCCCGCCGCCGCCGCCACCTTTGCCGCCGCGCGCAAAATCCGCGGACAGAGAAAATAAAAAAAATAATTTTTTAAACTTACCACCTCCGCCTCGGTCCGCCACCGCCTCGGTTTAACCACCACTTCGGTCCGCCACCACCGCCACCACCACCACCACTACCACCACCACCACCACCACCACCACCACCACCACCACCACCATCACCACCACCATCACCACCATCACCACCATCATCACCACCACCACTACCACACTATTATTAGTTTTTTTCAACAAATTAACTTGATGGTACCATTCGTACCATGCGTCATCCTGTTGTGGTATCTACCACAATAATGATGGAGGCAAGTTCAAAGCGGTATTGTACCGCGCGTTGTTCTATTCTGGTGGATACCACAATGTTCATAAAAACAGGTACAAATATCTGCTTCTTCTTCTCCGCGCGAAGATCCATTTTTATATTTTTTACACATCACAATCTTTATTTTGCGACGGTGTAATTGAGACTGACAAAGAGCTTGCTCAGCAAGAGCATCCTCCGTCGCATTGTGTATTTTGACGGCGGCTAATCACAAATTTATACGATTACATTGAAGGCGAAGATAAAAGATATACGATTACGTAGGCAAAGCAAACTAGCCGCTACTTTATGCTTGCTATTATATTATATTATATTATAATTATTTCCAGAAGACCTATTTTATTGTTCCTGACTCCATTCTTTGAAAGGCAGTATTATAATACATATGGACTTCCGTTTTCGGAGCGAGCGAGGGCAGACATGTGTGAAAAGAGAGGTTTTATTTGAGGCAAAGAGCAATTGTGGGGAGTGAAGGGGGAAAGTAGAGTGTGTGAGAGGAGAATGAGTGGGGAGGAAAAGTGGAATGAGTGAAGGAAGAGTGATCGAATGGAGTGCAGGAAAGAGAGTATGTGTGGAAGCGAGAGCAGTGTAGAAGTAAGGTCAGGAGTAGTGAAGCAAAAAGGGGACAAGGGGAGGTTGGGAAAGAAAGGAAGGAGCGCGCAAGCGTGAGCACGGGCACGGAGTGTACAGTGAGTATAAAGGCAGGACAAGCAAGAGAGTCGGCAAGCGGCGCGACGAGGTGCGCACGCGCAAGCAGAGAGCAGGAGGAGTAGAAATAGGCGGACTAGGTAAGGAGAGAGCGGACGGTAAGAGAGTTACAGGTGTGTGGAGACGGACGGAAAGGAAGGATGGGGAATGAGGATCTGACGGGGACAAGGGCGATGGAGATAAAAAGCGGGGGAGGGGGCGCAGTGGGAATACAGCGGGAGTATTGGAGATGTTGAAGAGGAAAATAGAAGTAGAGGCAGGAGAGAAA